>NC_081553.1:142589046-142925972 GCF_963082655.1 Stomoxys calcitrans | reverse complement strand
TCATATAAACAGATCTGGGGATTTGAATTCTTCAGCTTCTAGAGGGCGCAATTCCTATCCGATTGAAATGAAATTTTGCACGAAGTGTTTTGTTATTATATCCAACAACTGTGCCAAGTATGGTTCAAATCGGCTTATAACCTGATATAGCTGCCATATAAACCGATCTTGGGTCTTGACTTCTTGAGCCTCTAGGGGGCGCAATTCTTATCCGAATGGAATGGAATTTCGCACGACGTGTTTTGTTATGATATCCAACAACTGTGCCAAGTATGGTTCAAATCGGTCCATAACCTGATATAGCTGCCATATAAACCGATCTTGGGTCTTGACTTCTTGAGCCTCTAGAGGGCGCAATTCTTATCCGAATGGAATGGAATTTCGCACGACGTCTTTTGTTATAATATCCAACAACTATGCCAAGTATGGTTTAAATCGGTTTGTGGTGGCACACTTTGTGAAAATAACTTTGTTTCTTAATTTAAATATTTATCAAAGTAACCTTAGAATAATTTTATTATTTCGTAAAAACCCGATCTTGGGTCTTGACTTCTTGAGCCTCTAGAGGGCACAATTCTTATCCGATTTGAATGAATTTTTGCACGAAGTATTTCGTTATGATATCCAACAACTGTGCCAAGTATGGTTGAAATCGGTTTATAACCTGATATAGCTCTCATATAAACAGATCTGGGGATTTGACTTCTTCAGCTTCTAGAGGGCGCAATTCCTATCCGATTTGGCTGAAGTTTTGCATGACGTATTTTATTTTTACTTTCAACAACTGTGTCAAATAAGGTTCAAATCGGTTCATAACCTGATATAGCTGTCATATAAACCGATCTGGGATCTTGACTTCTTGAGCCTCTAGAAGTCGCATTTATTATCCGAATTGCCCGAAATTTTGTACGACGGATTCTCTCATGACCATCAACAAACGTGTTTATTATGGTCTGAATCGGTCTATAGCCTGATGCAGATCCCATATAAATCGTTCTCTCTATTTTACTTCGTGAGCCCCAATGGGCGCAATTCTTATACGAATTGGATAACTATTGAGTAAATCAATAGTTATGGCTCCCAGAAAGTTGGAGAAGTTAAAAGTGGACAATTTTGACATCCTGTATCTCGACTCTGTGTTAGACATCACATTTCGAACCGAACACTGATTTTGGTAATAAAATTCAATGATTTGCAAGCGTTGCTCGTTAGTAAGTCTATTCATGATGAAATGTCAAAGCATACTGAGCATCTTTCTCTTTGACACCATGTCTGAAATCCCACGTGATCTGTCAAATACTAATGCATGAAAATCCTAACCTCAAAAAAATCACCCTTTATATAGCAGATATAATTATATCTGGACCCATGTCCAATTATATCTACTACGAGATATAGATATATATAGCATCAGATATAATTATATATATAGTTGAATACGACAGATCCAATTGGATCTAATAGTTCCAACTTAATTTTATCCCTGATATATTTGGATCTGACCATATAATGTTTTTACTCGGGAAACCAATTTCTGTTTATGACTGTTCCTCATTTGGTTCTATCCTCAGATAAATGTATAGTTGCCGATATCCTGCTACTTTTATTTTAAATTACTCTTACTGGTTCGTTTACATGTGGCAAGGGTTAATGCTTAAAACACGTTGGGAATTTTCTCTAGTCCCAAAAACGGCGATATAACAGCAGTTCTGCCCAGAAGCATTATGGAAATATTTACAATTTGAAGCAACCAAATTGTACAATAATCGTTTCTTTTTCTCTCTTCTTCTAATCTTCAAAAGCCTGGACTAAAATGAAATAGCGGATTAAACCCTATGACTGTTGTTTTTGCGGCCTTTTGTGTCATGTAACGTACACTGCTGCAAGTTGATGACTGTGGTACGATTTGGTCTGTGGCGACGACGATTGCGGCGTCAATGAGATGGTTGAGCCTTTATCTTGATTTCTTCTATTCGTCGTTTCTCTACGCCTTTTTAACGATATTTTTATTGCATTTAAATTATTTCGTTTTTCATTTTGGCTGCTTTCCGCAGACAAAAATAAACTCAAGTGCCCACAGATTCAGAGGTCTTAAGTGGGTTTTTTTGTCTGCCTGTGATTGCAGAAATGCAATAGTGCGAGGAGACAACATTTACAGATTTTCCTGGGCTTCATCTGTACTCAGGTTGATGCGTATCCCATTTGGATGACCACCCACTCATATTGAATTTATGCAAACTGTAGTAAATAGCTTCTTGAACTTAAATTTTAGGCACTATATAAGTTTGTGTGGGAGTTGGTGTAAAAAGTAGAAAATTGTGAACTCGTTAAATAAAAACAGAATAGAACCAATAAGGAAAGGCTAAAGTCGGGCGGAGCCGACTATAATACCCTACAATTATTAATTCGTGCCATAGATATGAATGGGAGCTATATTAAATCTGAACCGACTTTGATGAAAATTTACATACGTATTAAGATCGGTAACATAACAATACATGCCGAATTTCGTACAGATCGCTTGAAAATTATTGTAATTGTTGTGAGTACGACCTTTTAAGTGTAAATCGGGCTATACGTATATAAGCTATTGTATATCCAAGTCTGAACCGAATTTGATGAAGTTTCGCAAAGATGTGTACATCGGCAAGAAAACAATACATTCTAAATCTCGGTTATATATTTTAGTTACTGTGGCCTTATAAGCTGCCGATGCGCAAAAATTTTCTTACCAGTAATAAAACAATGCACATCTTTAAAAACAATACGCAAAATTAATGATCTATTAATATAAACAATTCACGTTATTAAAATTAAATAATTAATTAATTAATAATCAAATAATTAATTAACCTAAACAAAAAATTTTTAACAGCAAGAAATTATCTCTCTTTAAAGGAAACGTTTCCGTAAAAAGTTGGAAAAATTACCAACTTTAAACTAAGTGTGCTTATCTTTGGCTCGAATCTTTAAAATTAGGACAAACATTTATTCAACGCATACCATCTCGAATAATCTTAATACGTACACTTCTAGCCGTATACACAGCAAAAATGAAAAACATCATTCAATTAAGAAATTTGTAAATTCAATTAAAAAATTCGCTGAAATGGGACCTATAAACGAATTTGTATTATAAACAATTTTGTATTTTAGATATATGACAAGCTAACAATCCAATTAAAGAGGTTATTAAAACAATAAACCAATTTATTTGAAAGTTGTCCTTTCCTCTCAAATAACATTTTACCAGTTTAATAAAAGGAAATAATTGATATTGCATTAATAAAAAACAAGTAAAAGCGTGCTAAGTTCGGCCGGGCCGAATCTTATATACCCTCCACCATCGATCGCATTTGTCGAGTTCTTTTCCCGGCATCTCTTCTTAGGCAAAAAAGGATATAAGAAAAGAGTTGCTCTGCTATTAAAACGATATCAAGATATGGTCCGGTTCGGACCACAATTATATTATATGTTGGAGACCTGTGTAAAATTTCAGCCAATTCGTATAAGAATTGCGCCCATTGGGGCTCACGAAGTAAAATAGAGAGAACGATTTATATGGGATCTGCATCAGGCTATAGACCGATTCAGACCATAATAAACACGTTTGTTGATGGTCATGAGAGAATCCGTCGTACAAAATTTCGGGCAATTCGGATAATAAATGCGACTTCTAGAGGCTCAAGAAGTCAAGATCCCAGATCGGTTTATATGACAGCTATATCAGGTTATGAACCGATTTGAACCTTATTTGACACAGTTGTTGAAAGTAAAAATAAAATACGTCATGCAAAACTTCAGCCAAATCGGATAGGAATTGCGCCCTCTAGAAGCTAAAGAAGTCAAATCCCCAGATCTGTTTATATGAGAGCTATATCAGGTTATGGACCGATTTCAACGTTACTTGGCACAGTTGTTGGATATCATAACGAAATACTTCGTGCAAAAATTCATTCAAATCGGATAAGAATTGTGCCCTCTAGAGGCTCAAGAAGTCAAGACCCAAGATCGGTTTATATGGCAGCTATATCAGGTTATGAACCGATTTAAACCATACTTGGCATAGTTGTTGGATATTATAACAAAAGACGTCGTGCGAAATTCCATTCCATTCGGATAAGAATTGCGCCCTCTAGAGGCTCAAGAAGTCAAGACCCAAGATCGGTTTATATGGCAGCTATATCAGGTTATGGACCGATTTGAACCATACTTGGCACAGTTGTTGGATATCATAACAAAACACGTCGTGCGAAATTCCATTCCATTCGGATAAGAATTGCGCCCCTAGAGGCTCAAGAAGTCAAGACCCAAGATCGGTTTATATGGCAGCTATATCAGGTTATGAACCGATTTCAACCATACTTGGCACAGTTGTTGGATATAATAACAAAACACTTCGTGCAAAATTTCATTTCAATCGGATAAGAATTGCGCACTCTAGAGGCTCAAGAAGTCAAGACCCAAGATCGGTTTATATGGCAGCTATATCAGGTTATAGACCGATTTGAACCATACTTGGCACAGTTGTTGGATATAATAACAAAACACGTCGAGCAAAATTTCATTTCAAGCGGATAAGAATTGCGCACTGTAGAGGCTCAAGAAGTCAAGACCCAAGATCGGTTTATATGGCAGCTATATCAGGTTATAGACCGATTTGAACCATACTTGGCACAGTTGTTGGATATAATAACAGAACACGTCGTGCAAAATTTTATTCCAATCGGATAAGAATTGCCCACTCTAGAGGCTCAAGAAGTCAAGACCCAAGATCGATTTGTATGGCAGCTATATCAAAACATGGACCGATATGGCCCATTTACAATACCAACCGACCTACACTAATAAGAAGTATTTGTGCAAAATTTGAAGCGGCTAGCTTTACTCCTTCGGAAGTTAGCGTGCTTTCGACAGACAGACGGACGGACGGACGGAAGGACGGACGGAAGGACGGACGGACGGACGGACGGACATGGCTATATCGACATTAAATGTCACGACGATCAAGAATATATATACTTTATGGGGTCTCAGACGAATATTTCGAGTAGTTACAAACAGAATGACGAAATTAGTATACCCCCCATCTTATGGTGGAGGGTATAAAAATAAATTATTTCATTGGAATGAATTGCAGATATAACATGTAATATGCTAATTTTGCCCATGAACACTCCACTCACATATCAATGAGTGCAGTCCGATTTAAGTTTAAGCTCAATGATAAGGGGCTTCCTTTTTATAGCCGATTCCGAACGGCGTGCCGCAGTGCGACACATCTTTGGAGAGAAGTTTTACATGGCATAGTACCTCACAAATGTTTCCAGCGTTAGGAGGGGAAAACAACCGCTAAAAAATTTTCTGATGGTCTAGCCAGGAAGCATGTTCTATATTGCTTCAAAATATTTATTTCTTCAATTATTTTTTTTTTTTTTAAAGAAAGAGGAAAGAGGAGGAAGAGGAAGGAAGGAAGGAGAGGAAAGAAGAAAAAAATATCATTTCCTTTATGCGCCTTTTGTTTGTCGTGGATACCTCTGTAAAAGTATAATGAACAAAATAATGAAATATATTATAACAAGCAAAAGCGTGCCAAGTTCGGCCGGGCTGAATCTTATATACCCTCCACCATGGATCGCATTTGTAGAGCTCTTGCCACGGCATCTCCTTTTAGGCAAACAAAGGATAAAAGAAAATAATTGCTATGTTATTGGAACAATATCAAGTTATGGTTCATTTCGGACCATAATTGAACTGAATATTTGAGACCATAGAAGAAGTCATTGTGTTCATTTTTTTCCAAATCTAGAAGGAATTGCGAACTTTAGGGGCCGAATAAATAAAATAGGGAGATCCGTTTATAGAGGACCTGTATTAGGCTATAATCCCATTTATGCCATATTCAACATGTATGTAAAAGGTCATGAGAGAAGCCGTTGTACAAAATTTCAGCCAAATGGGGTTATACTTGCGCCCTTTAGAGGCTCCAAAAGTCAAGATCCCATATAGGTTTATATGGCAGCTATATCAGTTTATGAACCGATTTGAACTATTCTTAGCACAGTTGTTGAAAGTTATAACAAAACACTTCATACAAAATTTCAATACATTCAGTTGTTGGAAGACATAACAAAACACATCATGCAATATTTCAGCCAAATCGGATAAGAATTTCGTCCTGTAGAGGCTCAAGAACCAGATCGGTTTATATGGCAGCCATATCAGGTTATGGACCGATTTGTACTATACTCAGCACAGTTGTTGGAAGTCATAATAAAACACCTCGTGTAAAATTTCAGCCAAATCAATTAATAATTGCCTTCTCTAGTCGCTCAAGGAGTCAAGACCCCAGATAGGTTTATATGACAGCTATATCAGGTTATGGACCATACTCAACACAGTTGTTGAAAGTCATACTTAAACACCTCATGCAAAATTTCAACCAAATCGGATAAGAATTGTGCCCTCTAGCGGCTCAAGAGGTCAAGACCCCAGATAGGTTTATATGACAGCTATATCAGGTTATGACCCGATTCCAACCATACTCAGCACAGTTGTTGGAAGTCATAATAAAACACCTCGTGTAAAATTTCAGCCAAATCGGATAAGAATTGTGCCCTCTAGCGGCTCAAGAAGTCAAGATCACAGAACGGTTTATATGGCAGCTATATCCAAACGTGGACCAATATGGCCCATTTACAATCCCCACCGACCTATACTAATAAGAAGTATATGTGCAAAATTTCAAGCAGCTTTACTCCTTCGAAAGTTAGCGCGCTTTCGACAGACAGAAGGATGGACGGACAGACGGACGGACATGGCTAGATCGACATAAAATGTCTTGACGATCAAGAATATATATACTTTACGGGGTCTTAGATGAATATTTCGAGGAGTTACAAACAGAATGACGAAATTAGTATACCCCCATCCTATGGTGGAGGGTATAAAAAAATATGTATATATTAAAGTGAATCGTAATAAATACCAATCTCTACATTTTGCTCACAATACCACGAAAACTTGATCCACATGATGGAATACTGCATTTGTTATATTCCGTCAACATCGCCGTTTAGCAAGCCAATAAAGTATCTATAAGGATAATAACGCATTAAAATAACATAATGGTTATAAATACTACGTCTGTCTTCTTCCATGTCCACAAATTTGTTTGGAAAATATCTATATCATTTGTTCACATCCTAATTTTTTCTGCTTTCCACTATTTCAGCAAAGCACCTCTTAAAACATATTGCTTTTACTTTACAATTATTATTAAATAAATTATATTATTTTATTGAGAGATAAGTAGAAAACCGCACTTTCTATTTTTCTTGATATTTGTCTACCCACGCCACTATGTGTGTGTAAATGATAGAAACGAGACATAGATTTGGGTTCTTGGCATTACATATGTTTTAAAGAGAACGCAACAGAACGCAGAAATAGATAATCGCAATTTTTATTATTAAATAACAATTCAATTCGTACAATTAAAAATATGTTCAACTTATGCCTGCTTTACTAATCACTTGAAATTTTCCAAAATAAATCGGATTTCAATGTCAAAAATAATTAAAACAATTAACACCTTGTTTGAAAAGTTATTTTTTCTGTGTACAGGTACGGACTCTTTATGGGTAAGGGCTTCAAGATCGTCCTTGGGGCTATTGGTTCGTTTCCAGAGAAGAGAAAAGAGTTGTAGGTTGACGGTAGAATAGTTTAGGTTAGGTTTAAAAGAGGGTGCAGATATTAATTCGGCCATGCCGTTATGGACATTAGGGTGATGAGTTTTTTACAACCCCATATACCTGCTGACCCGGGCCCACTCCGCTGCGCCTTCTATTGCCTTATATGGTACAAAAGTTTCCTTGGATGATAAGAAAATAGTATATCGCTTGACTAACAGTTTAACAATAAAAGTGCCTTTATCTGAATCCTCTATGATCTTTATTGGTCTACGAATTTAAGTTTGGATGTAAGGTGTACTCCATTCTTAAAATACTTCATTTCAGCCCGATATTCTCATGATGTTTGATTTAGTGGTGTTTTTTGGGGACAGGTGGTCCCCCAGATACTTAGCCCTGAAAAAATATCAGCACCGTGCTCTTCTCTCAAATATCATTTATTTAAACCCCATATTGTTCTTGGCTTAAGAGGATGAGGCGTCCCCCAAACACATGGCCTCAAAATAGGTTATCAAATTCGTTTTCTAATCTGAAATACCTTTCGTTTGAGCCACATATTGGATGGTCGAAAAATTATTTTCCTTTGGGGGTGTTTTGGGAAAGGGGTGATGCCCTTAATACATGGTCCTACATTTGGATATTAAATTCGAATTCTACTCCCAAATACCTTTTTTTTTGAGCCCCATATTGCGATTGTCACTAAAAAATTGATGGTTGTATTTTGACCCCCAGAAAATTGGTCCCGAAAATGGGTATAAATTCTTGCTCTACCCCCCAATACCTTTCATTTAAGCTCCACATTGACATGGTCGGTAAATATGCCTGATTTAGGGGTGTTTTGGGGATTTGGGTGGTCCCCCAAACACTAAGCCTGGAAAATATATCAGCAACGTACTCTATTCTCATATATGTATATATATCATTTATTTGAACTCCATATTGCCATTGCCTTCAAAATTGGATATCAAATTCGTTTTCTAATCTCATTTAAACTCCTTATTGCAAAAATCAGCAAATATGTCCGGTTTGGGATATTGGCCCTAAAAACTATGAATATTTAGTTCCACTCTCCTTAAGACCCAAATTGTCTTGGTGAGGAAATACGTCCTATTTGGGGGTTGTTATGGTGGTGGGACGTCCGCTAGACAGTTGGCGCCTAATGTTGATATCAGATACGTAGTCTACTCGCAAATACCTTTAATTTGAGCCCCATATTTCCATAGTCGGCAAACATGACCGGCTTGGGGGATGGGCGGCCACTCAGTGAGTTGGCCTTGGCCTTCGAAATGTGTTCAAATTTTGACAAATTTTGTTCAGCGATGAGGCTCATTTCTGGTTGAATGGCTACGTAAATAAGCAAAATTGCCGCATATGGAGTGAAGAGCAACCAGAAGCCGTTCAAGAACTGCCCATGCATCCCGAAAAATGCACTGTTTGGTGTGGTTTGTACGCTGGTGGAATCATTGGACCGTATTTTTTCAAAGATGCTGTTGGACGCAACGTTACGGTGAATGAACACATTTCGAACCGAACACTGATTTTGGTAATAAAATTCAATGATTTGCAAGCGTTGCTCGTTAGTAAGTCTATTCATGATGAAATGTCAAAGCATACTGAGCATCTTTCTCTTTGACACCATGTCTGAAATCCCACGTGATCTGTCAAATACTAATGCATGAAAATCCTAACCTCAAAAAAATCACCCTTTATATGGGTGGCGTTGTGGGGGTGGCGTGGCCCCGTAAACACTTTTCCCGAATATTGATATCAAAGTCGTGCTTTACTCCCAAAGACCTTTCATTTGAGCCCCATATTGCTATGGTCGTAAATGTGTCCCCTTTGGGGGAGGTTTTTCGTGAGAGGCGGCCCTCCAAACACGTGGTCCCATATTTGGATATTAGATTCGTATTCTACATTTAAATACCTTTTATTTAAGTCCCATATTCCCATGGTCAGTAAATAAGTCCTGTTCGGGGGGTGTTTTGGGAAAGGGGTGAACCCCCAGAAACGTGGTCCCACATTTGGATAACAGATTCGTATTGTACTCGCAAATAACTTTCATTTGAATCCCATATTGCCATGGTCGGTAAATATGTCCGATTTAGAGGTGTTTTGAGGCTTGGGGTGGTCCCCTTAGCACTTTCATTTGAGTCCCATATTGTTGTGATTGGTGTAAATATATGTTGGATATGTTTTAGGGTGGGGCAGCCCCCCTAGGTACCCCATCCGAAATTTGGATACGAAATTTTTATTTTTAGGGTACTATATGGAAGCACACAAAATTTCGCTCAAATCGCACCACCGATCTCCGAGATCTGGCGATTCTGTTATTATTAAGGAGGGTCCGCCCCCTTCAGATATCAAAAAATGTAGTACCCTATTTTCACCACGGGGTCATTAGGCACCATCTGTAAAAATTTCAAGAAAATCGGTTCAGCCGCTTCTGTGTCTATAAGGAACACCCAAACATACAATCAAACCTACAAACAAACACAAATTGATTTTTATATATAAGAAGATTATATAAAATCTTACATTTAAGGTGAATTGATAAGAAATCTCACGCACACAATGATTTTTAAATTTTTATTGAATTTTTTATCAGCATTTTGGGCAATTTTTTGAAGTCACTGTAAGCAGTTATATGACTCAATTCAAGCTTTCTATAAAACATTACGTAGAATCATCAAACACATTCATAAATATTCAAGTTGTCATTGGAGAGGATTAATCTGAGTGGGAGGTTGTCCTTGTTGCGACAGGAGTCAAGAAGTTTGACGTCAAAGTGCATGCTTCACTTCAAACGTGCTTACCAAGTAATCATTAAACCCGCGAAGCTTTTTTTTAGATAGCCTCGTGGATTCCTGATTGACATGATGTTGGGATTTTAATGCCCTCAGCGGAAAGCTGATGGCACACCGTTGCTGCCCAGTGGGACGACAGCTTTGAGCTTGTTTGCATTTTTCGTTATATCACTATGGAAATGATTCATTATTTGAGTATTCTTACGTTGAGGAACCGGAGAACTAAGCACCCCAAACCCATTATATTTATAATATACTGAGGGTCAAGTTTCTTGTTTAAATTGCGCGGTAAATTACATCCGACGTCTTAAAAACAAAAATAATTACCCTCAGTATACCTTCTTCTTCAGAGTACACCACAACACCCACCTGGTCGTCTATTTGGGAACCATCCGTATCGAAGTCTATGCAACTTCTATTACCAGTGATACTTTAGTTCCAATGGGTTTATCTGGAATAGCGATACAGTACCTTTTTATCAAAAAACGGCTTAGGTAATATGTAGTCCACACTGTCTGGAACATCGGATACTGAATCAAGGATAAAGGAGCGTCTGTAGCCGCCACATAACCAAAGATAAAGTTCCCTTAGCCTCACTGCAGTGGTCGCAATAATATGTCTGCCACATATCCAGAGCCATTAGGTGTAGCATTAAATTCAGTACATCAGATGGTGTCGTGTTCAGTGCCGCTGTGATGCATAAAGAAGCCATCCCTTGGATGCGCTGAGTATTGAACAGTAGGTGGACTTTGAAAGCGCAGTGTATCAGACCACAACACCATTTAGCATTATAGGTCTGACAACTGCAGTATAAGCCCACTGTGATGCACAAACAACCCATCCTCTGGATTCGTTTAAGTATTGAACAGTAGGTGGACTTTTGAAGCACCTTCCACCAGACCACCACACTATATAGCATTATAGGTCTGACACATACAGTATATACACAGTGCATGACGTGCGGTTTAAACAACCAAATTTTCCCAATGGCTCTCTTGCTGGCAAGAGTTGCCTTTTTTGCCCTTTCCAAAATATTTCAAATCCAATATTTTGGAAAGGGCAAAAAGGGATTACCTGTCCAGCAAAACACCCAAGTATTTTGCGCTTTCATTAAATAATTTATATATTCTACCAATCTTGCCAAAATTTTTTACAACGCTTTCCTCGATGCCACCCACGATATTTAAGAAGTTTGGTCAAAATCGGTTCAGATTAAGACGTAGCTCCCATATAAATATATGTTCGTCCGTTTTGAGAAATATTGCAATAAATTGCTCATTTGTTAACCAATTTTGGCAAGAGAGATTTTCTTTTGACTCTTAATATTGCTGGCAAATTTCATAGAAATGGGTTCAGATTTAAATATAGCTGCCATATACGAATATCGCCCGATTTTCACGTCTTAAGTCACTGCAAGTGCATTTATTGAGAACTCTCGCCAAAATTGTGCACAACTCTATCCTCGACCCCTACAACAATATCTAAGATGTTTGTTCAAAAACGGTTCCGATTTAACCAACAACGGTACCGATTTATGTATGTTCGTCAGATTTTGGGTAATTTACAATAATGCTTTCATTTGTCAACCGTATTCATTCATTTGTCAACCGTATTTATTAGAGTTTGAATATATTTGCTGGAAATTTGATACGGATTGTATAATAACCCATCTGAAAACATCCGTGCAGGTCCATCAAAATTGATTTAGAATTAGATATAGCTCTCACTTTGTATCTATATGGTAGGTGTAGGGTATTATAAAGTCGGCACCGCCCGACTTTTGCCTTTCCTTACTGTTTTTATAATCTCTGACACCAAGTTTCAATGTTTCTCCCACCTCTTGATCTTTTCATCGGGCTTTTGTTCGTCCCGGTTTGCGTGTACCATCGTATTTAGCTTCAAAAGACTTCTTTGCTGGAGTTTCTTTATCCAATGACCTAGCCAACGCAGTCATTGTATTTTAATACGAGTATCGTATACGTGTAAGGTACATTACAATGATAGCATCCTAATATAGCTTATACAGCTCTTGGTTCATACGACGCTTATATTCTCCATTATATGATAAGGTCCATACATTTTACGAAGAATCTGCCTCTCAAATACTCCAAGCACTGCCTCATTTGCTTTCACAAGTACCCATGCCTCAGAACCATATAAAAACAAGTAAAAGCGTGCTAAGTTCGGCCGGGCCGAATCACCATGGATCGCATTTGTCGAGTTCTTTTCCCGGCATCTCTTCTTTGGCAAAAAAGGATATAAGAAAAGATTTGCTCTGCTATTAGAGCGATATCAAGATATGGTCCGGTTCGGACCACAATTAAATTATATTTATGTTGGAGACCTGTGTGAAATGTCAGCCAATTCGAAAAAGAATTGCGCCAATTGGGGGCTCAAGAAGTAAAATATAGATAGTGATATATATGGGAGCTGTATCGGGCTATAGACCGATTCATTATAAACACGTTTGTTGACGGTCATGAGAGAATCCGTCGTACAAAATTTCAGGCATATTGGATAATAATTGCGACCTCTAGAGGCTCTAGAAGCTCAAGAAGTCAAATCCCCAGATCTGTTAATATGACAGCTACATCAGGTTATAAACCGGTTTGAATCATACTTTGCACATTGTTTGGATATCATAACGAAATACTTCGTGCAAAAACTCATTCAAATCGGATAGGAATTGTGCCCTCTAGAGGCTCAAGAAGTGAAGACCCAAGATCGGTTTATATGACAGATATTTCAGGTTATGGACCGATTTGAACCATACTTGGGACAGTTGTTGGATATCATAACAAAATACGTCGTGCAAAAAGTTCATTCCAATCGGATAAGAATTGCCCACTCTTGAGGCTCAAGAAGTCAAGACCCAAGATCGGTTTATATGGCAGCTATATCAAAACATGGACCGATATGGCCTATTTACAATATCAACCGACCTACACTACTAAGAAGTATTTGTGTAAAATTAGTAGTATTTGGTATCACTTCCAACAACTACGATAAGTATGGTTTACATCGGTCCATGTTTTGATATAGCGCCACATAAACCGATCTTGGGTCTTGACTTCTTGACATATTTCCTTTACAGAACTATCAAATAAACCTTTTTTATACCCTCCACCATAAGATGGGGGGTATACTAATTTCGTCATTCTGATTGTAACTACTCGAAATATTCGTCTGAGACCCCATAAAGTATATATATTCTTGATTGTCGTGAAATTTTTTTGTCGATCTAGCCATGTCCGTCCGTCTGTCCGTCCGTCTGTCCGTCCGTCTGTCCGTCCGTCCGTCCGTCCGTCCATCCGTCTGTCTGTCTGTCGAAAGCACGCTAACTTCCGAAGGAGTAAAGCTAGCCGCTTGAAATTTTGCACAAATACTTCTTATTAGTGTAGGTCGGTTGGTATTGTAAATGGGCCATATCGGTCCATTTTTTGATATAGCTGCCATATAAACCGATCTTGGGTCTTGACTTCTTGAGCCTCTAGAGTGCGCAATTCTTATCCGATTGGGATGAAATTTCGCATGACGTGTTTTGTTATGATATCCAACAACTGTGCCAAGTATGGTTTAAATCGGTTCATAACCTGATATAGCTGCCATATAAACCGATCTGGGGTCTTGATTTCTTGAGCCTCTAGAGTGCGCAATTCTTATCCGATTGGGATGAAATTTTGCACGACGTGTTTTGTTATGATATCCAACAACTGTGCCAAGTATGGTTCAAATCGGTTTATAACCTGATATAGCTGCCATATAAACCGATCTTGGGTCTTGATTTCTTGAGCCTCTAGAGTGCGCAATTCTTACCCGATTGGAATGAAATTTTGCACGACGTGTTATGTTACGATATCCAACAACTGTGCCAAGTATAGTTCAAATCGGTCCATAACCTTATATAGCTGTCATATAAACCGATCTTGGGTCTTGACTTCTTGAGCCTCTAGAGGGCGCAATTCTTATCCAATTTGAATGAATTTTGGCACGTAATATTTTGTTATGATATCCAACAACTGTGCCAAATATGGTTCAAATCGGTTCATAACCTGATATAGCTGTCATATAAACAGATCTGGGGACTTGACTTCTTGAGCGTCTAGAGGGCGCAATTCCTATCCGATTTGGCTGAAATTTTGCAAGACGTTTTTTATTGTTACTTTCAACAACTATGTCAAATAAGGTACAAGTCGGTACATAACCAGATACAGCTGCCATATAAACCGATCTGGGATCTTGACTTCTTGAGCCTCTAGAGGTCGCAATTATTCTCCGATTTGCCTGAAATTTTGTACGACGGATTCCCTCATGACCATTAACAAACGTGTTTATTATGGTCTGAATCGGTCTATAGACCGATACAGCTCCCATACAAATCCATCTCTCTATTTTACTTCTTGAGGCCACAAAGGGCGCAATTCTTATTCAAATTGGCTGACATTTTACACATGTCTCCAACATATAATTTAATTGTGGTCCAAACCGGACTATATCTTGATATCGCTCTAATAGCAGAGCAAATCTTTTCTAATTTCATTTTTTTGCGATCCATGGTGGAGGGTATATAAGATTCGGCCCGGCCGAACTTAGCACGCTTTTACTTGTTAAGGCTTCATAAAGTCTTGTGAATAAAATAAACAAGTAAAAGCGTGCTAAGTTCGGCCGGTCCGAATCTTATATACCCTCCACCATGGATCGCATTTGTCGAGTTGTTTTCCCGGCATCTCTTCTTAGGCTAAAAAGGATATAAGAAAAGAGTTGCTCTGCTATTAAAACGATATCAAGATATGGTCCGGTTCGGACCACAATTAAATTATATGTTGGAGACCTGTGTGAAATTTCAGCCAATTCGAACAAGAATTGCGCCCATTGGGGCTCACGAAGTAAAATAGAGAGAACGATTTATATGGGATCTGTATCGGGCTATAGACAGATTCAGAACATAATAAACACGTTTGTTGATGGTCATGAGAGGATCCGTCGTACAAAATTTCAGGCATATCGGATAATAATTGCGACCTCTAGGGGTCAAGAAGTCAAGATCTCAGATCGGTTTATATGGCAGCTTTATCAGGTTATGAACCGATTTGAACCTTATTTGACACAGTTGTTGAAAGTAAAAATAAAATACGTCATGCAAAATTTCAGCCAAATCGGATAGGAATTGCGCCCTCTAGAAGCTCAAGAAGTCAAATCCCCAGATCTGTTTATATGACAGCTATATCAGGTTATGAACCGATTTCAACCATACTTGGCACAGTTGTTGAATATCATAACGAAATATTTCGTGCAAAAATTCATTCAAATCGGAGAAGAATTGTGCCCTCTAGAGACTCAAGAAGTCAAGACCCAAGATCGGTTTATATGGCAGCTATATAAAAACATGAACCGATTTAAACCATACTTGGTACAGTTGTTGGGTATAATAGCAAAACACGTCGTGCGAAATTCCATTCCAATCGGATAAGAATTGCCTACCCTAGAGGCTCAAGAAGTCAAGACCCAAGATCGGTTTATATGGCAGCCATATCAGGTTATGGACCGATTTGAACCATACCTGGCACAGTTGTTGGATATAATAACAAAACACGTCGTGCAAAATTTCATTTCAATCGGATAATAATTGCGCACTCTAGAGGCTCAAGAAGTCAAGACCCCAGATCGGTTTATATGGCAGCTATATCAGGTTATAAACCGATTTGAACCATACTTGGCACAGTTGTTGGGTATAATAACGAAACACGCCGTACGAAATTCCACTCCAATCGGATAAGAATTGCGCACTCTAGAGGCTCAAGAAGTCAAAACCCAAGATCGGTTTATATGGCAGCTATATCAAAACATGGACCGATATGGCCCATTTACAATTCCAACTGACCTACACTAATAAGAAGTATTTGTGCAAAATTTCAAGCGGCTAGCTTTACTCCTTCGGAAGTTAGCGTGCTTTCGACAGACGGACGGACGGACGGACAGTCGGACGGACATGGCTAGATCGACATAAAATGTCGCGACGATCAAGAATATATATACTTTATGGGGTCTCAGACGAATATTTCGAGTAGTTACAAACAGAATGACGAAATTAGTATACCCCCCATCTTATGGTGGAGGGTATAAAAATAAAGTTTTGTGAACATACAAAATATTTAATTTTTATACCCTCCACCATAGGATGGGGGGTATACTAATTTCGTCATTCTGTTTGTAACTACTCGAAATACTCGTCTGAGACCCCATAAAGTATACATATTCTTGATCGTCGAGACATTTTATGTCGATCTAGCCATGTTCGTCCGTCTGTCTGTCGAAAGCACGCTAACTTCCGAAGGAGTAAAGCTAGCCGCTTGAAATGTTGCACAAATACTTCTTATTAGTGTAGGTCGGTTGGTATTGTAAATGGGCCATATCGGTCCATGTTTTGATATAGCTGCCATATAAACCGTTCTTGGCTCTTGACTTCTTGAGTCTCTAGAATGCGCAATTCTTATCCGATTGGAATGAAATTTTGCACGACGTGTTTTGTTATGATATCCAACAACTGTGCCGAGTCTGGATCAAATCGGTCAATAACCTGATATAGCTGCCATATAAACCCATCTTGGGTCTTGACTTCTTGAGCCTCTAGAGTGCGCAATTCCTATCCGATTGGAATGAGTTTTTGCACGAAGTATTTAGTTATGATATCCAACAACTGTGCCAAGTATGGTTCAAATCGGTTTATGTTTTTATATAGCTGCCATATAAACCGATCTTGGGTCTTGACTTCTTGAGTCTCTAGAATGCGCAATTCTTATCCGATTGGAATAAAATTTTGGACGATGTGTTTTGTTATGATGTCCAACAACTGTTCCAAGTCTGGATCAAATCGGTCCGTAACCTAATATAGCTGCTATATAAACCGATCTTGGGTTTTGATTTCTTCAGCCTCTAGAGTGCGCAATTTTTATCCGATTGGAATGAAATTTTGCACGAAGTATTTTGTTATGATATCCAACAACTGCGCCAAGTATGGTTCAAATCGGTTCTTAACCTGATACAGCTGTCATATAAACAGATCTGGGGACTTGACTTCTTGAGCCTCTACAGGGCGCAATTCCTATCCGATTTGGCTGAAATTTAGCATGACGTGTTTTATTCTTACTTTCAACAACTGTGTCAAATAAGGTTCAAATCGGTTCAAAACATGATATAGCTGCCATATAAACCGATCTGCGAACTTGACTTCTTGAGCTTGTAGAGGTCGTAATTATTATCCAATTTGCCTGAATTTTTGTACGACGGATCCTCTAATGACCATCAACATACCTATTTATTATGGTCTGAATCGGTCTATAGCCCGATACAGCTCCCATTTAAATCGATCTCTCAATTTTACTTCTTGAGCGCAATTCTTGTTCGAATTGGCTGACATTTTACATAGGTCTCCAACATATAATTTAATTGTGGTCCAAACCGGACCATATCTTGATATCGCTCTAATAGCAGAGCAAATCTTTTCTTATATCCTTTTTATACCCACCACCGAAGGATGAGGGTATATTCATTTTGTCATTCCGTTTGCAACACATCGAATTATCCATTTCCGGCCCTATAAAGTATATAGATTCTTGATCAGCGTAAAAATCTAATACGATCTAGACATGTCCGTCCGTCTGTCTGTTGAAATCACGCTACAGTCTTTAAAAATTGAGATATTGAGCTGAAATTTTGCACAGATTCTTTTTTTTGTCCATAATCAGGTTAAGTTCGAAGATGGACAATATCGGACTATATCTTGATATAGCCCCCATATAGACCGATCGGCCGATTTAGGGTCTTAGACCCATGAAGGCCACATTTATTATCCGATTTTGCTGAAATTTGGGACAGTGAGTTGTGTTTGGCCCTTCGACATTCTTCGTCTATTTGGCTCAGATCGGTCCAGATTTGGATATAGCTGCCATATAGACCGACCCTCCGATTTAGGGTCTTAGACCCATAAAAGCCACATTTATTATCCGGTTTTGCTGAAATTTGGGACAGTGAGTTGTGTTAGGCCCGTCGACATCCTTCGTTAATTTGGCTTAGATCGGTCCAGATTTGGATAAAGCTGCCATAGTGGCCGGATCCTCCGAAATTCGGGACAGTGAGTTAAGTTAGGCCCCTTGACATACTTCTGCAATATCACACAGATCGGTCTAGATTTGGATATAGCTGCCATATAGACCGATATCTAGGTTTTAGGTTTTGGGCCCATAAAAGGGGCATTTATTGTCCGAGTTCGCCGAAATTTGTGTTAGGCTCTTCGACATGTTTCTGCAACTTGGCCCAAATCGTTCCAGATTTGGATATAGCTGCCAAGTAGACCGACATCTCGATTTAAAGTCTTGGCCCCATAAAAGGCGCATTTATATCCGATTTCACTGAAATTTGACACAGTGACTTATGTTAGGCTTTTCGACATCCGTGTCGTATATGGTTCAGATCGGTTTATTTTTATACCCTCCACCATAAAATGTGGGGTATACTAATTTCGTCATTCTGTTTGTAACTACTCGAAATATTCGTCTGAGACCCCATAAAGTATATATATTCTTGATCGTCGTGGCATTTTATGTCGATCTAGCCATGCCCGTCAGTCTGTCCGTCCGTCCGCCCGTCTGTCTGTCGAAAGCACGCTAACTTCCGAAGGAGTAAAGCTAGCCGCTTGAAATTTTGCACAAATACTTCTTATTAGTGTAGGTCAGTTGGTATTGTAAATGGGCCATATCGGTCCATGTTTTGATATAGCTGCCATATAAACCGATCTTGGGTCTTGACTTCTTGAGCCTCTAGCGTGCGCAATTCTTATCCGATCACAATTAAATTTTGCACGACGTGTTTTGTTATGATATCCAATAACTGTGCCAAGTATGGTTCAAATCGGTTTATAACCTGATATAGCTTCCATATAAACCGATCTTGGGTCTTGACTTCTTGAGCCTCTAGAGTGCGCAATTCTTATCCGATTGGAATGAAATTTTGCAAGACGTGTTTTGTTATTATATCCAACAACTGTGCCAAGTATGGTTCAAATCGGTCCATAACCTGATATAGCTGCCATATAAACCGATCTGGGGATTTGACTTCTTGAGCTTCTAGAGGGCGCAATTCCTATCCGATTTGGCTGAAATTTTGCATGACGTATTTTATTTTTAGTTTCAACAACTGTGTCAAATAAGGTTCAAATCGGTTCATAACCTGATATAGCTGCCATATAAACCGATCTGGGATCTTAACTTCTTGACCCCTAGAGGTCGCAATTATTATCCGATATGCCTGAAATTTTGTACGATGGATCCTCTCATGACCATCAACAAACGTGTTTATTATGGTCTGAATCGGTCTATAGTCCGATACAGATCCCATATAAATTTTTCTCTCTATTTTACTTCGTGAGCCCCAATGGGCGCAATTCTTATACGAATTGGCTGAAATTTTACACAGTTCTCCAACATATAATTTAATTGTGGTCCGAACCGGACCATTTCTTGATATCGTTTTAATAGCAGAGCAACTCTTTTCTTATATCCTTTTTTGCCTAAGAAGAGATGCCGGGAAAAGAACTCGACAAATGCGATCCATGGTGGAGGGTATATAAGATTCGGCCCGGCCGAACTTAGCACGCTTTCACTTGTTAGATATAGCTACTGTACTTATTAGTGTTTAATTCAAATCGCAACGTATTTTGATATAACTGCTATGGAATATAAGGTATGAAATATTCAACGAATTTTAATGAAAGGTGGTTTACATATATACCCTAGGTGGTGGGTATCCAAAGTTCGGCCAGGCCGAACTTAGCGCCTTTTTACTTGTTTTTGCCTAAGAAGAGATGCCGGGAAAATAACTCGACAAATGCGATCCATTGTGGGGGTGTATATAAGATTCGGCCGACCGAACTTAGCACGCTTTTACTTATTCTTGATTTCGGAGTTTTAGCTCTAACCTATCGCCTTGTGCGAAGTTCAACCTTGTCGTACCATTTTGACAGTTTTTAGTACAATTGATTAAAAGCTCAGTAAGTCTCCCATCTAAATTTGCTACTGTATCTTTGTACAAAACTTAGAGCCCTAGCTCAAGAAAGTACAAAATAGTACCCATTGCGCCACTAAACCAGAGGTGCACTTAACATTTTTACCCTCTACCATAAAACGAAGAGTATATTAATTTCGTCATTCCGTATGTATCATCTCGAAATCTCTAAGAGTCGATCTAGCCATGCCCGTCCGTCAGTCGAAAGCACGCTAACTTTCGAAGGAGTGAAGCTAGCCGCTTGAAATTTTGCACAAAGACTTCTTATTAGTGTAGGTCAGTTGGGATTGTAAATGGGCCATATCGGTCCACGTTTAGATATAGCTGCCATATAATTCGATCTGGGATCTTGACTTCTTAAGCCCCTAGAGGGCACAATTCTTATCCGATTTGGCTGAAATTTTGCATGAGGTGTTTTATTATGACTTCCAACAACTGTGCTGAGTATGGTTGTCATATAAACCTATCTGGGGTCTTGATTTCTTGAGAGCCTAGAGTGCGCAATTTCTATCCGACTTGGCTGAAATCTTGCACGATGTGGTTTGTTATGACTTTCAACAACTGTGCTAAGAATAGTTCAAATCGGTCTATAGCCTGATAAAGATGTCATATAAACCGATCTGGGGTCTTGACTTCTTGAGCCTCTACAGGAAGCAATTCAACAACAACAACTGTATTAAGAATGGTTCAAATCAGTCGATAACCTTATATAGCTGCCATGTAAACCGATCTGGGGTCATTTCTTCTTGAGCCACTAGAGGGCGCAATTATTATCCAATTTAGTTGAAATTTAGCATGAGGTGCTTTGCTATAAATTTCAACAACTGTGCTAAGAATAGTTCAAATCGTTCCATAACCTGATATAGCTATTTTACTTCTTCAGCCCCTAAAGTGCGCAACTTCTACTATGGTCTCCAATATTCAGTTCAATTATGCTGCGATATGAACCATAACTTCATATTGTTCCAATAACATATCAATTCTTTTTTATACTCTCCACCATAGGATGGGGGTATACTAATTTCGTCACCTCGAAATATGCGTCTAAGACCCATAAAGTATATATATTCTTGATCGTCATTTCATTTTAAGCCGATCTAGCCATGTCCGTCCGTCTGTCTGTCGAAAGCACGCTAACTTTCGAAGGAGTAAAGCTAGCCGCTTGAAATTTTGCACAAATAGTTTTTGTTAGTGTAGGTCGGTCGGTATTGTAAATGGGCCAAATCGGTCGATGTTTTGATAGCTGCCATATAAACCGATCTTGGGTCTTGACTTCTTGAGCCTCTAGAGGGCGCAATTCTTATCCGATTTTACTGAAATTTTGCTCGAAGTGTTTTGGTAGCATTTCCAACGACCACACTAAGTATGGTTGAAATCGGTTCATGTTTTGATATAGCTGCCATATAAACCGATCTTGGGTCTAAACTTCTTGAGCCTCTAGAGGGCGCAATTCTCAGCCGATTTGGCAGAAATTTTGTACAACAGCTTCTCTCATGACTTTCAATATACGTGTCTAATATGGTCGGAATCGATCCCATATAAACTTATCTCTCGATTTTGCTTCTTGAGCCCCTACAAGGCGAAATTCTTATCCGAATGAACTGAAATATTACACAGGGACTTCTGCAATATTCAGCATTTATTTATGGTCCGAATCGGACTACAACTTGATATAGCTCCAAAAAATTGTACAAAATTTCAGCCAAGATCCCAGATTGGTTTATATGGCAGCAATTTCAGGTTATTGATCGAATTTAACCATATTTGGCACAGTTATTAAAATTCGTAACGAAACACCATACTTAGCACAGTTGTTGAAAGTTATAACTCAACACGTCGACGCTCAAGAAGTTAAGACCACAGATAGGTTTATATGACAGCTATATCAGGCTATGGACCAAATTCCACCATACTCAACACAGTTATTGGAAGCCACAATAAAACTCCTCATGCAAAATACCGGCCAAATTGGATAAGAATAATGCCCTCTAGTGGCTCAAGAAGTCAAGATCCAAGATCGGTTTATATGGCAGCTATATCAAAACATAGGCCGATATAGCCCATTTACAATCCCAACCGACATACACTAATAAAAAGTAATTGTGCAAAATTTCAAGCGGCTAGCACTCATTCGAAAGTATGCGTGCTTTCTACAGACAGACGGTCGGACGGACATGGCTAGAACGACTTCAAATGTGATGACGATCAAGAATATATATACTTTATGGGTCTTAGGCGGCCGGGCCGAACTTAGCCACCATAGATTCTCCTAAAATATGGGAGCTATATCTGGTTATAGACCGATTTGGACCGTACTTGCATAGTTGTTGAGAGTCATAACAGAACACTATGTGTACAATTTCAGCCAAATCGGACAAAAATTGCGGGTTCCAGGTGCTTAAGAAGTCAAATCGGGAGATCGGTTTATATTTGAGCTATATAAGGTTAGGTTGGCACAGTTGTTGAAAGTCATAACAGAACTCTATGTGCAAAATTTCAGCCAAATGGAACAAAAATTGCAGCTTCCTGGGGCTGAAGAAGTCAAATCGAGAGATCGGTTTATATGGAAGCTTTATCAGGTTATAGACCTATTCGGATCGTACTTGGCACAGTGGTTGAAAGTAATATAAGAACACTATGTGCAAAGTTTCAGCCAAATCGGACAAAAATTGGGGCTTCGATTTTTATGCGAGGTAAATCTGAACCCATATGGCTCATCTGCAGTCCCCAAACTACATCCATATTAAGTTTTTTGTGAAAAATTTCAAGCGGCTAGCGTTACGCGTTCCGCTATCGTGATTTCGACAGACGGATGGACGAACATGGCTAGTACGACTCAGAATGTCGATCGATCAAGAATTTATATACTTTATGGTGTCCTAGATAAATTTTTCGAGGTGTTACAAACGGAATGACTAGATTAGTATACCCCATCCTATGGTGGTGGGTATAAAGATTGATAACTTTTCATTTCTTGTGTATTGTTCGATCTGAATAAAATATTGGTTTTGAATTAAAAATAGAAAAATTATGCGTACACCCATGCGTGTGTTCATTCGTTGTAGTGATACCAAGTTGGGATTAAAAGTCCACTTTTCATCATTTATCGAAATAGCAAAAATCGATTTTTCGACTTATCAAAAATTTGCAAAATATTCTACATATGATAGTCCTATTTCTTATAAGTGTTCGTAGACATTTCCCATGAATATATAAACATTTCTTTGTATTTTCATAAATGGAATATATTAAGAAGAGTTTTAAATCCGAAACTGGTTTATTTTCATACCGAAACCACCCCGCTATCTTAAAGTCAATATGGCTTATTGCAAAAGCGCACCCTTTCCCGTTTACTTCTCCTGTTTTTGTATTTGAATTAAAGCTTAAAATGGTCCTAGCGGACTTTCAACTAGTGTTACTCTGAATGTTAAAACCCAAGTAGAACATCACATTTTATTGCACATTTGAGTATAAATTTTTATTTTTTATCACTTCCTCTATAAAAAGCCCAAAAAATAACAAATTTCCCCTATTCTATCCGATTTTATGTATTCGGCATTATAAAAGACCATTTCTCAAAAATGTAGATTTGACGTCACCATTTAACATGAAAACAGACTTTCTTCACCAAATCGGAGTCTATCTATTCTAAATTCTATCCAGACTTCACCAAATTCAGTACAAGAACCTTAATTTGTGAAATGCACACTTGTATGGAAGCTACTATAAAATATTGTTCGATTCGAGAAAATGTCTCTTGGCAAATTTTAAACAAATTGGAACAAAAATTTAGGTTTCAGAGCAAAATTACAGAAAATTGTGGGTACGTTAGTATGGGACCTACAACTGAAATTGACCCATATGGCTTCAGATGTTTTATCTGGAGATCGATCTATATGGTTGCTGTATCAAAATAAGGACTGGAATGAGCAAATTATAAAAGTTTTTTTACAGTTTCCGAAAAATCGGACATTAGCTTTCAAGAAGCTAAAATTTTAAATCCGAAGTCTAGTCTTTACTGGGACAATGAAAAGCTATAGCCCTACACAGCCCATCCTCGAACATAAACGCTTGATAGTTAAAAAATACATTTGTGCCAAAATTCAGTTTCTATTAACATGCAAATGCAAATTTTGCCCATGAACATTCCAGTATGGAACTGGGGCAAACTTCTCACAAATCAATGAGTGCTGTCCGATTCAATTTTAATCGCAATGATAATGAACCTTCTGTTTATAGCCGAGTCCGAACGGCGTGCCGCAGAGCTACACTTCTTTGAGGAGAAGTTTTTATATGGCAAAGTACCTCACAAAATGTCGCCAACATTAGGAGGGGATAACCACCGCTCAAAAATTTTCTGATTTTCCTGTCAGGATTCGAACCCAGGCGCACATCGTCATAGGCGGACATGCTAACCTCTGCGCTACGGTGTCCTTCTAATATTCTGAATCTTACACTTATAAGGACGTATTTCCTAAAATTTTGATTGGATATAGTACAAATTCCTTTCGACTTTTGACTATTTTATTTCAAAGATGATTATTCGACTTTTTTATCATTGAAAGTCGATTTCAACTTTTTTACACAAAAAGTAGATGAATTGATTAGTCGAAAGTCGACTTTGCGATCCCTAATTCCCTAATTCGTTGCTGTCTCAACAACGACTGACGCCAAGAGAATAGGAATATGTGTGTATTGGGCAACAACGATAGCGTAACGAATATTTTTTGAGAACACTTTAATTTGGGCGCAAATAATTCCTCATAATTCTTACCCTTTTTGTTCACACCGGGCAAAATGTCACCATTTTCTTACCATTTGGTACTTTTTAGTAACTAAAAGTAGGAATATCACAAAATCCTGTATTTTCCCGTCCGTGCAAAATTTAATGGTTTTAGCTTAAGTTGTTTGGGCCTGGCGTTGATTAGTCAGTCAGTCACGCTTCTTTTCTATAAATATGGAGATGATATCTGGGCAGAATTTGGTGTTTTGGAAGTTGCAAATGTACTTCACATACCAAATTTCTGCGAAATCGGACAAAAATTGAAGCTTCTAGGACTCAAAAAGTCAAGACGAAGGACCACTTTGGATGGGAGCTGTTTATGTATATCCAAATCTGAGTCCAAATGAACCTATTTGTGATCTGTAACGAACTTCATCAATAACAAGTATCTGTGTACATTTCAAATAGGTATCTTCATTCGTCCAATCGCTATCGTGGTTACGAAGCACGGGCGGGCGGACAGAGACCACGGCGTTGACGAAAAAAAGAGTTTGTTATTCAAAATAACAAAAATGTTTGTTACAACAACAGATTTAGCGAAAAATGGAATGCAGGCATTACTTCTGTTTCAGCAAACATAGCGCAGCTGTTTTGGCAAAGATTTCGTGCTGATATTTCGTAAACGAAATCAACGGTTTTAAATACGTGCTAAGTTCGGCCGGGCCCAATCTAATATCGGTAGATATGGCAGCTATATCAGGTTATAGACCGATTTTAACCATACTATGCACAATTGTTGAAAGTCATAACGAAACACGTCATGCAAAATTTAATCGAAATCGGATAGGATATGCACCCTCTAAGGGCTCAAGAAGTTTATGCTTCGATTTCATCCCTACTCGGCACAATTGATGGAAATAATAACAAAATACCTCATGCAAATTTTCAGCAAAATAGGATAAGAATGGCGTCCTCTAGAGACTCAAGAAATCAAGACCCCCGATCGGTTTATATGACAGCTATATAAAAACATGGACCTATATGGCCCATTTGCAATCCCCACCGACCTACACCTATAGGATGTATTTGGGCAAAATTTCAAGCGGCTAGTTTTACTCCTTCGAAAGTTAGCGTGTTTCGACAGACAGACGGACGGACGGACATGGTTAGGTCGACATAAAATGTCATAACGATCAAGAATATATATACTTTATGAGATGAGTATTTCGAAGAGTTACAAACAGAATAACGAAATTAGTATACCCCTATCCTATGGTGGAGGGTATAAAAATGCCGCATAAGTGCTTCATACCTACCTACGCTGACCATCGTTTATTATGTCATAAAACGCACTGCTCATGCGCCTGTGCTCAAAGCTCTTTTACAAACAGCGTGTGCAATAAGCAATATCACAAGGATAACATCGTTGTGTGCAGTGCGGTTTTTGTGAATGGAACCTCTTTTCTTTCAAAAACTTCTCTCATTCATTTTATTTCATCCAACAAACCCATCATAAATTAAGCGGAAGTCTTTCTCAGAAAACAAAGATTTTTCAGCAGGCAACCTGCTGTTCAGGAATTGCAGAACTATTGCATTAATAGCAGCATAATTGGCTACTACTGTCAGTGTTTGCCTTTTTTAACAGACTTTTCTCTATGCGTGTACTTTGTGGGGTCGCAGTTCAATATTTCGAGGTGTTACAAACGGAATGGCTATAGGAGTACACCCCTCATCATATGGTGGTATGTAAACAGAAATAGATTTTGCTCTATTTTTGATATTTTATACACGAAAGAAATTTAAGCAGCCAAACGTTTTCTCGATCGATGCTTCCCACTATAGTGGCCTATCTCGCAAATAGTGCGGGTTTATATATTTTATGGAAGTTTTTATCAAATTCGGCTAAAATTGTACAAAATGGATGTTCTTTTTTGTATGCTCGTATTTCTATACCGGCTTAGTAAAATATTTTCCAATTTTCTACAATTTGTTAATTTTTTAACGAATTTAAATAGCAGCAGACAAATTAACTACTACTATAAAATCTATGCTTTTAACCAACAAATTAACGCCTAGAATTGGCAACATTTTTTTATAAGTTTATAGCAGATGCCTCATTTGTTGTTTAGAAGTTTAAACATTTTTTATGGATTCATTCAAAAGTTTAATCTGATCTGATATCAGCAGACTTATTTTTCTGGGTGTAGTCTTAAATAATGAAGCATCTAACGCACGAAGGTTTTTATGTTCGATATTTGTTATCACGTTATTTCAGAAAGCGAATTTCGCCATCCTTGCGCCATTTTTAAGTTACAATTGTTTCATAATTCTATTGAATTGAAGAATAAATGAGAATTTGTGTACCATGATAGCAAAATTCCATTGACAGACGGACATAAAGGGAAATTGTGGAGAGCTTCTTAAGCCCTCGATACACTCAACTTCGTTCTTGGCGTTGAAAATAAATACAACTTTGTTTTGTGCCACAGCAGTAGTGTTAGCTTTTGTAAAAATAAATGTGGAGTTACGTCCTTCTACGTCTCGCAGGACGATTATTTACGAGTACATGTAGCAAAGTTACAAATGTTTTCCAAAAACATAACGAGAATGAGGCTAAACACATACAAACTCGCACGTTCATGAAACGATAATTGTAACACAAGTTTTAACACTAGCAACAGAATTTACTGTCCAAGAAACACCTGCAAATTAAAAAATATCCCAAAAACCATGAGGAGAGAACTGGACAAGAGTATAAGTAAATAAATAAAAACAAAGTTGCAACAAAATGCACCCAATTGATTTTGTTGAAAACATTTTTCTTTTTCCTGTGTTTGTTCCTGCCACTTTTGCTGTTTTGTAAAAATTAATTTAGAAATTACTCTCAACAAAAGCCAGGATCATGGGGTTGGTTGTAGTCAAGGTGGCGGGAAATATATTACCCTGCGTTAACAGTTAATTTCTTGTATGAAGTTTTAGTTGCAATGGCCAGTTTCCACAAGAGTCATTCAGCCAATTATTAATACTTGCGCATATGGGAAAGTCCAAAAAAAAAAAAAACAAGTAAAAGCGTGCTAAGTTCGGCCGGGCCGAATCTTATATACCCTCCACCATCGATCGCAGTTGTCGAGTTCTTTTCCCGGCATCTCTTCTTAGGCAAAAGAGGATATAAGAAAAGAGTTGCCCTGCTATTAAAACGATATCAAGATATGGTCCGGTTCGGAATACAATTAAATTAAATGTTGGAGACCTGTGTAAAATTTCAGCCAATTCCTATAAGAATTGCGCCCATTGATTCAGACCATAATAAACACGTTTGTTGATGGTCATGAGAGGATCCGTCATGCAAAATTTCAGCCAAATCGGATAGGAATTGCGCCCTCTAGAAGCTGAAGAAGTCAAATCCCCAGATCTGTTTATATGAGAGCTATATCAGGTTATGGACCGATTTCAACCATACTTGGCACAGTTGTTGGATATCGTAACGAAATACTTCGTGCAAAAATTCATTCAAATCGGATAAGAATTGTGCCCTCTAGAGGCTCAAGAAGTCAAGACCCAAGATCGGTTTATATGGCAGCTATATCAGGTTATGCACCGATTTAAACCATAATTGGCATAGTTGTTGGATATCATAACAAAAGACGTCGTGCGAAATTCCATTCCATTCGGATAAGAATTGTGCCCTATAGAGGCTCAAGAAGTCAAGACCCAAGATCGGTTTATATGGCAGCTATATCGGGTTATAAACCGATTTGAACCATACTTGGCACAGTTGTTGGATATCATAACAAAACACGTCGTGCAAAATTTCATTCTGATCGGATAAGAATTGCGCACGCTAGAGGCTCAAGAATTCAAGACCCAAGATCGGTTTATATGGCAGCTATATCAGGTTATAAACCGATTTGAACTATACTTGGCACAGTTATTGGATATCATAACAAAACACGTCGTGCAAAATTTCATTCTGATCGGATAAGAATTGCGCACGCTAGAGGCTCAAGAATTCAAGACCCAAGATCGGTTTATATGGCAGCTATATCAGGTTATAAACCGATTTGAACTATACTTGGCACAGTTATTGGATATCATAACAAAACACGTCGTGCAAAATTTCATTCCAATCGGATAAGAATTGCGCACTCTAGAGGCTCAAGAAGTCAAGACCCAAGATCGGTTTATATGGCAGCTATATCAAAACATGGACCGATATGGCCCATTTACAATACCAACCGACCTACACTAATAAGAAGTTTTTGTGCAAAATTTCAAGCGGCTAGCTTTACTCCTTCGGAAGTTAGCGTGCTTTCGACAGACAGACGGACGGACAGACGGACGGACATGGCTAGATCGACATAAAATGTCACGACGATCAAGAATATATATACTTTATGGGGTCTCAGACGAATATTTCGAGTAGTTACAAACAGAATGACGAAATTAGTATACCCCCCATCTTATGGTGGAGGGTATAAAAATCGGCCAATAAGTCCAAATTAATTTTTCGGCAAATGCACTTTGACAATCCGAATTGTTTCAGTAAACGAATTCGTGCGATTTTATCGAATTCAAATTCTATCGGATATATCTATGCGAATTTTAATACATAAATATGTATACAGAGTTATTCAATATACATACATATTTTGCTACATACCTTAGGACCACATTTACGCTGTAAGCAATGATTTTAATGCTTTTATTGCAGTAAGACTATTTTTTTCGAATTATCGCAAGACATAAGAATGCCACTTTGTAAACGTTTTGCGAATTGCTAATAACCTGTCACGATTTCCACTGAAAAATTGGAACAAAAAGACATTTAAGTTAATTTATTATACCCTCCACCATAAGATGGGGGATATACTAATTTCGTCATTCTGTTTGTAACTACTCGAAATATTCGTCTGAGACCCCATAAAGAATATATATTCTTGATCGTCGTGACATTTTATGTCGATCTAGCCATGTCCGTCTGTCCGTCGAAAGCACGCTAACTTCCGAAGGAGTAAAGCTAGCCGCTTGAAATTTTGCACAAATACTTCTTATTAGTGTAGGTCAGTTGGTATTGTAAATGGGCCATATCGGTCCATGTTTTGATATAGCTGCCATATAAACCGATCTTGGGTTTTGACTTCTTGAGCCTCTAAAGTGCGCAATTCTTATCCGATTGGAATGAAATTTTGCACGACGTGTTTTGTTATGATATCCAACAACTGCGCCAAGTATAGTTCAAATCGGTCCATAACCTGATATAGCTGCCATATAAACCGATCTTGGGTCTTGACTTCTTGAGCCTCTATAGGGCACAATTCTTATCCGATTTGAATGAATTTTTGCACGACGTGTTTTGTTATGATATCCAACAACTGTGCCATGTATGGTTCAAATCGGTTTATAACCTGATATAGCTGCCATATAAACCGATCTTGGGATTTGACTTCTTGAGGTTTTAGAGGGCGCAATTCCTATCCGATTTGGCTGAAATTTTGCATGACGTATTTTATTTTTACTTTCAACAACTGTGTCAAATAAGGTTCAAATCGGTTCATAACCTGATATAGCTGCCATATAAACCGATCTGGGATCTTGACTTCTTGACCCCTAGAGGTCGCAATTATTATCCGATATGCCTGAAATTTTGTACGACGGATCCTCTCATGACCATCAAAAAACGTGTTTATTATGGTCGGAATCGGTCTATAGCCCGATACAGATCCCATATAAATCGTTCTCTCTATTTTACTTCGTTAACCCCAATGGGCGCAATTCTTATAGGAATTGGCTGAAATTTTACACAGGTCTCCAACATATAATTTAATTGTGGTCCGAACCGGACCATATCTTGATATCGTTTTAATAGCAGAGCAACTCTTTTCTTATATCCTTTTTTGCCTCAGAAAAGATGCCGGGAAAAGAACTCGACAAATGCGATCCATGGTGGAGGGTATATAAGATTCGGCCCGGCCGAACTTAGCACGCTTTTACTTGTTTTATTTTTATATCTTATCTTTTTTGCTTGAATATATCAACAGCTCCTCTTGAGTGACGTATCCTGGCAAGTCGTCATCTCTTTGGGGTCAGACCACCTCCCCATAATTCTCACCATCGACCGACCACCCGACTTCATAACCTCTGAGCGCCGGACGTTCGTCAATTATAAGAAGGCCGATTGGACTGGCTTCAGAGAGTATACCAATCGCCGCTTCAATGAACTTCCACCCCCCTCTGATGTGCTTGTGACCGAGAGGAAATTCCGAGACATCATCAACGCAGCAGCCGCTCGCTTTATACCAGCCGGTCGAATACCACAAGTGCGACCAAATTTCCCGGCGCAAGCAGTGGTACTCGCAGACGAGCGTGATGACCCCGCTAACCCCAGAATCAGCGAGCTGAATCTGGAAATAAACTGGGTAGTCAACGAACATAAGCGGAATTTGTTGCTGGAACACTTGGAGCAATGTAACTTAGGCACCGGTGCAGGCAAACTGTGGGCCACTGTTAAGTCTCTCTCGAACCCCGGTAGACGGGACGACAAGACCTCAGTCACTTTTGGCGAGATAACCGTGACTGATCCGAAGAGATGCGCCAGGTTGTTCAACCGTCAATTTTTTGTGCATCCCGAGAGAGACAGGGCAAGGAGGAGAGCCATTCGCCGTATTCGTGGTCTCCGAGCCGATGAACAGCCATCACAATTTACCGTGGGCGAAGTTACGAATGTCATCCGTGGCGCCAAATCTTCCAAGGCGTTGGGCCCCGACGGAATCTCTACATTGATGCTGAAGAATCTGGATTTACCTGGAGTTGAGTACCTTACCACTGTCCTTAACCTGTCATTGAACACTCTTATAGTTCCCGATGTCTGGAAAATGGGCAGAGTGATCCCGCTACTGAAGCCTGGAAAAGACCCGAGTTTGGGGGAGTCGTACAGACCGATCTCCCTTCTCTCACCAGTGGAAAAGACGCTTGAGGCATTCCTCCTCCCGAGCCTCGTAGGAGAATTTCCATTCGCCGAGCATCAACATGGATTTCGGATACTGCACAGCACAACAACAGCTTTGCATGCCATCACCACACACATTTGCCGTGGCTTCAATCAACCCAGGCCATGTGATAGGACGGTCCTCGTGGCACTGGACCTATCGAAGGCATTCGACACGGTCAGCCATGCCAAATTATTTGAGGACATCGCCAACACGTCCCTCCAGCCAGGCCTGAAACGTTGAGTCGCGAATTATCTGTGTGGCCGCCAGTCATTTGTGGAATTTAGGGATAAGAAGTCGAAACACCGTAGAGTGAAACAGGGAGTTCCCCAAGGTGGGGTGATATCTCCGGCTCTGTTTAACCTCTACCTATCCTCCATCCCACCCCCTCCAGACGGCATAGAGATCGTATCATATGCGGACGATTGTACAATCATGGCATCAGGCCCCCACCCATTGATGACATCTGCGATAGGTTGAACGTCTACCTCAACGAGCTTGCCTCATATTTCGCTGCAAGAAATCTGAAGATATCCGCCACCAAATCTTCAGCCACACTGTTCACTACAAATACGCGTGAGGTGAATACTGAGCTGACTGTGATGGTCGATGGAGAAATGATTCCGACCATCAAGTGTCCCAAAATACGTGGCGTCACATTTGACAGCTCCTACACTTTCTCCCCACATGCCACAGCAATCTGCAATAAAGTCAAAAGTAGAAAAAAGTGTGGATAGATACCCACCGCCCAGAAGCCTTAAGGTAGATCTACACGATCTAGAGCGTGAGGTTCAGCGCTACAAGATAGAACCTCTAGATCAAGCGGCATATCAAGCGGGTCTGAACAACATTCATGCAGACACGGTAGCAGACGCGTTAATTGGCTACCGGGTGAATGTAGTCCTTGGAGAACGACCGCCACCCATTGCACCCGAAGAAATCGACCTCCCCCGGCAAACCAGAGCGGTTCTGGCTCAATTACGTTCCGGCAGATGCAGCCGCCTCAATTCCCACAGAGCTAGGATTGATGCCGACGTGCAAAATGTATGTCCCGATTGTAACCAGGGACCGCACGATACACGTCACCTGTTTAACTGCCCGGCCAGACCCACTCGACTCAGACCCAGATCCCTGTGGACGCACCCCATCTTAGTCGGCCGTCGTGTCCGTCCGTCCGTCCGTCTGTCCGTCCGTCCATCCGTCTGTCGAAAGCACGCTAACTTCCGAAGGAGTAAAGCTAGCCGCTTGAAATTTTGCACAAATACTTCTTATTAGTGTAGGTCGGTTGGTATTGTAAATGGGCCATATCGGTCAATTTTTTGATATAGCTGCCATATAAACCGATCTTGGGTCTTGACTTTTTTAACCTCTAGAGTGCGCAATTCTTATCCGATTGGAATGAAATTTTGCACGACGTGTTTTGTTATGATATCCAACAACTGTGCCATGTATGGTTCAAATCGGTTTATAACCTGATATAGCTGCCATATAAACCGATCTTGGGTCTTGACTTCTTGAGCCTCTAGAGTGCGCAATTCTTATCCGATTGTAATGAAATTTTGCACGACGTGTTTCGTTATTATATCCAACAACTGTGCCAAGTATGGTTCAAATCGATTCATAACCTGATATAGCTGCCATATAAACCGATCTTGGGTCTTGACTTCTTGAGCCTCTAGAGTGCGCAATTCTTACCCGATTGGAATGAAATTTTGCACGACATATTTTGTTATAATATCCAACAATTGTGCCAAGTATGGTCCAAATCGGTTCATAACCTGATATAGCTGCCATATTAACCGATATGGGGTCTTGACTTCTTGAGCCTCTAGAGTGCGCAATTATTATCCGATTTGCCTGAAATTGTATACGACGGATTCTCTCATGACCATTAACATACGTGTTTATTATAGTCTGGATCGGTTTATAGCCCGATACAGCTCCTATATAAATCGATCTCTCTATTTTACTTCTTGAGCCCCCAAAGAGCGCAATTCTTATTCGAATTGGCTGACATTTTACACAGGTCTCCAACATATATGGCCCGGCCGAACTTAGCACGCTTTTACTTGTTGTTACTATTTTCTCCCTTTTATGAATTGCAATTTACGACTTGATGTGCACAGCGCACTCAAGGCTAATTGACATGAGTTTAATGTTGTTGCCAGCCTTGAATAGAGCTTCCCTTAATAAAAGTTTTCTAATTTTTCTTAAGTGATGTTTTAATTTTTGATTTTTTTAATTATCATAAAAGGTGCAACCTGAGACCAAAGTAATCACTCAACGTTGATGACTTGCTTCAGCAGCTCTTATTTTAGTTGCACTTCAAAAGCGAATGGAAAACGTCTTCCTTCGCTGTTATCTGAATCTAGGTCATCTTAATGCTTGTGGTTCTTACAAAAACTATTATAGTATTTTTTTCTTGGTCTCCTATTCTTCCTTCTGTGTCACATCTAAGGTAGCCCCTCTCTTTCCTCTTTAACTGATTTGATGCTGTAGCTTCCAACAGACCATTTAGTAAAATGTGTCTTTTAACCCAGACAGATTAAAATGTCGCAATTCAACTTTTTTTTAGTGATGGACATAAATATAAGAAAAACTAAAGATTTAGCTATGATTGCTCAGGGTCTTTCGTTGTTAAATAATTTAATTATTTGGAGTACGTATAAATTTGCGTTGAGTTTTCTCGTTGTTTTGTAATGTTCTCATAAATACCATGCTAGGCCCCTGTCGTGTCTCCATTTATTTATATGTATTGTATGTATGACAAGGTACACGCTCATATAATTTGTTGGTAGAGATAGCGCTGTTGCAGGCCAATGTATGGTAACACCGAGCCGTCACCTGAGCGTCCAAAGCCACCGAAATAATTTCCAAAAGATGCAAAGAAGACATGTATATTTGTGTATACAGTGGAAACAGTTGTGGTTGTATGTACCAACCACCGATCACCACCAACACAACCTGTAGTGCGACATGGACTTGTACTTAGTTATTGACGTATTCCTTGAGTAGACACGTTTTTGATATAAGTACTTTCTACGATCGAAATGCGTCATACTATGGTTGGTGTGTGTTAACAACTGACTTTCTTTTCAATTGAAAAAAAAAAAAAACAAGTAAGAAAGGCAAAAGTCGGTCGTGTCACTATATCAAACACTACCCGTGACAAAACTTTAATTTTATAGGAGACGTTATTTTTGTACCCTTTTCCATAGGATGGGGGCATACTAACTTTGCCATTCCGTTTATAACACATCGAAATATTCGTCTTAGACCCCTAAAATATACATATTCTTAATTGCCATGACATTTTAAGTCGATCTACCCATGTCCGTCCATTTGTCCCTCTGACCGTCTGTCTGTGGAATGCACGCTAACTTTCAGGGATAAAGCTAAGCGCTTGAAATTTTGCACAAATACTTTCTATTAGTGTAGTTCGGTTGGGATTGAAAATGGGTCACATCAGTACATGCTTTTATATAGCTGCCATGTAGACCGATATTGAATCTTGATTTTTTGAGCCCTTATACGTCGCAATTCTTTTCCGATTAACAGAAATTTTGTATGAAGTGTTTTGTTTTGACTTCCAACAACTATGCCATGGTATGGTCAAAATCGGTCCATAACCTGATATAGTTTCCACATAAAATGATCTCCCGATTATACTTCTTTAGCCTATAGAGGACGCAATTATTTTCCGATTTGACTCAAATTTGTACAAGGACTTCTCTTATGACCTTCAACATGCGTTCCATATTTGGTCTGCAATCTGATATAGCTCCCATATAAACCAATCTCCCGATATTATTTCCTGAGCTCCTATAGAGCGCAATTGTTATCCGATTTGGTTGACATTTTGCAGAATAACTTCTACTATGGTCTGCAGCATCCAAACCAAATATGGTCGGAAGCGGTTCATAAACTGATACGGCTCCAATAGCATGGACATATTTTATCTATTATCCTTTGTTTGCCTATAAAGGGATACTGGGCGTTTGCCTATAAAGGGATACTGAGGACTTGAAAAATGCGATCCATGGTGGAGGGCATATAATGTTCGGCCGACCGAACTTAGACCGCTTTTAATTGTTTTCTGTAAAAAAAGTCGACTGTGATAATCAAAAAAATTTTTAAAGTCGATTTTTAATAGTCGAAAAAAGTAGAAAAATCAACTTTTTAATAATCCAAAAAAGTCGAAAGTTAATTTTTCAATTTCACTTTTAATCCTTTACAGAAATCTGGTTTTTGTTGCAGTGACGCGTTCTGCAAAAACTGAGGTAAGTTGTTTCGGTGGAGTCGAAAAGAATTGCGCAAATTAGGTGCATTTACTTTGTGGTATTTCTTTGCTTTTATTATTCCACTAGCTGACCCGGGCCCGCTCCGCTGCGCCTTCTTTCACTTTATATGGAACAAAAGTTTCATTGGAATATTTATTTTCGATAATTAATGATCTTTTAGTGAAATACCATGCTAACTTGATTAACAGTTTAACAATATAAGTGCCTTTATCTGAATCCCATATGATATTTATTGGTCTACAAATTTAAGTTTGGATGTAAGGTGTACTCCATTCTTGAAATACTTCATTTCAGCCCGATATTCTCATGTCATATTCATGATGTCTGATTTAGTGGTGTTTTCGTGGGAGGGATGGTCCAATAAAAAAAATATCAGCATCGTGCTCTTCTCTCAAATACAATTTATTTAAACCCCATATTGCCATTGGCTTAGGGGAGTTTACACGATGAGTTGTCCCCCAAACACATGGCCCCAAAATGGGTTATCAAATTCGTTTTCTAATCTGAAATACCTTTCATTTGAGACACATATTGGCATGGTCGAAAAATTTTTTCCCTTTGGGGGGAAAGGGGTGATGCCCTAAATACATGGTCCTACATTTGGATATCAAATTCGTATTCTACTCCCAAATACCTTTATTTGAGCCCCATATTGCGATGGTCACTAAAAAATTGCGGTTTGTGGTGTATTTTGGGAAAGGGGCAGACCCCCAGAAAATGGGTATCAATTCTCGCTCCATCCCCCAATACCTTTCATTGAAGCTCCACATCGACATGGTCGGTAAAAATGCCCAATTTAGGGGTGTTTTGGGGATTAGAGTGCTCTTTTCTCATATATCTATAAATCATTTATTTGAACTCCATATTGCCATTGCCCTGAAAAATGGATATCAAATTCGTTTTCTAATCTCATTTAAACTCCTTATTGCAAAATTCAGCAAATATGTCCGGTTTGGGGTATTGGCCCTAAAAACTCGGAATATTTAGTTCCACTCTCTTTAAGACCCAAATTGTCTTGGTAAGCAAATACGTCCTATTTGGGGGTTGTTATGGTGGTGGAACGTCTGCTAGACAGTTGGCCCCTAATGTTGATATCAGATACGTGGTCTACTCCCACATACATTAATGTGAGCCCCATATTTCTATAGTCGGCAATCATGACTGGCTTGGGTGGTGTTTTGGGGGATGGGCGGCCACTCAGTGAGTTGGCCTTGAAAATATATATCGGACTCGTGTTCCACTTTAAAAACCCTCTTATTTGACCCTCATATTGCAATAGTCGGAAAATACTTACTACTTGGGTGGTGTTGTAGGGGTGGGGTGGCCCAATAGACACTTCTCCCTAACATTGATATCAAATTCGTGCTTTACTCCCAAAAAACTTTCATTTGAGCCCCATATTGCTATGGTCGTAAATTTGTCCCCTTTGGGGGATGTTTTTGGGGAGAGGCGGCCCCCCAAACACTTGGTCCCATATTTGGATATCAGATTCGTATTTTACATTCAAATACCTTTTATTTAAGTCCCATATTCCCATGGTCAGTAAATGAGTCCAGTTTGGGGGGTGTTTAGGGGAAAGGGTGGACCCCCAGAAACGTGGTTTCACATTTGGATATCAGATTCGTATTCTACCATGGTCGGTAAATATGTCCGATTTAGGGGTGTTTTGGGGGTTGGTGTGGTCCCCCTAGCACTTGGTCCGAAAATACCTTTCATTTGAGTCCCATATTGTTGTGATTGGTCTTAATATATGTTTGGTAGGTTTTAGGGTGGGGGAGCCCCCCTAGGTATCCCATCCGAAATTTTGATACCAAATTTTTATTTTTAGGGTACTATATGAGAGCACAAAAAATTTCGCTTAAATCGCACCACCCATCTCCGAGATCTGGCGTTTCTGAAAATTAGGGTATGGGGGAGGGTCCGCCCCCCCCCCACCCCCCTTCAGATATCAAAAAATGTAGTACCCTATGTTCACTACGAGGTCATTATACAAAATCTGTGAAAATCGGTTCAGCCGTTTCTGAGTCTATAAGGAACACACAAACATACAAACAAACACAAATTGATTTTTATATATAAGATTCTTCCCATGGAAGCTGCTGGATTTGGCTCTCTGCGTCCATTACTGATGGTGCGTTCGGCATTATGCAGCCGACCCTGATGTTTTGCAAAGATTTCCACCCTTTCAATCCGTGCAATGCCAATGTGCGATAGAGTCCATATAAGGATTAGCATGGTGAGTAAGTGTTATTTGTTTTTTATACCCACCATCATAGGATAACGGTATAATAATCTAGTCATTGCGTTCGTAACTTTCCGAACTATTGATCTAAGACTCAATAAGGTATATATATACATGATCGTCTCGACATTCTGAGTCGATCTAGCCACGTCTGTCCGTTTGTCGAAATCACGTTAGCGGTCGAACGCGTAAGGCAAGGAAATCAGCCCAAGAAAAGACCTGGCTGACCGGGGAGATCCGCACACTTTTTAACAGAGCACGTAATAAAGAGTCGGAAGTATATTGGGATGAGTATTACACACGGCTCAAGGATTACAATAAAATTACCAGAGCGGCAAAACGTGCTTTCGGGAAGTTTTCTGTGAACAGGTTGATAGCGATAATGATCCAGCCAAGATGAAATAGTTTCTCTAAAAAATCCATGTCCAAACTGAAACAGCATGCCTTTGTCAAGGAAAGATCAGTGGAGACTACCCTGTACGAGGTTTTGCATAAAATAGAAGAATCATTCAATGGCAAAACGTTCACACTGGCGGTTTAACAATGTGCGGGCTGACACATTGATCGAAACGTTAGACCAGTACTGGGTGGACCCGGTCCCTATAGACTGGATAAACCATATGCTAAGGAACAGGAGGATAAATTACGGGTCCAATGTCATAAATATAAGGGAGAAAGTCGCACAGGACACAACACAGGGGCGCATTTTATCGCCACTCCTTTGGGTGACCTCTTACGGATGCCGACTGAGGAGGGATTTGAACCCGTCTGCTGCGCAGACGTTGTATTAATACATCAAAGGAGTAGAGATCCGAACCAGCTATGTAGAAGGGCCGAAAGGGTCTTGCATATGGCATAAGACTGGGCTAGACCCAGAGGTCTCAATGTTAACCCAGAGAAGATTGAAATATGCCTGTTCACGAGGAAGACGAAAGTGGGCCAATTTAACGCACCACATTTCCTCAATAAGACGATTTCGATATCTGACAAGGTTAAATACTTAGTTGTGATCTTGGACAGGAAACTGAATTGAAAGTGTCACATTCTGGAGCCTACTGAGAAGGCTCACAGATGTTGGGCACTATGTAGACGGGCCGTAGGTTCGAAATGGGGCCAGAATCCAAGGATAGTCCACTGGCTACAGGAGCGTGATTAGACCAATACTTACTTACGCCTCAGTAGTTTGGTGGGCTGCTATGAAGAAAAAGTACAACATAAGGACCATACAACAGGTTCAGAGAACATGTTGTCTTGGCAAAGGCAGAGCGATGAGGACCACGCCCACTAGGGCACTGTAGACTATTCCAGATATCCGACCAATTGACATACAGATTAAATGTAAAGCAGCCATTGCGGTTATGAAACTTAAGGCGATGGGAGAAGGGATTGAGGATGGGGGCAGCTCATACCATCACGGTATAATCGAGGCGACGATAGGAATAGGAAGAGGTTTCCGAGACGACACTTGAGATCGAGTGCTAGGCACTAATGGCTCTAAGGCAATAAGGAGGGTAAGGTTACGAACAGTCTTGCATTATAAGAAGGCTATTAACGCCTCATTGTTTGGGTGCCGGGTAATAACGTAGTAAGGGGGAAAGAAAGGGCAGACGACTTGACAGTGGATGCCAGAAAACTGCCGTCAAAAAACTCGGTTAACCCGAAGCCTTTTCGGTCGACGCCTTGCGAATTAAGGGTGTAGGCGACGAACGCGCATGTAACACTGTGGAATAGCGAAACAGTCAACCATTGCGGTTATGAAACTTAAGGCGATGGGAGAAGTGATTGAGGATGGGAGCACCTCATACCATCACGGTATAATCGAGGCAACGATAGGAATAGGAGGAGGTTTCCGAGACGACACTTGAGGTCAAGTGCTAGGCATTAATGGCTCTAAGGCAATAAGGAGGGTAAGGTCACGAACAGTCTTGCATTGTAAGAAAGATATTAACGCCTTCTCTGAGGATGACACAAACCGCATTGTTTGGGTGCCGGGCCATAACGTAGTAAGGGGGAAAGAAAGGGCAGACGACTTGACAGTGGATGCCAGAAAACTGACGCCAAAAAACTCGGTTAACCCTAAGCCTTTTCGGTCGACGCCGTGCGAATTAAGGGTGTAGGCGACGAACGAAACAGTCAGTAGGACGGCGAAAGTCGTATGGGGCGATCCGAATCGTGATAGGTTGAGGCTATTACTGAAATTAAGTTAAAAGGAGGTAAGTATAGCTTTTGGTGTCATAATAGGACTACTCACTTATGCAAAATCGGTGCCGCAAGTGATAGCATGTGAAAGGTATGTGGGGGGGGGAAGATGATGAGACGTGGGACCATTTCGTATCTCATTGCACGGCTTTCGTGGCTAACAGACACCGGTACTTAGGTGGGGATACAATACCAGACATGAACCATCTTAGGAGAGTGCTATGGAAAACAATTAAAGATTTTGTAAGTAGCACGGAATTACTAACTTAAACAATCCCATGGCAGCCGGTTGTACGTACCGGATTGACTCGATGGACTTCTTCATCGGCAAGGGCTGCCGCCTCAGTGTATAACTCACTGCTACAACAACAACAACTAACTTAAAATTTTCTTTTTCGAGGTAACTTTTTAGTGTTTAGAGGGCACAACAAGCCGATTACTGGCTTAGGTATATGTCAATAGTGGCATGTTGCGGATTGATATCCGCACCATCTTTTCAACCTAACCTTTTATTGGTACAGATCCTTGGGGATTTCAAATGGGCCATATCGGTTAAGATTTTGTGCAATCATGTGCAATCCCACAAACCCATGTGGTTGGGGCGCTGGGCCAGTAACCTGTCCCCGGAAAAAACGGACCCCCCCAACGTTGACGACCCACGCAAACGAAAAAAGGACTATCATTTGCGGATCTGCACCTGGAATGTCCGCACTCTCCATAGAGAAGGTGCAGTATACGCGATGGCTGATGTATTAGAGAAGCATAAGGCAGATATTACCGCCTTACAGGAAGCGCGATGGACTGGGAATTTCGTCACTGCAACACCAAACGTAGCCGAACTATACTATAGCTACCATAACACGAGGCATGAATTTGACTGTAGATTTGTGGTTAGTCGGAGACTGAAACACCTTGTCTCCAGCTTTACTCCGGTGGATGAGAGGCTAGCCACAATCCGCATAAAAGCCAATTCTTTAACATTAGCCTTATTTGTGCCCATGCACCGACGGAAGACAAGGACGAGCAGACCAAGGATGTTTTCTTAGGAGCGCTTAGAGAGAGAATATGACTGCTGCCCCGCCCATAATATTAAAATCGTTCTGGGAGATTTTAATGCGAAAATAGGGAAGAAAGACATTTTTGGTCCAACAGTCGGAAAGTTTAGCCTCCACGAGATAAGGTCCAGTAATGGGTTGAGGCTGATAGATTTCGCCGCGGCAAAAAACATGGTAGTAAGTAGCACCAGATTTCAAAACAAAAATATTCACAAGCCACTGTCACCATATCAAAACACGAGAAACCAAATTGATCATATTGTGATAGATTGAAGGCATTCATCAGCGTGTTATATGTACGATCGATCCGTGGAGCAAATATAGATTCGTATCATTACCTTGTTGCAGCAAAGGTTCGCACCTGTTTGAATATGGCGAGGAAAGTACGATCTGAAACTGCACGAAAGCTCTACATTCAAAAGCTGCAACACAACAAATGGCAGCGATATATTCGACTCGACTGACCCAACTGCTTGATGAAAGCACTTTTTGTTCCTGTGGCGCAGTGGCAAACCATTGCCCACTCCATGGAAAATGCCGCGAAATCCGTACTTGGGTACCGGAAGCCTCCCCCCAAGAAACCCATGGTACGACCAAGAGTGTCGAGATGCTACTGAAGCCAAGAGTGCGGCATATAGAGCATTCGGGAGAAAAGGAGGGAGAAAAACGTCCATTCCGCAGAAAGAAAAAAGAAATGGAAAGACGTGAGTGTGAGTGAATTGAGATATACAGGAGTCAGAATGAAGTCCGGAAATACTACCAAAAAATTAAACACCAAACTGATGGCTTTGGTGCAGGCACATCCTCCTGCAGATTCTAAGAAGGACATGTGGTAACTGACACAAATAACATGCTGAGGATATGGAAAGAACATTTTACCCAATTGCTAGTGTCCGACGTTGGCGGCGAAGGGGATACCGCAGAATCAATCAATGATGATGATATAGAATGTTTACCTCCTAGTGGTCCAAGTAGCAGCGACCCGACTGAAGAACAACAAGTAAGCGTATACCCGATGATTGGAACCTCAGCATACCATGTCCCGTATACAAGAAAGGATACAAGACTGAATGTGCCAACTATAGATAAATAAGTCTCCCCCCCCCCCCCCCCCCATCGCATACAACATACTCTCGAGCGTACTGTCTGAAAGATTAAAACCTAAAGTCAATGAGATAATTGGGCCCTATCTATGCGGCTTTGGACCTGGTAGATCCACCCTGGACCAGATATTACACTGCACCAAATCTTGGAAAAAACCCTAGAAGGACAAATCAACACCTACCATCTCATTATTGACTACAAGGCCGCCTTCGATACTCCTTTACGTTCAAAGGTATTTCAAGCCATGTCTGAGTTTGGTGTCCCTGCTAAATAAGTAAGACTCTACAGGATGACACTTGCTGATACGCGTTCCTCAGTAAGAATAGGAACCATTTAATGGCAAACGAGGTTTCAGATAAGGAGACAGCCTATCGTGTGATCTCTTTAATATCCTGCTGGAGAAGATTATACGGGATGCAGATGTGAATAGGTATGGCACACTTATTACAACAGAACACATGCTACTCGCCTATGCCGACGACATGGATATCATAGGTTGGTCACCGGAAATAGTAACTGCAGCCTTTGAAAGAATCGTAAGAGAGTCAGTGAAAATGGGTCTGGCAGAAAATGATAAGAGATAAGACGAAATAGATGGTTTCAACTTCCAAAACGCCTTGTACAACCGATTATATAAAGAAAATGGAGAAAGTTGGGAACCACAATTTTGAGATGGTCGCAACTTTATCTGCCTCGGCACCGCCGTAACCGAAAGGAATGGCACCAGTTCTGAGTTTAGGAGAAGAATAATGCTGACAAACAGATGCTACTTTGAACTAAGTAATCAGTTTAGAAACAAGGCCACCTCTCGACAGACGAAGATTACACTATACAAGACACTGATACCTCCCGTGCTGTTATATGGTTCTGAGAGAAAGCTTTGATTTTGAGAGAAAGCTTTGATTTTTGCTGGTTTGGCAGAAGTTTGGTATGTAGAATAAAATTATTGCTATCAACCATAAGCGTAGAAAGGGCTCTAGGGGTGGGCTAAGCACCCCCATAACATATTTGGTTAATTCTCTTGATATGAAATCTGTTTTAATACAAAAAATGCATCTCGGTGAGTTAGCTTCTCCTTTCCAACTTGCTGGCAAAAAATAGGGCGTTTCAGTTGCATTTCAAGCAATGTTTAGTCGACCTGCAACGACTTAAGATGTATTCTAAACGACTACAGTGCAGGAATTGTCGAGTGGGAGGTACATATAAATTTGGGCCTATTTCGGTTCCACACATGAATATTTAATGTGGGTTTCCATCATATAAAATTCCAATGTTCTGCTACAGAGGCTTCAATTTGATTTTTGTCATTTTTCCTTGTGCTTTCGGGCCAATTTGGTTTGGATTTGGATTTAGAGCATAGTTATTTGCAGCATTGAACTTATTGAATATCATGCGTAAAATGTGAAACAAAAGTTTTTACAAACAAAGTATGAATTTTAATTTTCTTGAGCCTAGCGTATATGTGCAATTTACAGTTCTCTCTCTTCTTGAACTCACAGGAGTGGCTGAAGTAACTACCACAAAGAATGAGCCAGGATGATGAGATGGGTAGAATATTTTGACATTTGAAAGTTTATTGTAGTTGTATGTGATTTGTTCATCCATTGGCTTTCTTCGGCAAATCTATACGCTCTTTAAGAAGTTGTAACAATAAAACGTCCATCGCTTTCAGGTTTAATCTGAGGCTTCGTGCGTATGATCCTAAAATATAACCGACAATGAGAGCCTCCCTTGATTGGAGGAGGTTCTCTGCACTGGCTACCCAATGAATACACGTCTAGATTCCGAAACGGCACCGCAGTCGGCCAAAAAGATGTTGTCACATGGAGGGCTTCCCATGCCCAAGAGAACTAAGGCAAACAATAGTAATACGGGTCTAAGAATCTTTGCTAATGTCTCTAGCTGCAGCTTGGTGATTGATGGTAGTTATACCTAGGAACAATTGGAGTGGGATAGTCAATGAGCTGTTTTAAGCATACTCCAATGTCCTTGCGAAATTCCCTAGGCTTCCTTCAGTTCGTGACAATGCAGGCCAGCATCGGGGCCGATAGAAACTATTTGATCAAGGATCAATATAAATGTATCGTTGCGCCCTCAAAACATCTGGCCAGACGCAGCAAGGCAATGTAATCCCAATCATCCAACCACCGATTGAAAGGTTTGTAGATTCGATGAAGCTGATCACTCAGTGGATCATACAGTATTCGTACTAAATTCCGGATGCATAAGGAATTCTATCACACGGATTCAACAATTTGAGACTGAAGGTATATAGAAGCGTTGGGAAAGGTATATGATTCTGAAATATTACATTCCAATATCAAATATATATATATAGCTATGATCGGAGCGATAAAATGAAAATATCTGGCAGTGATGTGTTAAGAGCGGTCTCCACTGAATTTCCTTCTGAAGAAATAATAGTGGAATCTTTCATGGATATTGAATTTGTAGTCGTAAGGATACTTTTGAAAAATGTTTCAATATGTATTTCATGTTCCTACGACGCACCCTCTTTATATGAGGATATTTATTAAAAACACGTATCAGCAATCTAATCAGCATTTCAGTCATCTCAACCAAAAGGAACAGTGATCGCTCTTGGTGATTTTAATCTTCCTCAAATTAACTGGATTCATTCGTCCGTGTCAAATGATTTAACACTCGTGATACCAAATGGCATTTCTAATGAATGCATTAGCATTTTGTTAAATTTTGGTCTTTTTCAAATAAATAACATAAACATTTCATTTCTAAATTCCTCGATCTTGTTTCCGTTAATCAACCATCTGAGTTATGTTTAAGTTCTAATGATCCAATTGTAAGTCACGCGGATAGACAACATCCGTCACTAAAATTACTTATATCTAATCCCGCCCGAGGCCACCGTAGCGCAGAGGGTTCGAATCCTGGCGAGACCATCAGAAATAAAAAAAAAATTCAGCGGTGGTTTCCCCATACTAATGCTGGCAACATTTGTGAGGTACTAAGAGGTGTCGCACTGTGGCACGCCGTTCGGACTCGGCTATAAATAGAAGGTCTCTTATCATTGAGCTTAAACTGCAATCATTGATATGTGAGAAGTTTGCCCCTGTTCCTTAGTGGAATGTTCATGGGCAAAATTTGCATTTGCAATCCCGCTCTTAAAGTTAAAAGCGATGTAGCATTTGAAAAAGTGTGCTCTTTTGCTAAAACTGATTATATCAAACTGAACTCACTACTCTCATCTGTTCATTGGAATGAAATTTTCAGATCTAAAGATATCGATGAAATGATTTCAACTTTTTATACTATCCTACTTGACTATATTTCTTAATCTGTCCCTAAAACTACTTTTTTCAACACATCTGGTCCTCCATAGAATACAACCAATCTTTCTAGGCTGAAGAACAAGATGACTAAATTATATAAAAGGTTTAAACGCTCAGGATCAACGTTTGACTCTTTGAAGTATTCTTTAGCAAGATGTGTATATAATAGAGAAAACAGATTGGCATATGGTAGTTATTTTAAAAAATTAGAAATCAATTGAAATCAAATCGTAAATCCTTTAGCATTGCGCTCTCGAACTTTCATATCCCCTTCGTACACTTTTCAACAGTTCATTTATGCTTAAATTTCTGCCGGAATTGTGGAAGCTATCTTATATAAGACCGTTATTTAAAGCCGGAAATATCAATGAGGCTTTTAATTACAGGGGCATTTCTCTTTTGAATGCTATTCGGTAGCTATTAGAGAACATTTTGGCTGACACTATTTCACATCAAGTCTCTTCTATATTGTCTCCCTACCAACATGGGCTCCGGAAATCGAAATCGGCGATAACAAATATTTTAGAATTTACTTGTTTGGTCAACGATGGTTTTAAGGAACGCTACAAAACGAATACATTCTTTACCGATTTTAGTAAAGCATTTGATAAAGTCAACCACAACCTTCTGTTAAGAAAAATAGGCCTTATTTGTTTCATATCTGACTGGATGTATTCAAAGAGTTAAATTGTGTACTGCAGTTTCCAAATCAATTGTTGTCTCTTCAGGTGTTCCACAGGGTAGTCATCTTGGACCTGTGCTGTTCTTTGTTCATAAACGATCCCCTTTTACTTTAAAGCTCTCGAATATTTTTATGTATGCAGATGATGTAAAGATTTTTAGATCGATGATAGACTCTGATGAACAGTGTAAACTTCAGTATGACCTTGATACTCTTTATGAATAATTCAACCCGAATTTATGGAACTTAATATTTTCAAATTCAAACAAATATCATTTTCAAGAATAACCTCTCCTTAAACTAGCTACTTTTTGGATTACAATCTACTTGAAGAAGTCTATAGCTTTAAAGTCCTTGGATTGCTTCCAGACCAACGCTTTAACCTCCCTCAACACATCTCATTGGTTGTAAACAAAGCGCGTGGTGCTCTTGGCTACATGAAACGCTGGAGTATAGAACTTAATGATTTCTCTGTGCCGAAAAACTTATATACTTAACTAGTCAGAAGTAATCTTGAGTACGGTTCAATATTCAATATTCATTTTGATTTGATGGAATCGGTTCAAAAACAATTTCTATTATTTTGTCTCCGCCGAAATGGGTGGGACAGAAGTTCACTACCTTCGTATGAGTACCGATTAAATCATATAATGCTTCCTACATTAAAAAGTCGTGCAACCATGCTAAATATTACGCTTGCTTTCTTTTGAGTCGAATTTTCTTTAACGTAACGGGGGTTACCGTAGCGCAGAGGTTGGCATGTCCGCCTATGACGCTGAACGCCTGGGTTCGAATCTTCGCGAGACAATCAGAACAAATTTTCAGCGGTGGTTTTCCCCTCCTAATGCTGGCAATTGTGAGGTACTATGCCATGTAAAACTTCTCTTCAATGAGGTGTCGCACTGCGGCACGCCGTTCGGACTAGGCTATAATTAGGAGGCCCCTTATCATTGAGCTTAAAACTTGAATCGAACTGCACTCATTGATATGTGAGAAGTTTGCCCCCGTTCTTTAGTGGAATATTATGGACAAAATTTGCAATTTGCATTTTTGAAAATTTCTTATTATAGAACCAATTATGGATCATTACTTTTCGGCATCTCTGTATCAATTCAATCAACTGAAAGATGTAACAGATCTATCTGAGAATATAGAAAATTTAAAAAGGAAAATAATATTACATGTAAACTCTTAGGTTAATACCTTTAAAAATATATTGCTATTAATCTGTAAGGGTCTTATTATCTATAGACTTAAATAAATATTAAAAAGTGTGTCTCCATTCTTCCAGGATTTAAACTAATCAAATGTACGGGGATAGGAGACACCGAGCCTGTATTCTTGCAAAGAGTAATCTAAATGTTTTTTTTTTCTTCCGTCGTTATGCACAGGAGATTTAGTAGTAGTCACGGCAAACGATTCAGAGATGCAGCCTTCAAACCTTAAGTTGCTGGTTGAAGCCGCTTCTGCAAGGAAAAAAGAGCCTCATTGCAGAAAGTGATGCTAATGCACATTACCAGATAAGCGGAAGTCCGTATATCAACGGTAGTGGACAGCTGCTTTTAGAACATATTCTAATTTGCAATCTGGAGATTTGTAATATAGGGAATAAACCGTCCTTTAGTACCAGGAACAGGCAGGAGGTAGATGTTACCATTTTATCGGAAGGAATAATGGGAGGGATATGCAACTGGGAAGTGTAAGTTGACGACAGCTTTTCTGATCATCAGTTTCAGCCTTGGCAAAAATACTGCAGAAGTTGTTCCTCGGCTAAACATAAGAAAGACCTATTGGGATGAATTTCATCACACATTCTACAAGACTATCCCTTTTAGGAAGTAGAAACTGCGGAAGATATTGACATAATGGGCAAAAACCGATCTCCGTGGTGGACTTCAGAACTAATTGGTCTAAGGAAGGGCTGCAGAAAACTCTTCAACGGAGAAAAAGCCACAAGAGCTCAACACGATTAGGACTTCTATAAGGCTGAGTAAAGAAAATACAAGGGAGAGCTGGAAAAGGCTCACAACAAGTCCTGCGTGGAATCCTGCAGCTCCGTGGAGGATACGTCTGACGTCTCTAGGCTAAGGAACATCCTATCGTCGAGACCTACTGCAGAAATAAGATAATATACACATTTCCTGACAACTCTAGCACGGACAATGTGATTTAAAGTCTTAGCCACATAAAAGGCGCATTTATAATCCGATTTCACTGAAATTTGACACAGTGACTTATGTTAGGCTCTTCGACATCCGTTTCATATATGGTTCAAATCGGTTTATATTTAGATATAGCTACTAAAAAGACCAATATTTTGTTATACACAATTAAACAATGACTTGTACTTGTTAGCATTTGGTCCAAATCAGACCATATTTCTATATAGCTGCTATGGGGGCATAAATTATGCATTTTCACCGCATTTTAATTAAAGAAGGTTTACATATATACCGGATGGTGGTGGATATCCAAAGTTCGGCCCTTCCAAACTTAAAGGCTTTTTACTTGTATTGATAACTTGTCTGATTTAGGCAGGTTTTTTTTTGCGATTTGGATGGTTTAACTAAAGAAACTAAAACGCAACTTCCTTTTCGTGTTCCTGTGGGTTGAGGAGGGCATGTTGCTTGGCGATGTGTTATTTCTTATTATACCCTCCACCATAAGATGGGGGGTATACTAATTTCGTTATTCTGTTTGTAACTACTCGAAATATTCGTCTGAGACTCCATAAAGTATATATATTCTTGATCGTCTTGACATTTTATGTCGATCTAGCTATGTCCGTCCGTCTGTCCGTCCGTCCGTCTGTCTGTCGAAAGCACGCTAACTTCCGAAGGAGTAAAGCTAGCCGCTTGAAATTTTGCACAAATACTTCTTATTAGTGTAGGTCGGTTGGTATTGTAAATGGGCCATATCGGTCCATGTTTTGATATAGCTGCCATATAAACCGATCTTGAGTCTTGACTTCTTGAGCCTCTAGAGTGGGCAATTCTTATCCGATTGGAATGAAATTTTGCACGACGTGTTTTGCTATGATATCCAACAACTGTACCAAGTATGGTTCAAATCGGTCTATAACCTGATATAGCTGCCATATAAACCGATCTTGGGTCTTGACTTCTTGAGCCTCTAGAGTGCGCAATTCTTATCCGATTGTAATGAAATTTTGCACGACGTGTTTTGTTATGATATCCAACAACTGTGCCAAGTATAGTTCAAATCGGTCAATAACCCGATATAGCTGCCATATAAACCGATCTTGGGTCTTGACTTCTTGAGCCTCTAGCGTGCGCAATTCTTATCCGATTGGGATGAAATTTTGCACGACGTGTTTTGCTATGATATCCAATAACTGTGCCAAGTATGGTTCAAATTGGCCCATAACCTGATATAGCTGCCATATAAACCGATCTTGGGTCTTGACTTCTTGAGCCTCTAGGGGGCACAATTCTTATCCGATTGGAATGGAATTTCGCACGATGTGTTTCGTTTTGATTTCCAACAACTGTGCCAAGTATGGTTTAAATCGGTCCATAACCTGATATAGCTGCCATATAAACCGATCTGGGGTCTTGACTTCTTGAGCCTCTAGAGTGCACAATTCTTATCCGATTTGAATGAATTTTTGCACGAAGTATTTCGTTATGATATCTAACAACTGTGCCAAGTATGGTTGGAATCGGTCCATAACCTGATATAGCTGTTATATAAACAGATCTGGGGATTTGATTTCTTGAGCTTCTAGAGGGCGCAATTCTTATCCGATTTGGCTGAAATTTTGCATGACGTATTTTATTTTTACTTTCAACAACTGTGTCAAATAAGGTTCAAATCGGTTTATAACCTGATATAGCTGCCATATAAACCGATCTGGGATCTCTACTTCTTGACCCCTAGAGGTCGCAATTATTATCCGATATGCCTGAAATTTTGTACGACGGATCCTCTCATGACCATCAACAAACGTGTTTATTATGGTCTGAATCGGTCTATAGCCCGATATAGATCCCATATAAATCGTTCTCTCTATTTTACTTCGTGAGGCCCAATGGGCGCAATTTTTATATGAATTGGCTGAAATTTTACACAGGTCTCCAACATATAATTTAATTGTGGTCCGAACCGGACCATATCTTGATATCGTTTTAATAGCAGAGCAACTCTTTTCTTATATCCTTTTTTGCCTAAGAAGAGATGCCGGGAAAAGAACTCGACAAATGCGATCCATGGTGGAGGGTATATAAGATTCGGCCCGGCCGAACTTAGCACGCTTTTACTTGTTACTGTTATTTTTATACCATCCACTATAGGATAGGGGGTATACTAATTTCGTCATTCTGTTTGTAACTACTCGAAATATTCGTCTGAGACCCTATAAAGTATTTATATTCCTGGTCGTCGCCAAATTTTATGTTAATCTAGTCCTTCCCTCCGTCCGTCTGTCTGTCGAAAGCACGCTAACTTCCGAAGAAGTAAAGCTTGCCGCTTGAAATTTTGCACAAATACTTCTTATTAGTATAGGTCGGTTGGTATTGTAAATGGGCCATATCGGTCAATGTTTTGATATAGCTGCCATATAAACCGATCTTGGGTCTTGATTTCTTGAGCGTCTAGAGAGCGCAATTCTTATACGATTGGAATGAAATTTTGCATGACATGTTTCGCTATGACTTCCAACAACTGTGCTAAGTATGGTTTAAATCGTTCAATAACCTGATATAGCTGCCATATAAACCGATTTTGGGTCTTGATTTCTTGAGCATCTAGAGAGCGCAATTCTTATCCGATTGGAATGAAATTTAGCATGACGTGTTTCGCTATGACTTCCAACAAATGTGCTCAGTATGGTTCACATCGGTCAATAACCTGATATAGCTGCCATATAAACCGATTTTGGGTCTTGAATTCTTGAGCCTCTATAGGGTGCAATTCTTATCCGATTGAAATGAAATTTTGCACGGTTGTTGGAAATCATTACAAAACACTGCATGGAAAATTTCAGCCGAATCGGACATGGATGGCGTCTTGGAAGGGCTCAAGAAGTCAAATCGGGAGATCTGTTTATAGTGGGGCTATATCAGGTTAGAGATCGATTTGGACCGTACTTAGCACAGTTCTTGGAAGTCATAACGGAAGACTTCTTGCCAAATTTCAGCCACATCGGACAAAAATTGCTACTTGTAAGGGCTCAGGAAATCAAGTCGGGAGATCGGTTTATATGAGAGCTATATCAGGTTATATACCGATTTGAACCGTACTTGACACAGTTGTTACTTAGGTGGGGACACAGTACCAGACATGAACCAAATTATGAGAGTGGTATGGAAAATAATTAGGTATTTTGTAACCAGCACGGAATTCCTTAAATTCTTAAAATGTTCCTTTTCGAGGTTAGTTTTTGGTTTTTAGAGCGCACAACAAGCCAAGTACTGGCTTAGGTGTACGTCTATAGTGGCATGGTGCGGATAAATATCCGCACCCTCTTTTTAATCTAACCTAACCTACCTTAAAGATGCGGCGAATCAGTTTTAGTATTTGGATTTATTACATTTTTTCACTAGCGCTCATTTTTGCTCTCAAACTATTGTTGTTGTATGATTTCAACAAGTTATTGTTAAATAATTTTTCACTGTTATTAAATCTAAGCTCAAACAGAACTAACAAATTTTTTCCAGAATTTTCGTCCCTTAATCACTATGAGCTCCGTTTCAATTAATTACAGTATAGTGAATTATAGTCCCAAGAAAAAAAACGAAATGGTTATATTCGAAATAATTATTTTAAAATGTAAATTAATCTGGGTGATAATTTTGGGGATTTAGAATTGTGTTTCTGCGTCCTTAAAATTTTTCATTTTATTGTTGAAGTAGTTTAAATAATTTATAATTGAATAATATTATTATATATTCTTTGGAAAAGTTTTTGAGACCAACAACCCAAATATTTCATTTAAAGACATCTTTTAAATAATATTTTTTCTATTGATGAAATTTCAATTGAAATAATTAAGCGAGAATCAAGAAAAAATAGTTTTAGATTTGTCTTTCTGAAATAAACTCCTGCCGGAATCAGAAGACGACGACACAACAGTGGTGGAAATTCTGAATCCTGACTATAGTCCGGTTTCTACAGGAAAATCTCCTCCTTTTCAAGGAATCATGGGATTGTGGAGGAATGCTTCGTAGACTAAGAATTCCGGGATTTAAACTACTCAAGGGATCGGGGAATGGGAGACACAGAGCCTGTATCCTTGCAAAGAGTAGTCTAAATGGTTTTCTTCTTCCGTCGCTAAGCACTGAAGATTAAGTAGTAGCCAGCTTTGTAATAAATAAGTCTCATTACTGGCTGGCTTCCCTGTATATGGGACACGATTCAGAGATGCCGCCCTCAAACCTTAGGTTGATGGTTGAAGTCGCTTCTGTAGGGAAGAAGAGCCTCATTGCAGGAAGTGATGCTTATGCACATCACCAGATATGGGAATGTTCGGATGTCAACGAAAGGGGTGAGCTGATTATTGAATATATTTTAGTTTGCATTCTGGCGATTTGTAATAAAGGGGATAAAACAGGCAGGAGGAACAAGATATAACCTTTGTATCGGAAGTTATAAGAGCAAGAAAATGTGACTGGGAAGTGTTGGATGACCACAGCTTCTCTGATCATAGTTATATTAGTTTCAGCCTATGAGAAAATACTGCAGAATTGGTCCCTCGCCTAAACAGAAGAAAGGCGGATTAGGATAAATTTCGGCACGTTTATCCCTTCTAGACCACAACAGGAAGTGACAACTGCCCAGGATAAAGACATAATGGATGAGTCGCATGTGTCAGCATGTCCTAGTGCCAAGCCAAGGGACTCCCAGAGCTGGTTGTTCTAACGAAGGACTGCAGAAAACTTTTCATCAGAGCGAAAGTTACAAGAGCACCACACGATTGGGACATCTATATAGCTGAGCTAAGAAAATATAAGGGCGAGCTGAGAAAGGCTCGCAACATATCCTGGGTGGAATTCTGCAGCTCCATGGAGGAAACTTCTGAGGCCTCTGACTAAGGAAGATTATGTCTTCGAGACCTATTATTCAGAAGTCAGAATATATTCAGAAGTCAGAGAATGTATGGACAATGTCTAGAAATACTCGTTGATACACATTTCCCGGGTAATTCCCCAACGGACAACGTGGCTCCAGAAGAAGTTGTCACTGGTATGCATTCGTCGGAGGTTATTAGGGAAATTGTGTCTAAGCCGCAAACTCTTTGGACTTCGACTTCTTTAAGTCTGCTTGTATAAGCATATCATATATACCTGTGGGATGGAGGGACACGAAGGTAATATTCATTCCGAAAACAGGAAAATCTTACCACACGAAGGCGAAAGATTTTCGTTACATTCGTCTGTCATCCTTTATGCTGAAAACTCTTGAGAGATTGTTAGAAACAGCTTGCACATGGTAATGGCAAGTCCACTGAAACCGTCTTTCACGACCTAGATTTCTTGACATTGATGGTGCTTTCAATAATGTAAAACCGACGTCAATAACGAAGGAGTTGGAGTTTGTAGGCATCAACTCTACCATAAGAACGTTTTTTAATAGCTTATTTACAAGAAGATGCATTACGATTGGCTTGAGATCTGTGGATCTAAAAAGATGGGGATTGCTGAGGAACACCTCAAGGAGGTGTAGTGTCTCCTCCTCTTTGGAATATAGCCATTAACAATATGTTATTGTCTCTGGAAGAAGAAGGCGTAAAAGTGGTGGCGTATGCAGTTGAGGTGGCAATTGCGGTTAGGGGAAAGTTTCCCAGCACTCTAAGAGATATACTTCAGGAAGCTCTACGTGTAAAAGCAAAGTGGGCTACCGAAAGTCGTCTAGACAGAAGTGGTTCTTTTCAGCAGGAGATACAAGTTGCTTACAGTGGTATCTGCCTCCTTGGGGGGAGAGAATGTTTTATTTATAGACAGTGCAAAATACAGCTGGACAGTAAATTGAACTTCAAATCCAACATTTCGGAAAAGGGCGAGAAAGGCAACTCTCGCCCTATACACCTACAATTGAGCCATTGGCAAAAGTTGGGGGTTTAGACCGCGCGTCATGCATTGGGTATATACTGCAGTTGCCATCTAATGCCCCTGGACGTTGCGGCTAGACAAATTGCAGCGACCACTGCCTTGAGTCTTAGCGATCTCTCTTTGGTCATGTGGCGGCTATGGACACGGTGTTATCCTTGATACAATGTCCGATGTTTCAGGGAGTGTGGATTATACCCTACCTGAGCCGCTTTTTGATAACAAATACTGATCCACTATTTCTGATAGAATCGATTGGGACTACGATAACCCTGGAAATAGAAGTTACATAGACTTCTATGCGGATGGTTCCAAACAAGACGGCCAGGTGGTTTTTGGGGTGTACTCTAAAGATCTAGAACTTTTCATATCGAAAAGGTTGACCGGAAGGAAGTGGTGGAATGGCTAAGATATAATGTCATAACGGCGAGTGGCATAAACATCTTCTCAGACAGCCATTAAATCCCTGGAGAACGTATTTCTGAACACAAAAACCGCCATCGACTGTCGCAGATATCTCAACGAGGTGGATGAATAGTTCAAAATTCACCTGATCTAGCCACCGGGCCATAGAGATAACCCAGGGAATTGTAAAGCGGACGATCTTACTAGACTAGGAACTGCCTAGCACATTCCAGGGAAACTGGAATCTGTGGGTATGCCTCTAGCGTATTGTAAGCTTGTAACACAAGTCTTCAGAACCAGGCCCGAAGGACAACGAATGATAGATGGTCACAGAGAGGGGGCTGTGAGCATTCCAAAACTATATGGTCTAATCTAGACTTGAAGAGGTCTACCGCTTTGCTGTCCCTGGCTAGAACAGACGTCTCAGTCATTGCTTCCGTCACGAATTGTCACTGTCTAAAAAATGCTGACAGTCTGAATATTGCCAGCAACGAATTTTGCAGAAGCTGTGAGGACATCGAAGAAGAAGAGACTATAGAATACCTTCTGTGTGTGTTTCGTATAGGAGTTCCATTTTAGGTTCTCATTTCTTTGAGAATCTGTCTGATATAGCGGATGCGAACATTCGCAAGTTGTTGGGCTTTTTAAAGCGATCTGGATGACTCAACGATAGAATTTAGAAGGCATCATCCTTCTTCTGTTCCTGTGGTATCACAACGGTCGAAAACGTCTAAGTGAGTCTGATGGCAGACTGCCACTTAAATCTAAACTAACCTAACCTAGGGAAGAGGTATCGTAATTAAATTTGGATTTACGTAAAATGGACGACTGAAACCATTTACAACAATTTTTCACGTCATGTTTTGGAGGAAAATTGGCTTGTCAAAAGTTGGCAATTTTAATATTCCGAAAAGCAAATGAAAAATTTCTCAAAATTCTCAGAAGTGAGATTTCTGGAATCCGGTTTAATGTGTCGTTGCATTTGATGGGTTCTACATTAAACAAGTAAAAGAGTGCTAAATTCGTCCGGGCCAATTCTTATATACCCTTCACCATGGATCGCATTTGTCGAGTTCTTTTCCCGGAATCTGTTCTTAGCCAAAATGGATAAAAGAAAAGATTTGCTCTGCTATTAAAGCGATATCAAGATATCGTCCGGTTTGGACCACAATTATACTATATGTTGGAGACCTGTGTAAAACGTCAGCCAATTCGAATAAGAATTGCGCCCTTTGGGGGGCGATTTATATAGAAGCTGTATCGGGCCTTAGACAGATTCAGACCATAATAAACACGTATGTTGATGGTCATGAGAGGATCCGTCGTACAAAATTTCAGGCAAATCGGATAAAAATTGTGCCCTCTAGGGGTCAAGAAGTCAAGATCCGAGATAGGTTTATATGGCAGCTAAATCAGGTTATGAACCAATTTAAACCATACCTGGCACAGTTGTTGGATATCATAGAGGCTCAAGAAATTAAGACCCAAGATCTGTTTATATGACAGCTATATCGATTATGAACCGATTTGAACCGTACCTGGCACAGTTATTGGATATCGTAATAAAACACGTCGTGCAAAATTTCATTCATTTCATTTCGGATAAGAATCGCGCACTCTAGAGGCTCAAGAATTCAAGACCCAAGACCGGTTTATATGACAGCTATATCAAAACATGAACCGATATGGCCCATTTACAATCCCAACCGACCTACACTAATAAGTAGTATTTGTGCAAATTTTTTTTTTTTTAATTTGTCCAAGAAAAATTTTTAGGAAAATGTTTGTTGAGACTGATAAGCATAATATAAAGACTTTAAAAATGTTTATGCAAAATGTAGTGTCCCAAAGTGGAAAATTTTATTGAAATGTTGGCTTTAAAAAATAATCTCGATTTTAGGTTGTCTTTAGAGTTTTTCGCCGAAATTCGGTCCCTAAAAAATGCATTAAAATTTTGTCTTTGGAAAAAATTTTATCGAATTTTTTTTATAAAAAACTAGCTGACCCGGGAGCGCTCCGCTGCGCCTTCTTTTACTCTACATGGAACAAAAGTTTCCTTGGAATGTTTATTTTTGACAATTAAAGAACTTTTAGTGAAATACCATGCCACGGAAATAGTATATCGCTTAACTAACAGTTTAACAGTATAAGTGCCTTCATCTGAATCCCACATGATTTTTATTGGTCTACGAATTTAAGTTTGGATCTAAGGTGTACTCCACTCTTAAAATACTTTATTTCAGCCCGCGGCTCACATGATATCTGATTTAGGGGTGTTTTCGGGGGTGAGGCATTCCCCCAGACATTTGGCCCTGAAAAATATCAGCATCGTGCTCTTCTCTCAAATTTATTTAAACCCCATATTGCTATTGGTTTTGAGGGGAGTTTACAGGATGAGGCGTCCCCCTAACACATGGCCCCAAAATTAGTTATCAAATTTGTTTTATTTTCTCAAATACCTTTCATTTGAGCCACATACATGGTCATACATTTGGATATCAAATTCGTATTCTACTCTCAAATACCTTTAGATGAGCGCTATATTGCGATGGTCAGTAAAAAATTGCTGTTTGTGGGGTATTTTGGGAAAGGGGTAGACTCCCAGAAAATTGGTGCCGAAGGTGGGTATAAATTTATGCTCTACCCCCCCAATACCTTTCATTTAAGCTCCACATTGACATGGTCGGTAAATATGCCCGATTTAGGGGTGTTTTGGGGATGGGGGAGATCAGCAACGTACTCTATTCTCATATATCTATATATATTATTTATTTGCACCCCATATGCCATTGGCCTCAAAATTGGATATCAAATTCGTTTTCTAATCTTATTTAAACTCCTTATTGCAAAAGTCAGCATATATGTCAGGTTTGGGGTATTGGCCCTAAAAACTATAAATATTTAAAAATACCTTTCACTTTAGGCCCATATTTAGATAGTCAGCAAACATGACCGGCTTGGGGGTGTTTTGGGGGATGGGCGGCCACTCAGTGAGTTGGGCTCGAAAATATATATCGGATTCGTGTTCTGCTCTAAAACCCTCTTATTTGAGCCTCACATTGCAATAGTATAGCAAATACTTCCTATTTGGGTTGTGTTGTGGTGGTGGGGTGGCCCCATAGGCACTTCTCCCGAATATTGATATCAGATTCGTGCTTTACTCCCAAAGACCTTTCATTTGAGCCCCATATTGCTTTGGTCTTAAATTTGTCCCCTTTGGGGAATTTAGACCCATATTTTGATATCAGATTCGAATTCTACACTAAATACCTTTTATTTAAGCCCCATATTCCTATGGTCAGTAAATAAGTCCTGTTTTGGGAAAGGTGTGGACCCCCGGAAACATGGTCCCACATTTGGATATCAGATTCGTATTCTACTCGCAAATATCTTTCACTTGAGTCCCATATTGCCATGGTCGGTATATATGTCCGATTTAGGGGTGTTTTGGGGCTTCGGGTGGTCCCCATAGTTCCTAGTCCGACAATTGGATATCAGAAACGTTTTCTTATCCTAAATACCTTTCTTTTGAGTCCCATATTGTCGTGATTGGTCTAAATATATGTTTGGTAGTTTTTAGGGTGGGGCAGCCCCCCTAGGTACCCCATCCGAAATTTGGATACCAAATTTTTATACCCTCCACCATAAGATGGGGGGTATACTAATTTCGTCATTCTGATTGTAACTACTCGAAATATTCGTGTGAGACCCCATAAAGTATATATATTCTTGATCGTCGTGAAATTTTATGTCGATCTAGCCATGTCCGTCCGTCTGTCTGTCGAAAGCACGCTAACTTCTGAAGGACTAAAGCTAGCCGCTTGAAATTTCGCACAAATACTTCTTATTAGTGTAGGTCGGTTGGTATTGTAAACGGGCCATATCGGTCCATGTTTTGATATAGCTGCCATATAAACCGATCTTGGGTCTTGACTTCTTGAGCCTCTAGAATGGGCAATTTTTATCCGATTGGAATGAAATTTTGCACGACGTGTTTTGCTATGATATCCAATAACTGTGCCAAGTATAGTTCAAATCGGTCCATAACCAGATATAGCTGCCATATAAACCGATCTTGGGTCTTGACTTCTTGAGCCTCTAGCGTGCGCAATTCTTATCCGATTGGAATGAAATTTTGCACGACGTGTTTTGTTATGATATCCAACAACTGCGCCAAGTATAGTTCAAATCGGTCCCTAACCTGATATAGCTGCCATATAAACCGATCTGGGGTCTTGATTTCTTGAGCCTCTAGAGTGCGCAATTCTTATCCGATTGGAATGAAATTTTGCACGAAATGTTTTGTTACGATATCCAACAACTGTGCCAAGTATAGTTCAAATCGGTCTATAACCTGATATAGCTGCCATATAAACCGATCTTGGGTCTTGACTTCTTGAGCCTCTAGAGTGCGCAATTCTTACCCGATTATAATTAAATTTTGCACGACATATTTTGTTATAATATCCAACAATTGTGCCAAGTATGGTCCAAATCGGTCCATAACCTGATATAGCTGCCATATAATCCGATCTGGGGTTTTGACTTCTTGAGCCTCTAGAGTGCGAAATTCTTATCCGATTGGAATAAAATTTTGCACGACGTGTTTTGTTACGATATCCAACAACTGTGCAAAGTATGGTTCAAATCGGTCCATAACCTTATATAGCTGTCATATAAACAGATCTTGGGTTTTGACTTCTTCAGCCTCTAGAGGGCGCAATTCTTATCTAATTTGAGTGAATTTTGGCACGTAGTATTTTGTTATTATATCCAACAATTGTGCCAAATATGGTTCAAATCGGTTCATAACCTGATATAGCTGCCATATAAACCGATCTGGGATCTTGACTTCTTGACCCCTAGAGGTCGCAATTATTATCCGATTTGCCTGAAATTTTATACGACGGATTCTCTCATGACCATTAACATACGTGTTTATTATAGTCTGAATCGGTTTATAGCCCGATACAGCTCCCATATAAATCGATCTCTCTATTTTACTTCTTGAGCCCACAAAGAGCGCAATTCTTATTCGAATTGGCTGACATTTTACACAGGTCTCCAACATATAATATAATTGTGGTCCAAACTGGACCATATCTTGATATCGCTCTAATAGAAGAGCAAATCTTTTCTTATATCCTTTTTTTTGCCTATGAAGAGATGCCGGGAAAAGAACTCGACAAATGCGATCCATGGTGGAGGGTATATTAGATTCGGCCCGGCCGAACTTAGCACGCTTTTACTTGTTATTTTTAGGGTACTATATGAGAGCACACAAAATTTCGCTTAAATCGCAACACCATCTCCGAGATCTGGCGTTTCTGAAAATTTGGGTAAAGGGGAGGGTCCGCCCCCCTTCAGATATCAAAAAATGTAGTACCCTATTCTCACCACGGGGTCATTATGCACCATCTGTGGAAATTTCAAGAAAACCGGTTCAGCCGTTTCTGAGTCCATAAGGAACACACAAACAAACAAACAAACCTACAAACAAACACAAATTGTAGAAGCAGTTTTTATATAAATCACATTGAAGATAATTATATTTTTGATATTATACGTAATGCACTTTAATTTTATTTGAACTTAGATTTTTGCTTGAGTGTAACCAATTTCTCTTTAACGTTAAATATTAAAACACTCTTTTGAGTTTTGATTTATACCATTGATATTTTTACCATTTGTAACATTAACTTATACCATTGATTTATATACCATGGATTTATTCTCTCATTTGCAATTTTACACTCGAATCATTATCACTCACCTAATAGCATTTGTCTCTTTCTTTATTATACGTTTTGTCATATGATCTATAGTGAGTACTCTCACTCTCGTTTGTATAACATGTTTTCTTTTGTTTTGAGTGTATAACAGATTAAGTTTGTCAAACACTTGTAGGCTGAGTCTTAAACTTTGTTAAAAATAAAATCCCTCTTCTAATAGCATTCAACGAGGACAGTTGTCTCATTATTTAAAGCGGAAGAAACTCATAGGAGGACAAGTTAGGACTTTTAAGTCTGACTTGGCCCGTAAAATAAATATAAAATTAAACTGAACATTATCCAGCTAGGACGTTTCGTCTGGTTAGGATTTGTTCATAAAATTCATAATTAAATGAAATATAAAACCACTAGGGTTGGACCCTTAATCTTGCCCTCAAAACTGCTAGGGTTGGACCCTTCATCCTGCCCTTAATATATCCTAGGGTTGGACCCTTCATCCATTCCCTACAAAATTGATTTATAAATATAAAGATAAAGTGGCACAGGGCACAATACAGAGGGGCATTTTGTCACCGCTCCTATGGGTGACCACCGTAAATAACCTATTACATATGATGACTGAGGAGGGATGTGAACCCGACTACTACGCAGACGATGTTATAATACTTCTAAGAGGTAATGATCGGAACAAGTATGCAAGAGGGCCGAAAGGGCCTTGTTGATGGCATACGACTAGGCTAGATATAGGGCTTTCAATATTAACCCAGAGAAGACTGAAGCCTGTTTATTCGGAAGACAAAGGTGGGCCAATTTGACGCACCACGTGTTCTCAATAGAATGATTTCGATATCCGACAACGTCAAATACTTAGAAGTGATTTTGGATAGGAAACTTAATTGGCAATCTTACATTCAGGAGCATACCGAGAAGAGTCACAGATTTTGGGCACTATGTAGACGGGCCGTAACCTCGAAATGGGGCCTGAGTCCAAGGATAGTCCACCGGATCTGTAGACACGTGATTAAACCAATACTTACGCCTCAGTAGTTTGGTGGACTGCGATGGAGAGAAATTGCAAAGTGAATGTATTAAAACAAGTTCAGAGAACATGATGTCTTGGAATAGGTGGAGCGATGAGGACCACTCCCACTAGGGTACCGGAGACTATTCTAGATATCCGACCCATTGACATACAGAAGGAAGGAAGGAATGTAATAGGTTTCCGATCGAATACTGTCACCGTGTGTGGACACTGCAGCCAGCGGCACAGTCTTGGATTGACAGAACTCTGGTATTGCCAGCTGAAAGATCATGGTACACAGCATTAACATCACACCACCTCGAGTCGAGAATAAACATCTTTAAGGACAGTAAATTGGCCATTAGGGCAATAACAACCAGGACGGTAAGGTCACGAACAGTCTTGGAGTGGAATAAGGAGATTAACGCCTTCTCTGAGAATGGCACCATCCGCATCGTTTGGGTGCCGAGTCATAGTAAAGTAAATGAAAAGCAGACGATTTGGCATTGGAAGTTGGTTAACCCGAACCCTTTCGGGTTGACGGCGTCCGAGTTAGTGGCTACAAACGCGCTTGTAACACTGTGGAACAGCGAAACGGTTTGTAGAACGACGAAAATCTTATAGGGAGACCCATATCGTAAGAAGACGAGCCTATTACTGAAAAGAAGTAAGCTGGAAGTCAGTATAAGTTTCGGTGTCATAACAGGACATATGGGATTACGTGCTCACTTTTGCAAAATCGGTGCGCCAAGTGATAGCACGTTGGGAAGATCATGAGACGTTTTAAATAATATGATAACATTTTTTTTGAATATAAATATAAATCATATGGAATTTACAATTACCCAAAACTGAGGTGCTAAGTAAGAACAAGTAAAAGCGTGCTAAGTTCGGCCGGGCCGAATCTTATATACCCTCCACCATGGATCGCATTTGTCGAGTTGTTTTCCCGGCATCTCTTCTTAGGCTAAAAAGGATATAAGAAAAGAGTTGCTCTGCTATTAAAACGATATCAAGATATGGTCCGGTTCGGACCACAATTAAATTATATGTTGGAGACATGTGTAAAATTTCAGCCAATTCGTATAAGAATTGCGCCCATTGAGGCTCACGAAGTAAAATAGAGAGAACGATTTATATGGGATCTGTATCGGGCTATAGACCGATTCAGAACATAATAAACACGTTTGATGATGGTCATGAGAGGATCCGTCGCACAAAATTTCAGGCATATCGGATAATAATTGCGACCTCTAGGGGTCAATACGTCATGCAAAATTTCAGCCAAATCGGTTAGGAATTGCGCCATCTAGAAGCTCAAGAAGTCAGGTCCCGAGATCTGTTTATATGACAGCTATATCAGGTTATTAATCGATTTAAACCATACTTTGCACAGTTGTTGGATATCAAAACAGGATACTACGTGCAAAAATTCATTCAAATCGGATAAGAAATGCGCCTTCTAGAGGCTCAAGAAGTCAAGATCCAAGATCGGTTTATATGGCAGCTATATCAGGTTATAAACCGATTTAAACCATACTTGGCACAGTTGTTGGATATAATAACAAAACACGTCGTGCGAAATTCCATTCCAATCGGATAAGAATTGCTCACTCTAGAGGCTCAAGAAGTCAAGACCCAAGATCGGTTTATATGGCAGCTATATCAGGTTATGGACCGATTTGAACCATACTTGGCACAGTTGTTGGATATCGTAACAAAACACGTCGTGCAAAATTTCATTCCAATCGGATAAGAAATGCGCACGCTAGAGGCTCAAGAAATCAAGACCCAAGATCGGTTTATATGGCAACTATATCAGGTTATGGACCGATTTGAGCCATACTTGGCACAGTTGTTGGATATCATAGGAAAACACGTCGTGCAAAATTTCATCCCAATCGGATAAGAATTGCGCGCTCTAGATGCTCAAGAAGTCAAGACCCAAGATCGGTTTATATGGCAGCTATATCAAAACATGGACCGATATGGCCCATTTACAATACCAACGGACCTACACTAATAAGAAGTATTTGTGCAAAGTTTCAAGCGGCTAGCTTTACTCCTTCGGAAGTTAGCGTGCTTTCGACAGACAGACGGACGGACGGACGGACATGGCTAGATCGACATAAAATGTCACGACGATAAAGAATATATATACTTTATGGGGTCTCAGACGAATATTTCGAGTAGTTACAAACAGAATGACGAAATTAGTAAAGGGTGATTTTTTTGAGGTTAGGATTTTCATGCATTAGTATTTGACAGATCACGTGGGATTTCAGACATGGTGTCAAAGAGAAAGATGCTCAGTATGCTTTGACATTTCATCATGAATAGACTTACTAACGAGCAACGCTTGCAAATCATTGAATTTTATTACCAAAATCAGTGTTCGGTTCGAAATGTGTTTCGCGCTTTACGTCCGATTTATGGTCTACATAATCGACCAAGTGAGCAAACAATTAATGCGATTGTGACCAAGTTTCGCACTCAGTTTACTTTATTGGACATTAAACCAACCACACGAATGCGTACAGTGCGTACAGAAGAGAATATTGCGTCTGTTTCTGAGAGTGTTGCTGAAGACCGTGAAATGTCGATTCGTCGCCGTTCGCAGCAATTGGGTTTGTGTTATTCGACCACATGGAAGATTTTACGCAAAGATCTTGGTGTAAAACCGTATAAAATACAGCTCGTGCAAGAACTGAAGCCGAACGATCTGCCACAACGTCGAATTTTCAGTGAATGGGCCCTAGAAAAGTTGGCAGAAAATCCGCTTTTTTATCGACAAATTTTGTTCAGCGATGAGGCTCATTTCTGGTTGAATGGCTACGTAAATAAGCAAAATTGCCGCATTTGGAATGAAGAGCAACCAGAAGCCGTTCAAGAACTGCCCATGCATCCCGAAAAATGCACTGTTTGGTGTGGTTTGTACGCTGGTGGAATCATTGGACCGTATTTTTTCAAAGATGCTGTTGGACGCAACGTTACGGTGAATGGCGATCGCTATCGTTCGATGCTAACAAACTTTTTGTTGCCAAAAATGGAAGAACTGAACTTGGTTGACATGTGGTTTCAACAAGATGGCGCTACATGCCACACAGCTCGCGATTCTATGGCCATTTTGAGGGAAAACTTCGGAGAACAATTCATCTCAAGAAATGGACCGGTAAGTTGGCCACCAAGATCATGCGATTTGACGCCTTCAGACTATTTTTTGTGGGGCTACGTCAAGTCTAAAGTCTACAGAAATAAGCCAGCAACTATTCCAGCTTTGGAAGACAACATTTCCGAAGAAATTCGGGCTATTCCGGCCGAAATGCTCGAAAAAGTTGCCCAAAATTGGACTTTCCGAATGGACCACCTAAGACGCAGCCGCGGTCAACATTTAAATGAAATTATCTTCAAAAAGTAAATGTCATGGACCAATCTAACGTTTCAAATAAAGAACCGATGAGATTTTGCAAATTTTATGCGTTTTTTTTTTAAAAAAAAAGTTATCAAGCTCTTAACAAATCACTCTTTATACCCCCCATCTTATGGTGGAGGGTATAAAAACTAGTGAATTCCAAGTTAAGTAGATCAGGAAAAAAATTTTGCAAAAACGTGCCCCCTAGGTTTTTGTTTTTTTTTTTGAGTTTTAAAAACGTTCTTTAACCTTTTAAAGCACCAGCTGCATCTGCCAGCACCACCAAAAACAAGTCAAAGCTTGCTAAGTTCGGCCGGGCCGAATCTTATGCACCCTCCACCATGGATCGCATTTGTCGAGTTCTTTTCCGGTATCTCTTTTTAGACAAAGGATAAAAGAAAAGAATTGTGCTAATTGAATTGAATGTTGGAGACCACTGTAGAAGTCTATGTGTTAAATTTCAGAAAATTCGAATAAGAATTTTGCCTTTATGGGGCTCCAGAAGTAAAATAGGGAGATCGGTTTATATGGGAGCTGAATCAGGCTAAAGACAGATTCAGACCATATTTGACATGTAAATTGGAGGTCGTGGGAGGAGCCGTTATACAAGTATTTCAGCCAAATCGGATTATAATTACGCCCTCTTTAGGCTCAAGAAGTCAAGATCCCAGATCGGTTTATATGGCAGCTATATCAGGTTATATAACGATTTGAAACATATTTGGCTCAGTTATTGGCTCTGCCGAATTTTTTAATTTTCAAGTTTTTTGGCTGTTAGGGCGAATATCATTATTTTTTTTACAATTTTTGTTTGTTTCTCTTGCGCGACTACCTGGAAAGCCAGAGATAGCATCACACGCAAACCACTATGGGACGCATTTCGTCTTTGGTTAGAAGACTTTTGAAGCATTTTAGGTGTGATGGCTTTAAGGGCCGTGCGTTGTTATATTGTATTTGAATCGTATTAATTGCGAAAACGCCTCTACGATACAATTACCACATTAATCAAGCTCGACGACCTTGTTTATTAGCTGTACTTTATCCCAATGCATGTGTTTTTGCGCAATGACAGACTTTGTTTATGATATTTGATTTTTTATAATATCCGTGTCAATTACTGCCATAATAAACCTATCTCCAGATTTAAAGTCTTGAGCCCATGGAAACGGTAACTGTTGTAAGATTGTGATTGACTTTCCATATCCATGGTAAGTATTGTCCAAATTGGTCTTATATAGCTCTCATATAAACCGATCCCCCGAATAGTCTTCTATCGGCGTTAGAAGCTTAAATTTTTGCCTAATTTGGCAATGTGTCATTCAACTAAGTTAATATGTGACATTTTTTCGCAGAATCCATGGGGAGGGTTCCCAAGATTCATTATTGAAGATATATGACATATTTAGCAAATGGTTAGAAGTAATAGATACAAATAAGGTGTATACGACGTCAGCGCGTAAATTATTAATTGAAGGCCATATAAATAGGTAAAAGGGAAATAAAAAAAACTTAACTCTACGTTTAACTAAACACAACTAGAACAAGTAAAAGCTTGCTAAGTTCGGCCGGGCCGAATCTTATATACCCTCCACCATCGATCGCATTTGTCGAGTTCTTTTCCCGGCATCTCTTCTTAGGCAAAAAAGGATATAAGAAAAGAGTTGCTCTGCTATTAAAACGATATCAAGATATGGTCCGGTTCGGACCACAATTATATTATATGTTGGAGACCTGTGTAAAATTTCAGCCGATTCGTATAAGAATTGCGCCCATTGGGGCTCACGAAGTAAAATAGAGAGAACGATTTATATGGGATCTGTAACTGGCTATAGTTGATGTTGATGGTCATGAGAGAATCCGTCGTACAAAATTTCGGGCAATTCGGATAATAAATGCGACTTCTAGAGGCTCAAGAAATCAAGACCCAAGATCGGTTTATATGGCAGCTATATCAGGTTATGAACCGATTTGAACCTTATTTGACACAGTTGTTGAAAGTAAAAATAAAATACGTCATGCAAAATTTCAGCCAAATCGGATAGGAATTGCGCCCTCTAGAAGCTGAAGAAGTCAAATCCCCAGATCTGTTTATATCACAGCTATATCAGGTTAAGGACCGATTTCAACCATACTTGGCACAGTTGTTGGAAATCATAACGAAACACTTCGTGCAAAAATTCATTCAAATCGGATAAGAATTTATTTTGCCCTCTAGAGGCTCAAGAAGTCAAGACCCAAGATCGGTTTATATGGCAGCTATATCAGGTTATGGACCGATTTAAACCATACTTGGCATAGTTGTTGGGTATCATAACAAAAGACGTCGTGCGAAATTCCATTCCATTCGGATAAGAATTGCGCCCCCTAGAGGCTCAAGAAGTCAAGACCCAAGATCGGTTTATATGGCAGCTATATCAGGTTATAAACCGATTTGAACCATACTTGGCACAGTTGTTGGATATAATAACAAAACGCGTCGTACAAAATTTCATTCCAATCGGATAAGAATTGCGCACGCTAGAGGCTCAAGAAGTCAAGACCCAAGATCGATTTATATGGCAGCTATATCAAGTTATGGACCGATTTGAACTATACTTGGCACAGTTATTGGATATCATAGCAGAACACGTCGTGCAAAATTTCATTCCAATCAGATAAGAATTGCCCACTCTAGAGGCTCAAGAAGTCAAGACCCAAGATCGGTTTATATGGCAGCTATATCAAAACATGGACCGATATGGCCCATTTACAATACCAACCGACCTACACTAATAAGAAGTATTTGTGCAAAATTTCAAGCGGCTAGCTTTACTCCTTCGGAAGTTAGCGTGCTTTCGACAGACAGACGGACGGACAGACGGACGGACATGGCTAGATCGACATAAAATGTCAAGACGATCAAGAATATATATACTTTATGGGTCTCAGACGAATATTTCGAGTAGTTACAAACAGAATAACGAAATTAGTATACCCCCCACCTTATGGTGGAGGGTATAAAAACAATGCGCGAATGGATATATATTGGATAAAGATCTTAAATAAATTTCTGTTCCATATTTCAGCGAAATCGGAATACTTGGCACAGTTGTTGGATATCATAAGAAAACACGTCGTGCAAAATTTCATCCCAATCGGATAAGAATTGCGCGCTCTAGATGCTCAAGAAGTCAAGACCCAAGATCGGTTTATATGGCAGCTATATCAAAACATGGACCGATATGGCCCATTTACAATACCAACGGACCTACACTAATAAGAAGTATTTGTGCAAAGTTTCAAGCGGCTAGCTTTACTCCTTCGGAAGTTAGCGTGCTTTCGACAGACAGACGGACGGACGGACGGACAGACGGACGGACGGACAGACGACGGACGGACGGACAGACGGACGGACATGGCTAGATCGACATAAAATGTCACGACGATAAAGAATATATATACTTTATGGGGTCTCAGACGAATATTTCGAGTAGTTACAAACAGAATGACGAAATTAGTAAAGGGTGATTTTTTTGAGGTTAGGATTTTCATGCATTAGTATTTGACAGATCACGTGGGATTTCAGACATGGTGTCAAAGAGAAAGATGCTCAGTATGCTTTGACATTTCATCATGAATAGACTTACTAACGAGCAACGCTTGCAAATCATTGAATTTTATTACCAAAATCAGTGTTCGGTTCGAAATGTGTTTCGCGCTTTACGTCCGATTTATGGTCTACATAATCGACCAAGTGAGCAAACAATTAATGCGATTGTGACCAAGTTTCGCACTCAGTTTACTTTATTGGACATTAAACCAACCACACGAATGCGTACAGTGCGTACAGAAGAGAATATTGCGTCTGTTTCTGAGAGTGTTGCTGAAGACCGTGAAATGTCGATTCGTCGCCGTTCGCAGCAATTGGGTTTGTGTTATTCGACCACATGGAAGATTTTACGCAAAGATCTTGGTGTAAAACCGTATAAAATACAGCTCGTGCAAGAACTGAAGCCGAACGATCTGCCACAACGTCGAATTTTCAGTGAATGGGCCCTAGAAAAGTTGGCAGAAAATCCGCTTTTTATCGACAAATTTTGTTCAGCGATGAGGCTCATTTCTGGTTGAATGGCTACGTAAATAAGCAAAATTGCCGCATTGGAATGAAGAGCAACCAGAAGCCGTTCAAGAACTGCCCATGCATCCCGAAAAATGCACTGTTTGGTGTGGTTTGTACGCTGGTGGAATCATTGGCCCGTATTTTTTCAAAGATGCTGTTGGACGCAACGTTACGGTGAATGGCGATCGCTATCGTTCGATGCTAACAAACTTTTTGTTGCCAAAAATGGAAGAACTGAACTTGGTTGACATGTGGTTTCAACAAGATGGCGCTACATGCCACACAGCTCGCGATTCTATGGCCATTTTGAGGGAAAACTTCGGAGAACAATTCATCTCAAGAAATGGACCGGTAAGTTGGCCACCAAGATCATGCGATTTGACGCCTTCAGACTATTTTTTGTGGGGCTACGTCAAGTCTAAAGTCTACAGAAATAAGCCAGCAACTATTCCAGCTTTGGAAGACAACATTTCCGAAGAAATTCGGGCTATTCCGGCCGAAATGCTCGAAAAAGTTGCCCAAAATTGGACTTTCCGAATGGACCACCTAAGACGCAGCCGCGGTCAACATTTAAATGAAATTATCTTCAAAAAGTAAATGTCATGGACCAATCTAACGTTTCAAATAAAGAACCGATGAGATTTTGCAAATTTTATGCGTTTTTTTTTTTAAAAAAAAGTTATCAAGCTCTTAACAAATCACTCTTTATACCCCCCATCTTATGGTGGAGGGTATAAAAACTAGTGAATTCCAAGTTAAGTAGATCAGGAAAAAAATTTTGCAAAAACGTGCCCCCTAGGTTTTTGTTTTTTTTTTAAGTTTTAAAAACGTTCTTTAACCTTTTAAAGCACCAGCTGCATCTGCCAGCACCACCAAAAACAAGTCAAAGCTTGCTAAGTTCGGCCGGGCCGAATCTTATGCACCCTCCACCATGGATCGCATTTGTCGAGTTCTTTTCCGGTATCTCTTTTTAGACAAAGGATAAAAGAAAAGAATTGTGCTAATTGAATTGAATGTTGGAGACCACTGTAGAAGTCTATGTGTTAAATTTCAGAAAATTCGAATAAGAATTTTGCCTTTATGGGGCTCCAGAAGTAAAATAGGGAGATCGGTTTATATGGGAGCTGAATCAGGCTAAAGACAGATTCAGACCATATTTGACATGTAAATTGGAGGTCGTGGGAGGAGCCGTTATACAAGTATTTCAGCCAAATCGGATTATAATTACGCCCTCTTTAGGCTCAAGAAGTCAAGATCCCAGATCGGTTTATATGGCAGCTATATCAGGTTATATAACGATTTGAAACATATTTGGCTCAGTTATTGGCTCTGCCGAATTTTTTAATTTTCAAGTTTTTTGGCTGTTAGGGCGAATATCATTATTTTTTTTACAATTTTTGTTTGTTTCTCTTGCGCGACTACCTGGAAAGCCAGAGATAGCATCACACGCAAACCACTATGGGACGCATTTCGTCTTTGGTTAGAAGACTTTTGAAGCATTTTAGGTGTGATGGCTTTAAGGGCCGTGCGTTGTTATATTGTATTTGAATCGTATTAATTGCGAAAACGCCTCTACGATACAATTACCACATTAATCAAGCTCGACGACCTTGTTTATTAGCTGTACTTTATCCCAATGCATGTGTTTTTGCGCAATGACAGACTTTGTTTATGATATTTGATTTTTTATAATATCCGTGTCAATTACTGCCATAATAAACCTATCTCCAGATTTAAAGTCTTGAGCCCATGGAAACGGTAACTGTTGTAAGATTGTGATTGACTTTCCATATCCATGGTAAGTATTGTCCAAATTGGTCTTATATAGCTCTCATATAAACCGATCCCCCGAATAGTCTTCTATCGGCGTTAGAAGCTTAAATTTTTGCCTAATTTGGCAATGTGTCATTCAACTAAGTTAATGTGACATTTTTTCGCAGAATCCATGGGGAGGGTTCCCAAGATTCATTATTGAAGATATATGACATATTTAGCAAATGGTTAGAAGTAATAGATACAAATAAGGTGTATACGACGTCAGCGCGTAAATTATTAATTGAAGGCCATATAAATAGGTAAAAGGGAAATAAAAACAAGTAAAAGCGTGCTAAGTTCGGCCGGGCCGAATCTTATATACCCTCCACCATGGATCACATTTGTCGAGTTCCTTTCCGGCATCTCTTCTTAGGCAAAAAAGGATATAAGAAAAGATTTGCTCTGCTATTAGAGAGATATCAAGATATGGTCCGGTTCGGACCACAATTAAATTATATGTTGGAGACCTGTGTAAAATTTCAGCCAATTCGTAAAAGAATTGCGCCCATTGGGCTCACGAAGTAAAATAGAGAGAACGATTTATATGGGATCTGCATCGGGCTATAGACCGATTCAGACCATAATAAACACGTTTGTTGATGGTCATGAGACGATCCGTCGTACAAAATTTCAGGCATATCGGATAATAATTGCGACCTCTAGGGGTCAAGAAGTCAAGATCCCAGATCGGTTTATATGGCAGCTATATCAGGTTATGAACCGATTTGAACCTTATTTGACACAGTTGTTGAAAGTAAAAATAAAATACGTCATGAAAAGTTTCAGCCAAATCGGATAGGAATTGCGCCCTCTAGAAGGTCAAGAAGTCAAATCCCCAGATCTGTTTATATGACAGCTATATCAGGTTATGGACCGATTTCAACCATACTTGGCACAGGATTTGGATATCATAGCGAAATACTTCGTGCAAAAATTCATTCAAATCGGATAAGAATTGTGCCCTCTAGAGGCTCCAGAAGTCAAGACCCAAGATCGGTTTATATGGCAGCTATATCAGGTTATGGACCGATTTCAACCATACTTGGCACAGTTGTTGGGTATCATAACAAAACACGTCGTGCGAAATTCCATTCCATTCGGATGAGAATTGCGCCCTCTAGAGGCTGAGGAAGTCAAGACAAAAGATCGGTTTATATGGCAGCTATATCAGGTTATGGGCCGATTTGAACCATACTTGGCACAGTTATTGGATGTCATAACAAAACACGTCGTGCAAAATTTCATTCTGATCGGATAAGAATTGCGCACGCTAGAGGCTCAAGAAGTCAAGACCCAAGATCGGTTTATATGGCAGCTATATCAAAACATTGACCGATTTGAACCATACTTGGCGCAGTTGTTGGATATCATAACAAAACACGTCGTGCAAAATTTCATTCCAATCGGATAAGAATTGCGCACTCTAGAGGCTCAAGAAGTCAAGACCCAAGATCGGTTTATATGGCAGCTATATCAAAACATGGACCGATATGGCCCATTTACAATACCAACCGACCTACACTAATAAGAAGTATTTGTGCAAAATTTCAAGCGGCTAGCTTTACTCCTTCGGAAGTTAGCGTGCTTTCGACAGACAGACGGACGGACGGACGGACGGACGGACGGACGGACGGACGGACGGACGGACGGACGGACGGACAGACGGACGGACATGGCTAGATCGACATAAAATGTCACGACGATCGAGAATATATATACTTTATGGGGTCTCAGACGAATATTTCGAGTAGTTACAAACAGAATGACGAAATTAGTATACCCCCCATCTTATGGTGGAGGGTATAAAAACTTAACTCTACGTTTAACTAAACACAACTAGAACAAGTAAAAGCTTGCTAAGTTCGGCCGGGCCGAATCTTATATACCCTCCACCATCGATCGCATTTGTCGAGTTCTTTTCCCGGCATCTCTTCTTAGGCAAAAAAGGATATAAGAAAAGAGTTGCTCTGCTATTAAAACGATATCAAGATATGGTCCGGTTCGGACCACAATTATATTATATGTTGGAGACCTGTGTAAAATTTCAGCCAATTCGTATAAGAATTGCGCCCATTGGGGCTCACGAAGTAAAATAGAGAGAACGATTTATATGGGATCTGTAACTGGCTATAGTTGATGTTGATGGTCATGAGAGAATCCGTCGTACAAAATTTCGGGCAATTCGGATAATAAATGCGACTTCTAGAGGCTCAAGAAATCAAGACCCAAGATCGGTTTATATGGCAGCTATATCAGGTTATGAACCGATTTGAACCTTATTTGACACAGTTGTTGAAAGTAAAAATAAAATACGTCATGCAAAATTTCAGCCAAATCGGATAGGATTGCGCCCTCTAGAAGCTGAAGAAGTCAAATCCCCAGATTTGTTTATATCACAGCTATATCAGGTTAAGGACCGATTTCAACCATACTTGGCACAGTTGTTGGAAATCATAACGAAACACTTCGTGCAAAAATTCATTCAAATCGGATAAGAATTTTGCCCTCTAGAGGCTCAAGAAGTCAAGACCCAAGATCGGTTTATATGGCAGCTATATCAGGTTATGGACCGATTTAAACCATACTTGGCATAGTTGTTGGGTATCATAACAAAAGACGTCGTGCGAAATTCCATTCCATTCGGATAAGAATTGCGCCCCCTAGAGGCTCAAGAAGTCAAGACCCAAGATCGGTTTATATGGCAGCTATATCAGGTTATAACCGATTTGAACCATACTTGGCACAGTTGTTGGATATAATAACAAAACGCGTCGTACAAAATTTCATTCCAATCGGATAAGAATTGCGCACGCTAGAGGCTCAAGAAGTCAAGACCCAAGATCGATTTATATGGCAGCTATATCAAGTTATGGACCGATTTGAACTATACTTGGCACAGTTATTGGATATCATAGCAGAACACGTCGTGCAAAATTTCATTCCAATCGGATAAGAATTGCCCACTCTAGAGGCTCAAGAAGTCAAGACCCAAGATCGGTTTATATGGCAGCTATATCAAAACATGGACGATATGGCCCATTTACAATACCAACCGACCTACACTAATAAGAAGTATTTGTGCAAAATTTCAAGCGGCTAGCTTTACTCCTTCGGAAGTTAGCGTGCTTTCGACAGACAGACGGACGGACAGACGGACGGACATGGCTAGATCGACATAAAATGTCAAGACGATCAAGAATATATATACTTATGGGGTCTCAGACGAATATTTCGAGTAGTTACAAACAGAATAACGAAATTAGTATACCCCCCACCTTATGGTGGAGGGTATAAAAACAATGCGCGAATGGATATATATTGGATAAAGATCTTAAATAAATTTCTGTTCCATATTTCAGCGAAATCGGAAGGCAAATATGTATTTTGTGGTATCGAGCCCCAATATTGAAAAATCGGTCTTATTGTAGCTAGATTCATATATGGATCATATTCAATTTAGATCATATTCGTATTTAGCCAATTTTATGCATGAAAACCTTTTGGGTATTTACCTACCGCCCATCCCCCAGAATATATGTATATACTTTGCAAGAGATTAATTTTTTGATTCGTTGCTCCTATGGTGATGGGTATAAAAATTAAATTGCAATTCAATATTCTCAGAAAATTTTCTAAAAGTTCCTAAACATATGAAACAATATCTTTGCACTATGGCTACCAAAAGCTTCCATAAATGTCGAATTACATTTGTTGTTTTACATTTAGCCACCCAAAACAAAAAGACAATCTTATGTACAAATAAATTGTTTATGAAATTCTCCTTCGCCGGTAATAAACTTTTTTAAACATATTTTCTCCACTTTTCAGTTACTCTTTGTGGCTGCTGAAAACAGAATACACTGTATATATAAGTGGATAAAGAGTTGCTCAAAGAAAAGTCAGAAAAACTTACAGCCAAAAGAAATGTCACATCCAATAAACTATGGAGTCGATGCACACCCAACTTTGTGCGACAGAAGTAAATAATTGCAAAGATAGGCAAAATTTGTGTTGAAATGTGTTTGTTATTCCACACATTTCTCTAGTTATTCCGTTTGTAACACTTCGAAATATTCGTTCGACGTTCTGAGTCTATCTAGCCATGTGCGTCCGTCTGTTGAAATCACGATAGCGATCGAACGCGTAAAGCTAAAGCAAAGGTACTTATTATTGATGAAGGTCATTGGGAATTGAAAATGGGCCATATCGGTTCAGATTTAAATGTAGCTCCCATATATAAACCGACCTCCCGATTTGATTTATTAAGCCTTGGAAGACGCAATTTTTGATCGATTTGGCATGTGGTAATCTGTTATGATTTCCAACAACTGTGTCAAATACGCTCCAAATCGGTCTATAACCAGATATAACTTCCTTAAAAACCAATCTCCAGCTTACCCAAGAAGCATTATCATGATTTGTTATAACAATCGAAAACTGTGCAAAGTGCGGTCGAAATCAATCTATAACCTGATATTGCTCACATAAACCTATCTCCAGCTTACCCAAGAAGCATTACCTTTAAATAAAAGTGGGCCGGTCGGTGCAAAAAAATGGATTCAAATGAAAGGTATTGGAGTAGAAAACAAATTCGATAATAAAAATTGGGTCCATGTATCTAGAGGGCCGCCCGACTTCAAAAGCACCTACCAAAATCAAAAGTGGACTGCTCGGGACAAAGTGGAACTAACTGAAAGGTATTCGGAAGAAAATTACGAACATGGCCTGGAAAGAACAATAGACTAATAATTTGTTGATATTTGAAGGTATTAAAGGTATCTCGAAAATGCCATCCAAAATCAAAGTGGACCTGGGGGAATACCTTATGGTAGTTTTATAAATAGATGACCAGTTAATAAAGAGGTACCGTAGTGAATGCCGTCATATGGGAGGCCACCGTCTTTTACGCTGAACGCATGGGTTCGAATCCTAGCGTGAACATCGGAAAACTGAAAAGAAGTGTAACTGATGAGAAAGTTTAGTATTTTATATGGTGTAAAAAAAGGCGTAGCGGAGCGGTGTAAACGAATCGCACAAGTTGGTACTTTTTTACGTATTGAGCTGAAGCTCTGAAATTTGTGATACCGATACACATTGAGAGTATATACCGGGCGAGTAAAATATTAAAATAAAATAAAATATTCCACCCATCTCCGAGTTCTGGCGTTTTTTGAAAAAAGGAAGGGGAGGGTCTCCCCATTAAAGATTGGATGTTAGATCTACTTCATTCTCTTGGTTTTGGTGATGGATTGGAGTAGCCAAACCCATTGCACCGAAAGTGGATATCAGTTTCATACCCTTCTCCAAAAAACTTCATTTGAGCTACATATTGCTGTAGTCGGTATACATGTGTGGTTTAGAGGCGTCCCTGAAACACTTGGCCATAAAACAGATATCAGATTTGAGCCCTTTTTTGCCAAATCCACAAATATGTTCAGTTTGTGGGGAATGTAGGGTGGGGCGGCCACCCACGGATTTAGCCTTGAAAAAATATCAGCATCGTGCTCTACTATCAAATTTATTTTATTTGAGCCACATTTACCATTGGTTTTGGGGAGTTTATGGGGTGAGACGACCCCTAAACACTTGGCCTCAAAATTGGACATCAAATTCGTTTTCTATAATCAAATACCTATTAAATATTTATTGCCATTTAGGGGCGAACCCTAAAATATTATCATCATCGTGCTAGAACACGATCTTGTTTGAGCCCCATAATGACAAGCATTTCAGGACCAGAAACATGGTCCTGAAAGTGGGTATGAATTTCATATTGCCATGATCGGTAAATACGTATGTCTGATTTACTGTTTTTTTCGGCGGTGAGGTGGTTCTCCAGACACTAACCCCTATTCTAATATACCATACAATTTATTAAAGCCCCATATTGCCATTTGTTTATATGATGAGGCGTCCCCCAACACTTGACCCCAAAGTAGTATATCAAATTCGTTTTCTAATCTCATACCTTCTATTTGAGCCACATATTGCCATGGTCGGTAAATTTGTACTCTTTGTGGGGTGTTTTGGAGAATGGCCGTTGCCCCAAATACATGGTCACACATTTGGATATCAGATTCGCATTCTACTCCCAAAAACATTTATTTAAGCCCCATATTGCGATGGTCAGTAAATAATTGGTGTTTGTTTTGGGGAAGGGGTAGACCCCAAGCAAATTGGTCCCGAAACTGGGTATTTCTACTCCTCAATACCTTTTATTCGAGCCCCACACTGACCTGGAGGATAAATATGTCCCATTTAGGTGTGGTCCCCCAAACACTTAGCCCTGAAAATAAATCAGCAACGTGCCCTACTCTCAAATATCATTTAATTGAATCACATATTGCCATTGGCCTCTAATCTCAAATAACTTTTATTTAAACCCCTTATTGCAAAAGTCAGCAAATATGTTCGGTTTGGGGGTATGGGCTCTAAAAACTTTAGATTCGGGGACTACTCCCAAATACCTATCATTTCAGCCCCATATTTCCATAGTCGGAAGACATGTTCCGTTTGGCGGTGTTTTGGGGGATGGGGCGACACTCAGTGACTTGGCTCTGAAAATATCCATCAGATTCGTATTCTACTCTAAAATACCTCTTAATTGTGACCCATATTGCAGTGATCAGTAAATACGTCTTAGGTGGTGTTATGGGGGTGGGGTGGCCCCATAGACACTTATTCCTGAATATTGATATAAGATTCGTGCTTTTATCCCATATTGCTATGGTCGTAAATTTGTCCTATTTTGACCCAAATGGACATGTTCGCGGAACGGGACAATATGGGATTCTAGTGAAAAGTATTTGAGAGTTAGAAATATAAACTATCTTCAAATTTAGGACCATATCAAAACGGGGCCATAAACTTAAGGTTGTAGCGATGAGCGTCGGGCCAGCTAGAGTCGTATATACTACGGGAAGGAGAGAGATAAAGGTAATTTGTATGCCAAAAGCCTGCTTTTGCCTCACCACACGAAAGTGAAAGATGTTCGTCCAATTAATAAAGCATCCTTTATTCTTAAGACTTTAGAGAGGTCGAATGAAACTTTTCTTAGGGCCAATATTGCTGGAGATTGCATGTCTCGGCAAGAACATTCTTACGGTACATGCAAGTTCTCTGAAACAGACTTTCACGACCTAGCCGATTACATGGGAGCTCTCTCGTCGACATTTTGGGTGCTTCAATATATGTTAAATTGGCGTAAATCACAAGAGAACAGCAATTCTCAAGTAAGAACATTTATTTTATTAACAAGTAAAAGCGTGCTAAGTTCGGCCGGGCCAAATCTTATATACCCTCCACCATGGATCGCATTTGTCGAGTTCTTTTCCCGGCATCTCTTCTTAGGCAAAAAAGGATATAAGAAAAGAGTTGCTCTGCTATTAAAACGATATCAATATATGGTCCGGTTCGGACCACAATTAAATTATACGTTGGAGACCTGTGTAAAATTTCAGCCAATTCGTATAAGAATTGCGCCCATTGGGGCTCACGAAGTAAAATAGAGAGAACGATTTATATGGGATCTGTATCGGGCTATAGACCGATTCAGACCATAATAAACACGTTTGTTAATGGTCATGAGAGGATCCATCGTACAAAATTTCAGGCATATCGGATAATAATTGCGACCTCTAGGGGTCAAGAAGTCAAGATCCCAGATCGGTTTATATGGCAGCTATATCAGGTTATGAACCGATTTGAACCTTATTTGACACAGTTGTTGAAAGTAAAAATAAAATACGTCATGCAAAATTTCAGCCAAATCGGATAGGAATTGCGCCCTCTAGAAGCTCAAGAAGTCAAATCCCCAGATCTGTTTATATGACAGCTATATCAGGTTATGGCCCGATTTGAACCATACTTGGCACAGTTATTGGATATCATAACGAAATACTTCGTGCAAAAATTCATTCAAATCGGATAAGAATTGTGCCCTCTAGAGGCTCAAGAAGTCAAGACCCAAGATCGGTTTATATGGCAGCTATATCAGGTTATGGACCGATTTAAACCATACATGGCACAGTTGTTGGGTATAATAACAAAACACGTCGTGCGAAATTCCATTTCAATCGGATAAGAATTGCGTACTCTAGAGGCTCAAGAAGTCAAGACCCAAGATCGGTTTATATGCAGCTATATCAGGGTATAGACCGATTTGAACCATACCTGGAACAGTTGTTGGTTATAATAACAAAACACGTCGTGCAAAATTTCATTTCAATCGGATAAGAATTGCGCACTCTAGAGGCTCAAGAAGTCAAGACCCCAGATCGGTTTATATGGCAGCTATATCAGGTTATAAACCGATTTGAACCATACTAGACACAGTTATTGGATATCATAAGAAAACACGTCGTGCAAAATTTCATTCAGATCGGATAAGAATTGCGCACGCTAGAGGCTCAAGAAGTCAAGACCCAAGATCGGTTTATATGGCAGCTATATCAAAACATGGACCGATATGGCCCATTTACAATACCAACCGACCTACACTAATAAGAAGTATTTGTGCAAAATTTCAAGCGGCTAGCTTTACTCCTTCGGAAGTTAGCGTGCTTTCGACAGACAGACGGACGGACGGACGGACATGGCTAGATCGACATAAAATGTCACGACGATCAAGAATATATATACTTTATGGGGTCTCAGACGAATATTTCGAGTAGTTACAAACAGAATGACGAAATTAGTATACCCCCCATCTTATGGTGGAGGGTATAATCACATGACAGATTGTCTCATTGTTTGGTTCAGAGAATTTCTTCTCTATTTTTATACCCTCCACCATAGGATGGGGGGTATACTAATTTCGTCGACATTTTATGTCGATCTAGCCATGCCCGTCCGTCCGTCCGTCTGTCTGTCGAAAGCACGCTAACTTCCGAAGGAGTAAAGCTAGCCGTTTGAAATTTTGCGTTAAATTTTTTAAGAGTAATCCTCTTTGTGCAACCTTTTTAAAATTTTCAACGGTAACCCAGGGTGTGGGTAATGACTTTGTTCGATTTAAATCGAGCTTTGTTCGAGATCGCACTATGCGAGTTCTAATAGATGGGTTCTCATCCATTGAATACAAATTGACCGCAATTTTACAAGATTCTGTTCTTTCTCCGTACCTTCTCCTTATTTTCATTGCGATTTTTTGGGTCAGACTTCGAATTCGATCTATACATTTGCTGATGACAGCAACCACTGTGATTCATTTGCTTTCGACATAGGCCGAGTCTTCAATAGGTTGAATAGAGAGATTGGAATATGAATGATACACTCTGCAGCCCTTGAAAAAATCAAAAGAGGATCATTGAAAGCGGGTCAGGCAGTAAATGAAGATAAAACAAAATTGATGGTATCAACTCCCACAACGTCGTATATCCGAGCAGATAAAGAGAATGTAGAAAGTTGGGAATCACAACTTTGAGATAGTCAGCTACTTTATCGAAACGAATGACACCAGTTTTGAAATAAACCGAAGAATAATACTGGCAAACAGATGCAACTTTGGATTGAACAAGCAGTTTAGAAACAAGGCCACCTTTAGACGGACCAAGATAACACTATGTAGGGCATGGGTACTTGTGAAAGCAGACGAGGCAGTGCTTGGAGTGTATGAGAGAAAGATTCTTTGTAAAATTCGTGGACCAGTGTGCACTGATGGAGAGTATCGCCGTCGTATGAAACACGAACTGTATGAGCTGTATGACGACGTTAGCATAGTTAAACGTATCTAAATACAACGGTTTCGTTGGCTAGGTTATGTTGTCAGAATGAATGAAGAAGCTTCAGAGACGAAGTCTTTTGAAGGTGATCACGGTACATGAAAACTGGGACGACCAATAACCCGATGGAAAGATCAAGTTGTGAAAGACATCTCGAAACTTGGTGTCAGAGATTTTAGACTGTGGCGTCCTTTTGGAAGTCATAGTGCTCCAGGGGAACTCCTATGATGTGCACGCTTTCTTCGTACTCTTCTGACTTTGTCTCCCAGAATAGGATACTGTCTAGAGTCTCCATTTTGGAAGGGCTGGCTTGATCTTCCCAGAGTACTTCAAAGCGGGGAGCTCTTTTTCTTTTTCAGTGTTTTAACAGTTTTCTTTTTCAGTGTTTTAACAGTGTTATGTTCTTCGAGAGGTCTGATTCTCTTTCAAACTTCCGTAGAAGTGAATGGAATATCTGTTTGTTCTTCGAAAGGTCTGATTCTCTTTCAAGCTTCCTACCAGCATTCAGCACTATCGCCCAATTGGGCTGCCGGTACATGTTCTTAACACTAAGAAAAATACTTATCGAAAAAATTAGTTGATTACATAATACACGTTAGTTTATTATCATTACTCTCTTTTAATTCAAAATTCGTTAATGGTTAAAAAAATTAAACTATAAAAATTAACTAATTACAAATAAAACAAACTTTTCGTAAGTACAGATGAAATAGTTAAAAACTCAGTTGGTGTTATTAATTTTACTTTAAGTAATTTCTTTTGAATTAGCCAACACTTTACCAAACAAGGGCAAAAGCATATTACCGTCGACGATACCTCTTCTGCAACTTATTACTGATTGAACTACTCAAAGATATTTGGAATTTTAGTTCAATATATGTAACTTAAATGTTAACAATTTTTATTTCTTGAGTTCACAATAACTTGCTTGGGAGTAAACATTAATAACTGTTAGTTAGTGTTGAACTGAAACTGATTTTGCTGACTGTGCCTTTGGCAACTCCATGGCATTCCAGATATGAACCCTAAGTTGGTTCATATCTGGTATAGTGTCACCGCATAAGTGCCGGTATCCGTTAGACGAGAAAGCCGGGCAATTAAAAAGGGAATGCTCGAACGTCTCATCATCTTCCCCGAATGCCCTACACATGCTATCACTTGGTGGACCGATTTTACAAAAGTGAGCTCGTGTCCTATGTGTCCCGTTATGATATCAGTAGCTATACTGATCTCCCTCTTACTTCCTTTCAGTAATAGCCACGTCCTCTCACGATCTAGATCCCCCCATAGGAGCCGTCCTACCGACCGTTTCGCTGTTACACAATGTTGCATGCGCATTTGTCACCTACTCCATTAACTTGGAGTGCATCGACCCGAAAGGTTGACGGCAGTCCTCTGGCCTTCACCGCCAAATCATCTGCCCTTTCATTCCCCCTTACTCCGTTATGGCCCGGCACCCCAACGATGCGTATTTTCCATCTTCAGAGAAGGCGTTAATCTCCTTCTTACACTGCAAGACTGTTCGTGACCTTACCGTTCTCGTTGTTATTGTAAAGCCGACAAAGTATCGATGGCACTATCGATATTCAACTTTTTTACTGAATATCGATCAGAAAAATAATTTTTTTGTCCAAAATTAACCAAAAATAAGCGGTGCGACATTAAATGTACCCTAAAAGATGCATTGCGCCTAAAGAGGGCAAAATTTTCATCAAATAGGCTAGCATTTTGTACAATGTTTTCTCTCATAACTTATGAATCATAGTTTTATTAAGTCTGTGCATTGATATTGCTTCCGTATAAAAAATTAGGCTAACATTTTGTACAATGATTTCTCTCATAACGTAAGACTGACTTTATGAATCATAGTTTTATTAAGTCTGTGCATTGATATTGCTTCCATATAAATCGATCACCTGATTTACAGTTCTCATTTTCGTTCGAAATATAGGAAAAGGGAAAAAAATTAAAGTATCGATATTTATTATTAAAACTATCAAAAATATCGAACGTTGCGATTATAGATTCTTTGCCAGCTCTATATTATTGCCCTTATGGCTATTTTACTGTCGGTAAAGAAGTTCACACTCGACGTCCTCGCGTTAGTAGCACACCGTGATCGCCCGGATTGTGGTCAGGCAGTCTAAAACAGATCCTAATCCCTGGGTTCCAATGTAGACCCCAGGCACACTATGTCCTCTAGCTTTGATTCATCCGTGTTACATGATCTTCCAGATGGCAATACTAGTGTTCCGTCAATCCAAGTCGGTGCCGATGACAGCAGTGCCTCGCACTCGATTTCAAGGTTCATCTTAGGCATCCGATCGGAAACCAATTCCCATCCAACCAGGTTTCCTTTCATCGCCTCGATTATACCGCGATGGTATGAGCTGCTCCCATCCACAATCCATTCTCCCATCGCCTTAAGTCTTATAGCCGCAGTGGCGGCCTCACACTTAATCTGTGTGTTAATGGTCGGATATCTAGAATAGTCTCCAGTGCTCTTGAGGGTGTGGTCCTCATCGCTTCGCCTTTGCCAAGACAACATGTTCTCTGTATGGTCTCCAAAGCAGTCCACAATTGACAGACATTGACATAGTGTGTGTATCGGAGACCTGGCTGAATCAATCAACACGTAATGCGTTTAATAATTTTTTAGGATATAGCGTGCACAGAGCTGATAGATTACGTCGTGGGGGCGGCACCGCTCTGTATGTGAGAAACTACCTGAATATTTGTTCGGCTATTCACGAGAGGAATATGTCGCATCGCAGGTGGAGACGTTTCAAGACGCCTGAGTTGCATGATGCCTTTCTCTCAGCAAGAGACCACGTCAATAAGTTAATTTAATTCTACAATAGGCTCCAAGAGAACGTGGAAGGTTATTCGAGACATAGGAATTGGGAAAGATACTTGGACATCAATGGGCTTAATGATGCCTTTGTTAATTTCCCACAGATACCAGTTTATCCCAATTTCTATGGCTTCAATATCTCCCCCTCTCTCGATGACGACTCTGGTTTTGGTATCAGCTGTATTGCTCCCACCGATGTCCTTGAGTGCGTAGCGACTGTAAAGTCTAACGCTATCGGATCTGTTGGCATTGATTGTCTTGATTTGTAAGACTCTTGCTCCCCCTTATTATTCCTCATGTAACCTATGTTTTCAATAGGATTTTGACCACGAGTTACTTTCCATTAGCGAGGAAACATGCCAGTCATCCCACTGCCTAAAAATTCCTAGGAATATACCAATTGCGATTCTTTGTTACTTGTCAAAGGTATTGGCAAATGTCGTCTTTTGTCAACGGGAACTCTTTGTTATATGTGAGACAGTCCGGGTTTCGACCTAACCACAGCTGCGTACCTGCCTTGGCAGAGGTCACTGAGAGTATCAGGGCACCTCTGCTTGTTTTAAAAGGTGTTTCTCAGGGATCAATTCTGAAACAGGCTGTCTCGTTTTTCATGTGATGTCGGTATATTCATTAACGACTCTAGATTAGAAATCGTTCCTCATGCAAAGAACTTGGGCGTGGTTATTAACAGCACTCTGACTTGGAGTAATCATATCGACTCTGTCGTTGGTCAGGGATATTCAAAATTGCGTGCTCTCTGGGCCACTCAGTCGGTTACTCCGCTGCGGGTTAGGTCTCTCTTGGCAAAGACTTATCTTGTTCCTAGCATTCTCTACGGCTGTGAGTTGTTTGCTGATTGCGACTCGGTAAGTAGACGTAAGCTAAACACCTTTTTTAATAGCATTACTCGTTATGTATTTGGCTTGAGACGGCGCGATTCCATCTCTAAATACTCTTTATCCCTGTATGGCGTCTCTTTACAGCACTTGTTGTACCTGAGATCGCTTACTTTCCTGCATAAACTGATCTACACGCAGGCACCACAATATCTGTATGGATTTATTGATTTCGCCAGATCTATTAGAGGTTAAAAAAATATTCGCTGTACGTCTCTGGAACTCACTTCCTAACGATCTGGAATTACTCAGTAACTCGGCAACATTTAAAACCAGACTTTGGAAACATTTTACTGCATTAAGTTGATGAATGTTAAGACTCATTTATTAATTTATTTTTATTCTTTTATACTTACCTTAATTTCTTTATTTTTCGAATCAACTAAGTCTATTAATTCCTCTTTAATTGATAAATTTATTTTTGTTTTTTTCTTTTAAATTCAAATCTACAAAGCCACAAATGTTAGTTTTTTCCATTAGTAAGTTATTCATTCAAAATCTGTGATGTATTGTATAGCTATAGATTCTTTTTTTAAGCGTTTTCTATGTATAATTGTTGGAGATATTACCCGCACTTTAATTATAAGAATTTTATATTCTTGTTTTGCGGGTGTAAATAAATAAATTACAAAAATTACAAATTAGTCACGCTCCTGTAGAGCCTGTGGACTATCCTCGGATTCTAGCCCTATTTCGAGCCTACGATCATTCTACATAATGCCCAACATCTGTGAGCCTTCTCAGTACGCTCCTGAATGTGACATTTCAAATTCTGTTTCCTATCCAAGATCAGTCCTGAGTATTTGACCTTGTCAGCTATCGAAATCGCCTTATTGAGGAAACGTGCTGCGTTAAATAGGCCCACCTTCGTCTTAACATGGAGACCTCTAGGTGTAGCCCAGTCATTTAACCTATGCAAGACCCTTTCGGTCCTTCTGCATAGCTGGTTCGGATCCTTACCCTTAGAAGTATTATAACATCGTCTACGTAGCAGACGGGTTCAAATCCCTCCTTAGTCAGCATCCGTAATAGGTCATTTATGGTGGTCACCCATAGGAGTGGCGATATGCTATGGGACGGACCAATTATCCACCTGTTCCTTGGTATATGGTTAATCCAGTCTCTAAGGACCAAGTTCACCCGGTTCTGGTTCAAGGATTGTATCAGTGTGTCGGTCCGCACATTGCTAAAAGTCCCCTCGATGTCAATGCATACTGCCCACAATACGCTTGGTTTGGTAAAGGATGTAAGGCTTTAGGTCTGTAGGCCTTTGGTGGCACATAACTTGCCTTGCCAGGCTTGGGTGTACCCTTGCCTGCTGCCAGGCTTTCGGTGTATGTGCAAGTCCTAGGCACGCTGTGAAAATAGTTCCCAAATGACTGTTGCATCCGACGTTCACAACTCTGGGGAAAATAAATAATTAAAATTTGTATATAATGCAGGTCCTGGGCCGAGTACCAGTGTTGGCATAGAATAATTGAAAATTGATATGGTTCCGTCCAGAAACTTCGTTCCCGTTCGTCCATGGCTCCTGAATCAAGGGAATATGAATTTTGCCCTTGCTGATTTTGTCAATCAGAGCGTGTGTAGCAGTCTCGCTCCGGTGGAGGGTATATACCCTTCACCATGGATCGCATTTGTTGAGTTCTTTTCCCTGCATCTCTTCTTAGGCAAAAAGGGATATAAGAAAAGATTTGTTATTAGAGTGATATTAGAGTGATGGTCCGGTTTGGACCACAATTGAATTGTATGTTGGAGACCTGTGTCAGCCCTTCGGGGGCTCAAGAAGTAAAATAGAGAGATCGATTTATATGGGAGCTGTATCGGGCTATAGACCGATTCAGATCATAATAAACACGTATGTTGATGGTCATGAGGGGATCCGTTGTACAAAATTTCAGGCAAATCGGATAATAATTGCAACATCTAGAAGTCAAGATCACAAATCGGTTTATATGGTAGCTATATTAGGTTATGAACCGATGTATACCTTATTAAACACAGTTGTTGAAAGTAAGAATAAAATACGCGCCCTCTAGAAGCTTAAGAAGTCAAGTCCTCAGATCTGTTTATATGACAGCTATATCAGGTTATACACCTTTTTGAACCATACTCAGCACAGTCGTTGGATATTATAACGAACAAGTACAAGCGTGCTAAGTTCGGCCGGGCCGAATCTTATATACCCTCCACCATGGATCGCATTTGTCGAGTTTTTTTCCCGGCATCTCTTCTTAGGCAAAAAAAGGATATAAGAAAAGAGTTGCTCTGCTATTAAAACGATATCAAGATATGGTCCGGTTCGGACCACAATTAAATTATATGTTGGAGACCTGTGTAAAATTTCAGCCAATTCGTATAAGAATTGCGCCCATTGGGGCTCACGAAGTAAAATAGAGAGAACGATTTATATGGGATCTGTATCGGGCTATAGACCGATTCAGACCATAATAAACACGTTTGTTGATGGTCATGAGAGGATCCGTCGTACAAAATTTCAGGCATATCGGATAATAATTGCGACCTCTAGGGGTCAAGAAGTCAAGATCCCATATCGGTTTATATGGCAGCTATATCAGGTTATGAACCGATTTGAACATTATTTGACACAGTTGTTGAAAGTAAAAATAAAATACGTCATGCAAAATTTCAGCCAAATCGGATAGGAATTGCGCCCTCTAAAAGCTCAAGAAGTCAAATCCCCAGATCAGTTTATATAACAGCTATATCAGGTTATGAACCGATTTCAACCAAACTTGGCACAGTTGTTGGATATCATAACGAAATACTTCGTGCAAAAATTCATTCAAATCGGATAAGAATTGTGCCCTCTAGAGGCTCAAGAAGTCAAGACCCAAGATCGGTTTATATGGCAGCTATATCAGGTTATGGACCGATTTGAACCATACTTGGCACAGTTGTTGGGTATCATAACAAAACACGTCGTGCGAAATTCCATTCCATTCGGATAAGAATTGCGCCCTCTAGAGGCTCAAGAAGTCAAGACCCCAGATCGGTTTATATGGCAGCTATATCAGGTTTTGGGCCGATTTCAACCATACTAGACACAGTTATTGGATATCATAAGAAAACACGTCGTGCAAAATTTCATTCTGATCGGATAAGAATTGCGCACGCTAGAGGCTCAAGAAGTCAAGACCCAAGATCGGTTTATATGGCAGCTATATCAGGTTATGGACCGATTTGAACTATACTTTGCACAATTATTGGATATCATAGCAAAACACGTCGTGCAAAATTTCATTCCAATCGGATAAGAATTGCGCACGCTAGAGGCTCAAGAAGTCAAGACCCAAGATCGGTTTATATGACAGCTATATCAGGTTATAACCCGATTTTAACCATACTTAGCACAGTTGTTGGATATAATATCGAAACACGTCGTGCAAAATTTCATCCCAATCGGATAAGAATTGCGCACTCTAGATGCTCAAGAAGTCAAGACCCCAGATCGGTTTATATGGCAGCTATATCAAAACATGGACCGATATGGCCCATTTACAATACTAACCGACCTACACTAATAAGAAGTATTTGTGCAAAATTTCAAGCGGCTAGCTTTACTCCTTCGGAAGTTAGCGTGCTTTCGACAGACAGACGGACGGACATGGCTAGATCGACATAAAATGTCACGACGATCAAGAATATATATACTTTATGGGGTCTAAGACGAATATTTCGAGTAGTTACAAACAGAATGACGAAATTAGTATACCTCCCATCTTATGGTGGAGGGTATAAAAACTTCGTGCAAAAATTCATTCAAATCGGATAAAAAGTGCGCCCTCTAGAGACTCAAGAAGCCAAGACCCAAGATCGGTTTATATGACAGCTATATCAGGTTATTGACCGATTTGATCCATACTTGGCACAGTTGTTGGATACCATAACAAAAAACGTCGTGCAAAATTTCATTCCAATCGGATAAGAATTGCGCACTCTAGAGGCTCAAGAAGTCAAGACCCAATATCGGTTTATATGGCAGCTATATCAAAATATGGACCGATATGGCCCATTTACAATACCAACCGACCTACACTAATGAGAAGTATTTGTGCAAAATTTCAAGCGGCTAGCTTTGCGGACGGACGGACATGGCTAGATCGACATAAAATGTCGCGGCGATCAAGAATATAAATACTTTATGGGGTCTCAGACGAATATGTCCAGTAGTTACAAACAGAATGACGAAATTAGTATTCTCCTCATCCTATGGTGGAAGGTATAAAAAATAAACAAGTAAGAGCGTGCAGGGCCGAATCGTATACCCTCCACCATGGATCGCATTTGTCGAGTTCTTTGCTCGGTATCTCCTTTTAGGCAAACAAAGAATAGTGCATAAGAGCTGTTATGCTATTGGAGCTACATCAAGTTTTAGTCCGATTCGGACCATTAATGAACTGAACATTGTAGAAGTCATTGTGTAATATTTCAGTTCATTGGATTAAGAATTGCGCCTTGTAGGGGCTCAGGAAGCAAAATCGGGAGATCGGTTTATATGGGAGCTGTATCAAGCTATAGACCGATTCAGACCATATTGGACACGTATGTTGAAGGTCATGGAAGAAGCAGTTGTAAAAAAATTTCTGCCAAATCGGATAAGAATTGCGTCCAATAGGGGCTCAAGAGGTCAAGATCCCAGATCGGTTAATATGGCAGCTTTATCTGGTTATGTACCGATTTGCGCCATTCTAAGCACAGTTATTGGAAATCATAACAACACACCTCATGCAAAATTTAAGCCAAACCGGATGAGAATTGCGCCCTCCAGCGGCTCAAGTCAAGATCCAAAATCGGTTTATATGGCAGCTATACCAGGTTATAAACCGATTTGAATCATACTTAGCACAGTTGTTGGAAGCGATACCAAAACATCACGTGCAAAATTTCAGTCAAATCAGGTGAGAATTGTGCCCTCTAGAGGCTCAAGAAATCAAGACCATAGACCAATATGGCCCATTTACAACCGACCTACACTAGTAAGAAATATTTGTGCAAAATTTGAATTGGCGAGCTTTACCCCTTCGAAAGTTAGCGAGCTTTCGACAGACAGTCGGACGGACGGATGGACAGACGGACGGACATGGCAAGATCGACATAAAATGTCATGTCGGTAAAAAATGTGTATACTTTAGACGAATATTTCAAGGAGTTACAAACAGAATGACGAAATTAGTATACGCCCATCCTATGGTGGATGGTATAAAAAGCATGGAAATCTTTGATGGACAAGATTTAGAAAATGTTTTGCTTTTGTGTTGTTAGCAAATATTGCAAGAGAAAAAAAGTCGTAGACTCAAATAATAGTAATGTGGATGAATGCGTGAAGCGTCTGCTTTGTAACTGGAAGGCTATAGGATCAACATATAGTTTTATTTGATTTGTAATTGCAATGTTTCATATTTAATTTGTCTTCTTGGATGCTTCAAAAAGTTCGGAAATAGCGATTATTTTCAATAATTTTGCCGTTCAGTTTCAATGCATATTTTACTTGTGGGAAGTTAAAATGGAACTGCTACTCTGTTAAAAGAATATCGTAGCTGTAATGAAATTATTTAACTCGTAGCGAACATATGATTTTTAGCGTCATAGGAAGTTCAATATTTCCCAAATTTAATTCATTTTAACTACTGTTGAGGTTTAAAAGTTTTTGAGTGCAATTTCATTCCACTTGCCGCAGATTGCTTCCTTGTTCTCTTGTGAGCTGCTGACTTAATCTCTCGATTCGGCTGCGATGACTGATTCATTGACACTGTCGCTGTCTGGGTTTGAATCGGAAACACCTCTAGGTTATACGCCTCTTCCTCATTCGTTAGTCTGACTACTGGTTGTGCTCTTGAAACATTACTTATGACTACAGTCCAGTCTGATCCTACTCCTGGCCTTTAAATCTGCTGCTCCAATTGAAGCAGACGCAGATCCCCAACCTCAATCCCGTGGCAGCCGTATGAACGTTTCGGATTGACCCGATGGAGTCCTTTATCGAAAAGGGCTGCCGATGTCGTAACCATTCCGGGAAGAAATTTTTGAGGAGCGAAATGAATACACGATTCTCATTGGTTCTTATTGGTGTAAGTCGATAGGAATTGCACCAATAAGCTTCAATTTATATATAAGCCTCAATATTACTGTAAAGATTCTTGTGGGTATTAAAATCAAGAGCGCAACACTAAATACCAGAGTTGATTACGAGAGGTGCACCCAAAAAAGGGGTTAGCAGGAAAAATTACATCAGTGCACTGAAAAATGGTTGTCCTAATTTTAAAGCTTCAAACAAAAGATTAGAAAACTTAATTTAAAGATGATCAATTTTCCAACTTCTTAAGGAAACATTCCCTTTGGTTAAAAAAATATCTTCATATTGGGTTGCCCAAAAAGTAATTGTGGATTTTTTAAAAGACAGTAAATGCATTTTTTATAAAACTAAGAATGAACTTTAATCAAATATACTTTTTTTACACTTTTTTTCTAAAGCAAGCTAAAAGTCACAAGCCGTTGAAAAAATTTGTCAACGCCGACTGTATGAAAAATTACAATTACTTTTTGGGCAACCCAATATTTAGGATTTTTTATTTTAAATGGTAGGTTAATAAATTCTTAATTTTGCGTCTTGTTACTTAACACAAAAATGAAGGTGAAAATATCGTTTAAAGGTAGGAAATTGACCTTGGGACAAGACAAGACAATCGTGAACAATATAGCCTTCCAAATAGGAAGGTTTAATTATTTTAAGGTAAAAATCTAATGGTGATTTCGATTGTGAAAAAAAGTGCAGGCTAGGATGGAGAATGCCGCACTTTAAATCAGCTGCTATCATCTCATGTGCATGCCACCGTTCAAGCAAATTTTGGTTGAAAAGAAGAAGAAGAAAACAATTTGTAGAATGTTTGGCAAAATATTAAAAAGAAATACATAAAAAAAGGAAAAAGTAATCGCGTTTTATTTAGCTAACGGCATATTAGATGCATTGCTACATTTTACAGCATTATTTGGTTGAAATTACAATATACGGGCATATTAACATGTTCGATTGAAAATGTAAAAAGTGTAAAACTATGAGAGGGATATGGCAGCATTCCCAAAATGTTGTCCCGTATAAGTGCAACATTAGTGTAACATTTTTTTTCAGAATCGAAATCACCATAAGTTTAAAAGAAGCAATATGAAGTAAAATAACAATCTATCAGCGATAAAAATTTTAAGCGGATGGTTGTTGTTGTTGTGGCAGTGTGTTGTACACTGAGGCGGCAGCCCTTGCCGATGTAGGACTTCATCGGGTCAATCCGGTACATAAAACCAAAACTTTAAAATAAAGTGTCCATCCTAAAATTTAATTTCCAATTTACTAACGGATGGTAAAATTTAAAGATGGAATCTTTATATTAAAGTTTTGGTTTTGTGGCTCATTTTCAATGCTAAAATCCTAATAATAAGTAGATTAGGTTAGGTTGAAAAGAGGGTGCAGATATTTATCCGCCCCATGCCACAATGGACATACACCTAAGCCAGCAATCGGCTTGTTGCGCGATCTAAAACCTATAAAGTAACCTCTAAAAAGAAAATTTTAAGTAAGGAATTCCGTGCTACTTACAAAATCCTTAATTGTTTTCAAAGCCACTCCCCTAAGATGGTTCATGTCTGGTATTGTGTTTTCACCTAAGTGCCGGTATCTTTTAGACGCGAAAGCCGGGCAATGACAAAGGAAATGCTCCAACGTCCCATCATCTTCCCCGCATGCCCTACACATGCTATCATTTGCCGCACCGATTTTACATTAGTGAGCTCGTAGTCCTATGTGTCCCGTTATGATACCAATAGCTATACTGACTTCCTTCTTGCTTCCTTTCAGTAATAGCCTCGTCTTCTCACGATCTGGATGCCCCCATAGGATTTTCGCCGTCCTACCGAACCTTGCTACCGACCCTCGCTGTTCCACAATGTTGCATGCGCATCCGCCGCCACTCCCTTAACTCGGACTGCGTCGACCCGAAAGGCTTCGGGTTAACCAAGTTTATGGACGGCAGTCCTCTGGCCTTCACCGTCAAATCGTCTGCCTTTTCATTTTCCCTTAGTCCATTATGGCCCGGCACCCAAACGTTGCGGATTTTGCCATCTTCAGAGAAGGCGTTAATTTCCTTCTAACACTGCAAGACTGTTCGTGACTTTACCGACCCGGTTGTTATTGCCCTTATGGCAATTTTACTGTCGGTAAAGATGTTCACACTCGACGACCTCGCGAGTGTGAACGGATCTCTGCTAGCAGGACCGCATAATGGTCAGCCAGGCTAAAAAATATGCCAGTCCCTGGGATCTCAATGTAATAATACGTAAAAATCTAAAATGTTGGAACAACTTTTTTTCAGTGTACAGTGAGTGTGAATATCTTTATGTACAGTAAACTGGCCATCAGGACAATAACAACTAGGACGGTCACATACAGTCTTGGAATGTAAAAATGAGATTAACACCTTATGTGAAGATGGCACGATACCCATCGATCGGGTGCCGGGCCATAGCTAAACTTCGTTAACCCAAAGCCTTTCGACTCGACGCTGTCCGAGTTTAGGGCGTGGGCGAAGAAGGCACAGTGTTACATGACACTGCGAAAACGGTCACTAGGAAGACGAAATGGAGATCTTCACATAAGGTGTTAATCATGATTAGACGAGGAAGTTAGTACAGCTTTTGGCTTCATAACGAGCTCGCTTATACAAAATCGATGCTTCAAGTGATAGCATGCGTAGGGCATGTGGGGAAAATGATTAGACGTTGGAGCATTTCCTATGCCATTGCCAGGCTTTCACGGCTAACAGATACAGATACTTAGGTGGGGACACAAAAGCACACATGCACCAACTTAGCGGCGTGGTATGGAAAGCAATTAGGGATTTTAATAGTAGCATGGAGATTCTGACTTTGATTTTTATACCCTCCACCATAGGATGGGGGGTACACTAATTTCGTCATTCTGTTTGTAACTACTCGAAATATTCGTCTGAGACTCCATAAAGTACAAAATATATTTATATTCTTGATCGTCGCGACATTTCATGTCCATCTAGCCATGTCCGTCCGTCAGTCTGTCTGTCTGTCGAAAGCACGCTAACTTCCGAAGGAGTAAATCTAGCCGCTTAAAATTTTGCGCAAATACTTCTTATAAGGGTAGGTCGATTGGTATTGTTAATGGGCCATATCGGTCCATGTTTTGATATAGCTGCCATATAAACCGATCTTGGGTCTTGACTTCTTGAGCCTGTAGAGTGCGCAATTCTTATCTGATTGGAATGAAATTTTGCACGATGTGTTTTGTTATGATATCAAACAATTGTGCCAAGTATGGTTCAAATCGGTTCATAACCTGATATATCTGCCATATAAATCGATCTTGGGTCTTGACTTCCTCTAAAAGGCGAAATTCTTATCCGATTTAAATGAATTTTTGCACGTAGTATTTCGTTACGATACCCAACAAATGTGCCAAGTATGGCTCGAAACGGTCTATAACCTGATACAGCTGAAATTTGAAATTTTGCATGTCGTATTTTATTCTTACTTTCAACAACTGTGTGAAATACGGTTCACATCGGTCTATAACCTGGTATAGCTGCCATATAAACCGATCTCTCTATTTTACTTCTTGAGCCCCCAAAGGGCGCAATTCTTATTTGAATTGGCTGACATTTTACACAGGTCTCCAACATATAATTTAATTGTGGTCAAAACCGGACCATATCTTTATATCGTTCTAATAGCAGAGCAAATCTTTCCTTATATCCTTTTTTGCCTAAGAAGATATGCCGGAAAAAGAACTCGACAAATGCGATCCATGGTGGAGGGTATATAAGATTCGGCCCGGCCGAACTTAGCACACTTTTTGATCTTACTGAGGGTAGTCTACTAAAAAGAAAAAAAAAATTTTTTTGATTAAAATAGAATTAGAACTTCGTGCAAACTACAAACGATACCTTCTTTTGTAGGCATAAACGCAGAAAGTTTTCTGAGGGCGGGCTAAGCACTCCCCAGAAAAGTTTTAAGGGTTTAAGATTTATGTTTATGCCTTTTATAACCCTCCACCATAGGATGGGGGTATACTAATTTCGTCATTCTGTTTGTAACACCTCGAAATATCCGTCTAAGACCCCATAAAGTATATACAGTATATTCTTGATCGGCATGTAATTGATCTAGCCATGTCCGTCCGTCCGTCTGTCTGTCGAAAGCACGCTAACTTTCGAAGGAGTAAAGCTAGCCGCTTGAAATTTTGCACAAATACTACTTATTAGTGTAGGTCGGTTGGTATTGTAAATGGGCCAAATCGGTCCATGTTTTGAGCCTCTAGAGTGCGCAATTCTTATCCGATTGGAATGAAATTTTGTACGACGTGTTTTGTTATGATATCCAACAACGGTACCAAGTATGGTTCAATTCGGTCCATAACCTGATATAGCTACCATATAAACCGATCTTGGGTCTTGACTTCTTGAGCCTCTAGTTAAGGTTACTTTTAGTAATTAGTGCACAACAAGTCCAAAATGGCATGAGGCGGATTTACCTTGTTTAACATTAAGCTTATATTTTATTGTATAAAAATTTGTCACATTTCAACACCATAGGCAAACTCAATTTTTTTTAAAACATTTCCTTACGTCTGCCCCATAAGTGAAAGTGTACAATATATTTGTAAAGGTTCGTGCCAATATATCTCGTATTGATTGTATCCAACCTTATTCGTCGAGTGTACAACAAAGTTGGGCCAGAAGTGTTAAGAAATGATAATAAACTATGAAAAGTTTTGTGAGCCAAGTGAATGCTTATAGAGGATGCAATATAAAATTTTGCTGTATATGAATGTAAAGTGGAGTACTTTGCGCCAAAGAAGAACAGAAAGGAAGTGACATAAATTATGGCTTTTATGCAAAAATGCATATAACAAGTTTCTTTTGCATGACATTTCTGGAACCATAAAATTTAGAAAATGAACTTTGTTTATGGCAATTGTTTAAATATATTAAAAAGTTTTATTAACACACAATAAGGTCCGGAGGAATGTTCAACATAATAAATCCTATTTGCCCAGATAATTGCAACTAATTAATGAAGGCTCCTGCCAGTCCTACTTAATGCAACGCGGCGGGTGTTGCCTGCCACTATCGTCACTGTCAATGCCATCCGTTTGTCCAATGGCATCCAAAACTTTAAAATTCATTTAAAAGTTTGGGGTGTTAACAAAAAATATTAACTTAGGGATATGCAAAAGAGCAAACTATTTAAATTTGTTCTCTGCCTCAATTGCAATGACAGTTGTAAATATCTCTTGATAGCCGTGAATGTTTTATCCCTGCGTTGTTGGTGAGTTGGTACATAATGCAATTCCAATTGATAACGTTAAAATCAAAATGACAATGCAGACAATGATTATAGACGAGATAATTTCATTAAAAGTTGGATGAAATAATCTGGACCGAATTGGAAACCTTTTTAAACCTACTGCAAAATGCAGATTTGCCCATGAACATTTCATTGAGGAACAGGGGAAATCTTCTCACATATCAATGAGTGCTGTCCGATTCAAGTTTAATCCACCAAATCGACTAAAAAATTAATTTTTATAGTCCGATTTTGGTCGAACTGCTCAAGGATAAGGAGGCCACCGTAGCGCAGAGGTTAGCATGTCCGCCTATGACGCTGAACACTTGGGTTCGAATCCTGGCAAGACCATCAGAAAAAATTTTCAGCGGTGGTTTTCCCCTATTAATGCTGGCGACATTTGTGAGGTACAATGCCATGTAAAACTTCTCTCCACAGAGGTGTCGCACTGCGGCTCGCCGTTCGGACTCGGATATAAAAAGGAGGCCCCTTATCATTGAGCTTAAACTCGTATCGGACTGCACTCATTGATATGCGAGAAGTTTGCCCCTGTTCCTTAGTCGAATGTTCATGGGCAAAATTTGCATTTGCTCAAGGATAAGCTATGCCAACTCACAGTTGCAGATGGGCCTTGATGGTATTTATATCTGAATATGAGTAGATTTTATCATATTCTGCGCTGAGCAATTTTGATTCGACTCCAATGAAATTGCTCGTCTTCGAATCCGGCCACTTAAAAACGCCATTTTTTATATCCACCACCATAGAGCGGCGGTATGAAAACCTCGTCATTTCTTTTGTAGCACCTCGAATTATTTATCTTCGACCCTGCATAGCATATATATTCTGAACATTCTAAATCAATCTAGCCATATCCGTCCGTCCGTTCAACAGTTAGTCGAATTCACGACAACGTTCGAAAGAACGAGGCTATCCGCATGACATTTTAAATAGATACCTCTCATTGTGTAAGTCGTTAGCTGTTCCATATTGGCCATACTGTTTCAGTTTAATTTTAATTTATACTGAGACGGGGCTTTCAAACTGTACTTGCCTTTTAAAGAAATTTGCTTTTCAAGAAACTGATGCAAGTCTTTAAGGCATAATATTTTTATACCCTCCATCATAAGATGGGGGGTATATTAATTTCATCATTCTGATTGTAACTACTCGAAATATTCGTCTGAGACCCCATACAGTATATATATTCTGTATCGTCGTGAAATTTTATGTCGATCTAGCCATGTCCGTCCGTCTGTCCGTCCGTCCGTCCGTCTGTCTGTCGAAAGCACGCTAACTTCCGAAGGAGTAAAGCTAGCCGCTTGAAACTTTGCACAAATACTTCTTATTAGTGTAGGTCGGTTGGTATTGTAAATGGGCCATATCGGTCCATGTTTTGATATAGCTGCCATATAAACCGATCTTGGGTCTTGACTTCTTGAGCCTCTAGAGTGCGCAATTCTTATCCGATTGGAATGAAATTTTGCACGACGTGTTTCGTTATGATATCCAACAACGGTGCCAGGTATGGTTCAAATCGGTCTATAACCTTATATAGCTGTCATATAAACCGATCTTGGGTCTTGACTTCTTGAGCTTCTAGAATGCGCAATTCTTATCCGATTGGAATGAAATTTTGCACGACGTGTTTTGCTATGATATTCAATAACTGTGCCAGGTATGGTTAAAATCGGTCCATAACCTGATATAGCTGCCATATAAACCTAACTTGGGTCTTGACTTCTTGAGCCTCTAGAGGGCTCAATTCTTATCCAATTTAACCTGATATAGCTGCCATATAAACCGATCTGGGATCTTGACTTCTTGAGCCTCTAGAGGTCGCAAATATTATCCGATTTGCTTGAAATTTTGTACGACGTATTCTCTCATGACCATTAACATACGCGTTTATTATGGTCTGAATCGGTCTATAGCCCGATACAGCTCCCATATAAATCGATCTCTCTATTTTACTTCTTGAGCCCACAAAGGGCGCAATTCTTATTCGAATTGGCTGACATTTTACACAGGTCTCCAACATAAATATAATTTAATTGTGGTCCAAACCGGACCATATCTTAATATCGCTCTAATAGCAGAGCAAATCTTTTTTCGTATCCTTTTTTTGCCTAAGAAGAGATGTGGGGAAAAGAACTCGACATATGCGATCCATGGTGGAGGGTATATAAGATTCGGCCCGGCCGAACTTAGCACGCTTTTACTTGTTTTTCTTAAGGCATAATATTTAAGTTTTTTTCTTAAGGCATAATATTCAAGCAATTGCTTTTAAAGAAATTTCAATGAGCCTTTTTTAACGATAAAATTGTAGTGACATTTTTTTTGAACATTAAATTTCAAGGTCATTTTTAAATACAAATCAAACAAAATTTTTGAAGACTATGAACCTGTTTCACTAACATTTTTATACTTATGTGACTCCAATCCCTCACTCCAACTTCTCTTTTTCCTATATGAAATCAGCCAGTTTTGACACAAAGGGCGAACGGCAGTCACTCATTTTCTGTTAAAACAAGTAAAAAGGCGTCAAGTTCGGCCGGTCCGAACTTTGGATACACACTACCTCGTGTATATATGTTAACTACCTTTCCTTAAAATCCGATGAAAAATGCATACCTTATGCCCCATAGCAGCTATATCGATATTTGTTACGATTTGGACCAAATACTTATAAGCACAAGTCATTGTTCAATTGTGTATAACAAAATATTAGTCTTTTTAGTAGCTATATCTGAAAATGAACCGATCTGAACTATAAACGACACGGATGTCGAAAAGCCTAACATAAACCACTGTGTCAAATTTGAGTGAAATCGGATTATAAGTGCGCCTTTTATGGGGCCAAGACCTTAAATCGAGATATCGGTCTATATGGCAGCTACATTCAAATATGGACCGATCTATGCCAGATTGCAGAAGTATGTTGACGGATTTAACCTAACTCACTGTCCCAAATTTCGACGACATCGCACGATAAATGCGACTTTTATTGGCCAAAAACCTCAAATCGAGAGTTCAGTCTATATGGCAGCTATATCCAAATCTGAACAGATCTATGCAATATTGCAGAAGTATGTCGAGGGGCTTAACTTAACTCACTGTCCCGAATTTCGGTGATATCGGACAATAAATGCGCCTTTTGGGCCGAAACCCCCATCGTGAGATCGGTCTATATGGCAGCTATATTTAAATCTGGACCGATCTAGATTAAATTGAAGAAAGATGTATAAGGGCCACACACAACTTACACAACTCACTATCCCAAATTTCGGCGATATCGGACAATAAATGTGCCTTTTATGGGCCCAAAACTTCAAATCAAGGGTTCGGTCTGCATGACAGCTACATTCAAATCTTTACCTCTCTGGGCCATATTGCAGAAGTATGTTGAGGGGCTCAACTTAACTCACTGTCCCAAATATATTTACTTTATAGGGTCGGAAATGGATGTTTCGATGTGTTGCAAACGGAATGACAGAATGAATATGCCCCCATCCTTCGGTGGTGGGTAAAAAAAGTTAGTGAAACAGGCAGTAAATTTTGTTGATAATATTTTTTTACCTTTCACCATAGGATGTGGGTATAGTAATTTCGTCATTCTGTTTGTAACTCCTCGAAATATTCATCTATGACCACATATATTCTTGATCGTCATGACATTTTAAGTTGATCTAGCCATGTTCATCCGTCTGTCCGTCCGTCCGACCGTCTGGCTGTTGAAAGCACGCTAACTTTCTAAGGAGTAAAGCTATCTGTCTGAAATTTTGCACAAATACTTCTTATTAGTATGCCATATAAACCGATCTGGGATCTTGATTTCTTAAGCCTCTAGAAGGCGCAATTCCTATCTGATTTGGCTGAAATTTTGCACTACGTGTTTCGTTATGACTTCCAGTATTTGTTTTGAGTATGGTTCAAATCGGTCCATAACCTGATATAGCTGTCCTAACATAACCTGAAATTTTACACATATACTTCTACTGTGGTCTCCAACATTCAATTCAATTAGCAGCGCAATTCTTTTATTTTATCCTTTGTTTATCTAAAAGGAGATACTGGGAAAGAGCTCGACAAATGCGATCCATGGTGGAGGATATATTAGATTCGGCCGGCCGAACTTAGCACGCTTTTACTTGTTTTAATTTTTTTTCTACAGACAAAAGTTTGATTAAATTTTCTCTAAAACAGGGCTGCGGAATCGAGAATTTTTTCTCGACTCCGTCGTCGTTGCATAGTACTAAATTGTTTTCAATATTCTTAACAACATTTAAAAAAATAATGAAATTAAAAAAAAAATTTATTTTCTAAGACAATTAGTTAAACAAATAATAAATTTCTTAATATTTTATGACCATTTAGCGAAGAAAAGTGGATGAAAATGATTTTGACATAAACCGCACCTGATTCAAAAGTAATAGGCTTATTGTCACTAATTTATTTATTGAATAATCCATCAAATGGAAGAAGACTCTAAAAAGTTTTCCAGAAATCTCACTCTTAAGAATTTTGAGAAAAAATTTTGCTTGATTTTTTGAGCTATAAAATTTGCCAACTTTCGACTAGACCATTTTTCCCCAAAATATGACCTTATATGGCGGGAAAAATTTTTAACTACCTTCCTTCGTCCACTTCGTCCACTTTACGCCAATATACCCCTCCACCATAGGATGGGGGGTATATTAATTTCGTCATTCTGTTTGTAACTACTCGAAATATTCGTCTGAGACCCCCTAAAGTATATATATTCTTGATCGTCGCGACATTTTATGTCGATCTAGCCATGTCCGTCAGTCTGTCCGTCCGTCTGTCAGTCGAAAGCACGCTAACTTCCGAAGGAACAAAGCTAGCCAAATACTTCCTATTAGTGTAGGTCGGTTGGTATTGTAAATGGGCCATATCGGTCCATGTTTTTATATAGCTGCCATATAAACCGATCTTGTGTCTTGATTTCTTGATCCTCTAGAGTGCGTAATTCTTATCCGATTGGAATGAAATTTTGCACGACGTGTTTTATTATGGTATCCAACAACTGTACCTATTGTAGTATCGTTCAAAGTGGTACATAACCTGATATAGCTGTCATATAAACCGATCTTGGGTTTTGACTTCTTGAGCCTCTAGAGTGCGCAATTCTTATCGGATTTGAATGAATTTTTGCACGACGTGTTTTGTTAAGATATCCAACAACTGTGCCAAGTATGGTTCAAATCGGTTCATAACCTGATATAGCTGTCATATAAACCAATCTGGGATCTTGACTTCTTGAGCCTGTAGAGGTCGCAATTATTATCCGATTTGGCTGAAATTTTGTACGATCCCTCTATTTTACTTCTTGAGCCCACAAAGGGCGCAATTCTTATTCGAATTGGCTGACATTTTACATAGGTCTCCAACATATAATTTAATTGTGGTCCAAACCGGACCATATCTTGATATCGCTCTAATAGCAGAGCAAATCTTTTCTTATATCCTTTTTTTGCCTAAGAAGAGATGCCGGGAAAAGAACTCGACAAATGCGATCCATGGTGGAGGGTATATAAGATTCGGCCCGGCCGAACTTAGCACGCTTTTACTTGTTTTATTATTAACCAAGATCGGTTAATATGGCAGCTATATCAAAACATGGACCGATATGGCCCATTTACAATACCAACCGACCTACACTAATAAGAAGTATTTGTGCAAAATTTTAAGCGGCTAGCTTTGCTCCTTTGGAAGTTAGCGTGCTTTCGATTGACAGACGGACAGACGGACGGACATGGCTAGATCGACATAAAATGTCGTGACGATCTAGAATATATACTTTATGGGGTCTCAGACGAATATTTCGAGTAGTTACAAACAGAATGACGAAATTAGTATACCTTATGGTGGTGGGTATAAAAATGAATTTGTGTTTGTTTGTATGTTGGTTTGTTTGCTTGTTTGTTTTGTTTGTTTGTTTGTGGGTTTGTAGGTTTGTAAATTTGTTTGTTCCTTATAGACTCGAAAACGGCTTAACCGATTTCTTTGAAATTTTCACAGATTGTGGAGAGTGGTCCGGAAGAAGCAATAGGCTATATAATTTTTTGATATCGCATTGGGGGCGGACCCTCCCCCTTACCCCAAAAGTACCAGCCAAAAATAAAGGTGGACCGATTGGGACAATATGTGACTTAAATGAAAGGTATTCAAAAGTAGAGTACAAATTCCATATTAAAAATTGGGTCCAAATAATTGGAGGGCCGCTCCGACACAAAAACCCCCCAAAATAGGTTTTTTGGACGCTAATGACAAAATGGGAATCGAATAAAAGGTATTCGGGAGTAGATTACGAATATGGTCCGGAAGGATCAATAGGTTATATAAGTTTTTGATATCGCAAGGGGTGCGGACCCGCCTACTTACGCCAAAAGTACCAGCCAAAAATAAAAGTGGACCGATTGGGACAATATGGGACTTAAATGAAAGGTATTCAAAAGTAGAGTACACATTTCATATTCAAAATTTGGTCCAAGTAATTGGGGGGCCGCCCCGACCCCAAAACCTCCCAAATTGGTATATTGGACGATAGTGACAATATGGGTCCGATGTGGACCGTATTAGCAAGTTGATTACGAATATGGTCAGGAAGGAGATATAGGCTGTGTAATTTGTTGATGTTGGAAGGGGGCGAATCCTCCCCCGTTACCACAAAAAGGTATGGGTATCAAATGAAAGATATTGGAAAGATAAACTTTGTGTCCAAAAACCTAGGTGGTGTTTTACCTCCTAAAATCGCCTCCAATAGATAATTTGACCTGTCAAAACAATGGGGAATCAAGTGATAGATTTTTTTGAGTTGATTGTGTCATTCAAATTTTCTGCTCAAGTGGCAGTGTGGCGCACAACCCTCATATATACGCCCTCCACCAAACGGCTGTATACACCAATCATGACAATATGAGGTTAAATGAAAGGTATAAGGTTGTGTACTGCGAATCTGATATCATTATTCTGCTCATATATCTAGCGGACCACCACACCCCAAAACGATGATCAATTATAATGACCTAACGGGCCACTGTGCGATTTAATTAATGTAATGTATGCCCCGAAAATGTAACACTCCGCGAATGCAGGCGTTGCAAACCTTAACGATAAGGTTGCAACCATCTTTAGCTCACCTATAGACGAGACCAAAAGACGTGTTGCTGGGCAACACTTTTTTGTTCAAGAGTGAGATCTATCGCCACCGCTCCAAATATATAGACTGGCAAATTAGTTGTTTTCCACAGAAAATCGTTTAATATGGCAATTTAATATGATTTAAAAAAAGTAAAAAAGCGTTTTGCCGGGCAGAACTTTGGATACCCACAACCTCGGGTATATATGTTAACCACCTTTCATCAAAATTCGGTGAAAGTTTCATACCTTATGTACTATAGCAGTTATATCGAAATATGTTCCGATTTAGACCAAATACTAATAACTACAATTTAATTATTCAATTGTGCATAACAAAATTGTGATCTTTTTAGTAGCTATATCTAAAAATAAACCGATCTGAACCATATACGACACGGATGTCGAAAAGCCTTACATAAGTCACTGTTTAAAATTTCAGTGAAATCGGATTATAAATGCGCCTTTTATGGGGCCAAGACTAAAAATCAAATTTCGGCGAAATCGGACAATAAATGCGCCGTTTATGGGCTCAAAACCATAAATAAAGAGATCAATCTATTTGGCCCGATCTGGGCAAAATTGAAGAAGGAAGTCGAAGAGCCTAACTAAACTTACTGCCACAAATTTCAGCGACGTCGGACAATAAATGCGCTTTTTATGGACCCGAAACCGAGATACTGGTTTATATGGTAGCTTCCAAATCTGGACCGATCTGTGCGATATTGCAGAAGTATGTCATGGGGCTTAACTTAACTCACTGTCCCAAATTTCGGCGACATCGGACTATAAATGCGCCTTTTATGGGCCCAAAACCTTAAATCGAGAAATTGTTCGAGAAATTGAAGAAAGTTATGGAAGGCCCTAATAAAGGGTGATTTTTTTGAGGTTAGGATTTTCATGCATTAGTATTTGACAGATCACGTGGGATTTCAGACATGGTGTCAAAGAGAAAGATGCTCAGTATGCTTTGACATTTCATCATGAATAGACTTACTAACGAGCAACGCTTGCAAATCATTGAATTTTATTACCAAAATCAGTGTTCTGTTCGAAATGTGTTCATTCACCGTAACGTTGCGTCCAACAGCATCTTTGAAAAAATACGGTCCAATGATTCCACCAGCGTACAAACCACACCAAACAGTGCATTTTTCGGGATGCATGGGCAGTTCTTGAACGGCTTCTGGTTGCTCTTCACTCCAAATGCGGCAATTTTGCTTATTTACGTAGCCATTCAACCAGAAATGAGCCTCATCGCTGAACAAAATTTGTCAAAATTTGAACACATTTCGAACCGAACACTGATTTTGGTAATAAAATTCAATGATTTGCAAGCGTTGCTCGTTAGTAAGTCTATTCATGATGAAATGTCAAAGCATACTGAGCATCTTTCTCTTTGACACCATGTCTGAAATCCCACGTGATCTGTCAAATACTAATGCATGAAAATCCTAACCTCAAAAAAATCACCCTTTACAACTCACTGTCCCAAATTTCATCAAAATCGGATAATAAATGTGGCTTTTATGGTCCCAAGACCCTAAATCGGCGGATCGGTCTATATGGCACCTATAACCAAATCTGACCCGATCTAGGCCAAATTAAGGAGGGATGTCAAAGGGCCTAACACAACTTCCTGTTCCGAATTTCATTAAAATCGGATAATAAATGTGGCTTTTATGGGCCTAAGACCCTAAATCGGCGGATCGGTCTTTATGGGGGCTATATCAAGATATAGTCCGATATAGCCCATCTTCGAACTTAACCTGCTTTTAGACAAGAAAAAAATCTGTGCTAAGTTTCAGCTCAATATCTTTATTTTTAAAGATTGTAGCGTGATTTCAACAGACAGACCGACAGATGGACGGACATGTCTAAATCGTCTTCGATTTTTACGCTGATCAAGAATAAATATACTTTATAGGGTCGGAAATGGATATTTCAATATGTGGCAAACGGAATGAAAAAATGAATATACCTCCATCCTTCGGTGGTGGGTAAAAAAGACTAAATGTTGACTATTAAACTATTCATGTGGTATGGTGGTTGTCTATGAATGACAGCCACCATACCGTATGATACACTCTAAGCGAGTAGCACTAACATTTAAATTAACGTCATCTGGCAGTCTGAAATTGTTTGATCCAATTGGATTTAGTTGATCCAATTAAAAACATGCCAACATGAAAAGAGAGATGACAGAGTGGTAAAAATTAATCATCAGCATTTTTCTTTGTTATGACAACCTATCGGTCCTTTGAATAAAGAAAAATAAAATATAGGAATACAGGAAGGATCTAAAAGCTAAAAATTTGGTATAAATTTCTGGGGTGGGATGCCTAGGAGAGCCGCCCACCCCCAAAACCCGGCAAACGGATTTATAGACCAACCACTACAATATGGGACTCGAATTAAAGGTATTTGAGAGTAGAAAACGAATCTGATATCCAATTGCGGAACTAAGTGTTTCGTGGGTCACCCACCTCTTTAAAACCCCTCAAATGGGACATATTTACCGAACATGCCCATATGGATCTTAAATGAAAAATCTTCCTGAATAAAGCACGAAATTGACTTTCACTTTTGTGGTCCACCACACCTCAAGAAGGACTTTTACTGACCATTGCAATGTGGGGTTTAATAAGAGTGTACTTGAGTGTAGAAAAATCCATAGGAAAATTGAGTGAGTACTTCTCTCCAACATAGCATAATCGGGAGCAGCAAAGCGGGCCGGGCTCAGCTTGTCTCATATATAGAAATCAAATTGTGTTTGTTTGTTTGTGTGTTCCTTATAGACTCTCAAGCGGCTGAACCGATTTTCTTGAAATTTTCAAGAATTTTTTTTGATATCTGAGGGGGGGGCGGACCCTCCCACTTGCCTTAATTTACGACCATAGCAATATGGGGCTCAAATGAAAGGTCTTTGGGAGTAAAGCACGACTTTGATATCAATATTCGGGAAAAGTGTCTATAGGGCCACCCCACCCAACACCCAAATTGTAAGTATTTTCTGACTTTTGCAATATGAGGCTCAAATAAGAGGGTTTTTAAAGTGGAACACTAATACGATTTATATTTTCAAGGCCAACTCACTGAGGGGCGTCCATCCCACAAAACACACCCCAAGCCGGTCATGTTTGCCGACTATGGAAATATGGGGCTCAAATTGAAGGTATGTGGGAGTAGACCACGTGTCTGATATCAATATTAGGGGCCATCTGTCTTGCGGACGTCCCACCACCATAACAACCCCCAAGTAGGACGTATTTGCCCACCAAGACAATTTGGGTCTTAAAAAGAGTGGAACAAAATATTCATAGTTTTAAGGGCCAATACTCCGAACCGGACATATTTGCTGACTTTTAAACTATTTGAAAGCTGAGCTTGTTCACAAAACGGATACAAGTTTTTATACCCTCCGCCATAGGATGGGGGGTATATTAATTTCATCATTCTGTTTGTAACAACTCGAAATATTCGTCTGAGACCCCATAAAGTGTATATATTCTTGACCGTCGCGACATTTTATGTCGATCTAGCCATGTCCGTCCGTCTGTCCGTCCGTCCGTCCGTCTGACTGTCGAAAACACGCTAACTTCCGAAGGAGTAAAGCTAGCCGCTTGAAATTTTGCACAAATACTTTTTATTAGTGTAGGTCGGTTGGTATTGTAAATGGGCCATATCGGTCCATGTTTTGATATAGCTGCCATATAAACCGATCTTGGGTCTTGACTTCTTGAGCCTCTAGAGCCTCTAGAGTGCGCAATTCTTATCCGATTGAAATGAAATTTTGCACTACGTGTTTTGTTATGATATTCAACAACTGTGCCAAGTATGGCTGAAATCGGTTCATAACCTGATATAGCTGCCAAATAAACCGATCTTGAGTCTTGATTTCTGGAGCCTCTAGAGTACGCAATTCTTATCCGATTGGAATGAAATTTTGCACGATGTATTTTGTTATGACATCCAACAACTGTGCCAAGTATGGTTCAAATCGGTTCATAACCTTATATAGCTGCCATATAAACCGATCTTGGGTCTTGACTTCTTGAGCCTCTAGAGTGCGCAATTCTTATCCGATTGGAATGAAATTTTGCACGACCTGTTTTGTTATGATATCCAACAACTGCGCCAAGAATGTTTTAAATCGGCTTATAACCTGATATAGCTGCCATTTAAACCGATCTTGGTCTTGACTTCTTGAGCCTCTAGAGTGCGCAATTCTTATCCGATTTGCCTGAAATTTTGTACGACGGATTCTCTCATGACCATACGTGTTTATTATGGTCCGATACAGCTCCCATATAAATCGATCTCCTTATTTTACTTCTTGAGCCCCAAAGGGCTAAATTCTTATTCGAATTGGCAGACATTTTACACAGGTCTCCAACATATAATTTAGTTGTGGTCCAAACCGGACCATATCTTGATATCGCTCTAATAGCAAAACAAATCTTTTCTTATATCCTTTTTTGCCTAAGAAGAGATGCCGCGAAAAGAACTCGACAAATGCGATCCATGGTGGAGGGTATATAAGATTCGGCCCGGCCGAACTTAGCACGCTTTTAATTGTTTCACCTGTGTTTTAAACGTCGGATGAAACAGTGGTGATACGGGGAGTAATATTGATATTAGTAACACAGCTACTTTTGTTAATAGGATAAGGGACGAGGTATTAGATGTGACGATATGTTTGGAAAATCTAATAGATGAGATTCAGGATTGGACCACTCTTTCTCTGATCATCACTACATTGGATTTATAATAGCACGGCCAGCGTCGAATCCGATAAGCTTCCGAAATAAGCCACCTGGACAAAATTCGGAAAACTGCTCAGAAGAAGACTTGGGCAAGAAAATTAAAATTGTCCAATCATAGCAGATATTGACGATAATGTCACCAAGATAACGGCCACACTGGTGGGATCCTTCGAAGATAGTTGTCCTCTTCGGGAAAAGGAAATCAGCCCAAAAAAAACGCTGGATAACCGGAGAGATTCACAATATTGATAAAGAGGTCCGCAGATCACGTCGTAAAAAATTTAAAGTTTATTGGGATGTCTATTACACACGCCTCAAGGAATACAATAAGATAACCAGAGCGGAAAAACTGCCTCCAGGAAGCTTTTTGGTGAACAGGTCGATAGTGTTAATGACGAAGTTGAAAAAAAAACAACGAAGGACATGTTGAGACTTTTAATGAAAACGCATTTTCCAGAAGATAAGACGGGCGCACGGAGACACCGGATTCATGGAATAATGAGGTTAATCGAACGCTTATCATTTTAGGGTGAAGAAATCCTTGAGGAACTTGAAACCATTTAAGTCATCCGTACCTTTTGGAATATTTCCGACGTTACTACAGAAGGAGCCGGACTACTTGAAACCATTTAAGTCATCCGTATCTTATGGAATATTTCCGACGTTACTACAGAAGGAGCCGGACTATCTGGCATATTTTTTTAGAGTGTGCCTGGGACTTGCCTATAATCCGAAAGCCTGGCAGGAGGCAAGGGTGGTATTTAAACCCAAGCTCGGCAAGGCAAGTTTTGCGATACCAAAAGCCTACAGACCTTTAAGACGTACGTCCTTTTTACTCAAATCCATGGAACGTATTGTGGACACCATGATAAAGAGTAGGACAACCAGCGAACTGCTCAAAAACAAGCAGAATGCCTATGTCAAGGGAAGGTCTGTGGAAACTGCCCTGCACGCGGTTGTGTATAAAATAGAAGAATCCGTAGATGCCGAAACGTATACACTGACGGTATGCATTGACATCGAGCAGGCTTTTAACAATGTGAGGGCCGACACACTTATCCTGTCCACATACAAGACTGGATAAACCATATGATAAGGAACAGGTAGATAAATTGTGTGACCAATGACATAAATATTAGGGAGAAAGTGGTACAAGACACGACATAGAAGCTCATTTTATCGCCACTCCTTTGGGTGACCACCATAAATGACCTATTAAGGATGCTGACTGAGGATGGATTTGAACCCTTCGGTTATAATACTTCGAGGGATTAAGGATCCGAACCAGCTCTGAAAATGGGCAGAAAGAGTCTTCCAAATGGCACACGACTGCGCTAAACTTAGGGGTCTCAATGTTAACCCAGAGACGACTGAAATATGCCTGTTCACGAGGAAGACGAGGGTGGGCCGATTTGACGCATCAAGTTTTCTCAATTAAACAATGGACAGGAAACCGAATTGGTTTCAGGAGCGTACCGAGAAGGTTCTCAGATGTTGGGAACTATATATATGGGCCGCAGGCTCGAAATGGGCCACTGGCTCTACAGGAGTGTGATTAGACCAATACTTATTTGCTCCTCAGTAGTTTGGTGGACTGCGATGGAGAAAAATTCCGATGAGAACCACGCTTACTAGGGCACTGGAGACTATTCTACATATCAGACCCATTGAGAACGGCGATGGGAGCACGGATTGAGGATGGGATTGGCTCATACCATCTCGGTATAATCGAGGCGACGATGTGAAACCTTGAAGGAAGGGAAGAGGTTTCCGATCGGATACCCGAGACGGAACTTGAGGTCGATTGCGAGGCACTGCTGCCAGCGGAATAGTCTTCGATTGCTGCCAGCGGAATAGTCTTTAGCATTCCCATCTAGAAGATAATGTTACACGGATGGATCAAAGCTAGAGGACAGAGTGGACCTGGGGGTCTACATTGAGAACCCAGGGACTGAGTTCGTTTTTAGACTGCATGATGGCGAAGATCCGGGCGATCACGGAATTCATGAAGTGGTGTTAACGCGAGGACGTCGAGTATGAACATCTTTGCGGACAGTAACCGGCCATAAGAGCAATAACAACCATGACGGTAAGATAACGAACAGTCTTGGAATTTAAGAAGGAAATAAAAGGCACAATCCGCATCATTTGTGTGCCGGGCCATTGGAGAGTCACTGGGAATGAAAGGGCAGACGCTTTGGCAGTGAAGGCCAGAGAACTGCCGTCAATAAACTTGGTTAAACCTTTCGGGTCGACGTAGAGTGAGTTAAGGTCGTGGGCACTGCGTCTATGACACTTAAGGCAATGGTAGAATGGATTGAGGATAGGAGCAGCTCATACCATCGCGGTATAATCGAAGCGACGATAGGGAATCTGGAAGGAATGGAAACTGTTTCCGATTGGATAATGAGATGAACCTTGAGGTCGAGTGCGAGGCACTGCTGCCAGCGGCACAATCTTGGATTGACGGAACCATAGTTTTGCCACCGATGGATCAAAGCTAGAGGACAAAGTGGGCCAGGGGGTTTACATTGAGAACCCAGGGACTTAGATCTGTTTTAGACTGCCTGACCATAATACGGTTCTGCAGCCCGAGATCCGAGCGATCACAGAATGTGTGAAGTAGTGTGCTCCTAACGTCTAGTTTGAACAACTTCACCGACAGTGAAATGGCCATAAAGGCAATAAAAAACAGGACGGTAAGGTCACGTACAGTCTCGCAGTGTATAAAAGAGATTAACGCCTTCTCTGAGGATGACAAAATCCGCATAGTTTGGGTGCCGGGCCATAAGGGAATGAAAGGGCAGATGATTTGGCGGTGAAAGCCAGAGGACTGCAGTCGAATGCGCATGCAAATCCTATGGGTGATCTAGATCGTGAGAAGACGAGGCTATTTCTGAAAGGAAGTAAGGGACGGGACAAATAGGACTACGAGCACACTAATGTAAAAACGGTGTGGCAAGTGATAGCATATGTAGGGCATGCGAAGAAGATGATGAGACGTTGGATCATTTCCTTTGTCACTGCCCAGCTTTCGCGTCTAACAGATACTGGCACTAAGGTGGGGCACTACACCAAAAATGAACCAACCACCGTGTTTACCTTCAACAGACATATTTGCTGGAGCTTCCTCATCCATTCTGACAACATGACCTAGCCAACGCAGCCGTTGTATTTTGATGCGTGTAACTATGCTCAGGGGTGATACAGCTCGTGGTTCATACGTCGCCTATATTCTTCATTAACGCAAACTGGTCCATATATTTTACGAAGAATCTTTCTCTCAAATACTTTAAGTACTGCCTCATCTGCTTTCGCCAGTACCTATGTCTCAGAACTCAGAATATAACAACATGGATAGTATCAGTGTCTTATATAGTGCGATTTTCGTCTGTCGAATGGTGGCCTTGTTTCTAAACTGCTTATTTAGTCCAAAGTATCATATGTTTGCCAGTATTATTATTCGCTTTATTGGTGTCATTCGCTTCGATTACGGCGGTACCGAGGAAGATAATGTTACTGACTATCTCAAAGATGTGGTTCACATCTTTCTCCATTTTCTTTATCTGGTCGGTTATACAAGGCGTTTTGGGAGTTGAAACCATCCATTTCGTCGCATATACCATGTGTTCTCTTGTGATTAGTGTGCCATATCTATTCACATTTACATCTCGTATAATCTTCTCCAGCAGGATATTAAAGAGAACATTCGATAGGCTGAAGAAATTCTTTCCTATTCTTACTAAGGAACGCGTATAACCAAGTGTCATCCTGCAGTCTTATTAATTTTGCAGGGATGCCAAACTCAGACATGGCTTGAAATACCTTTGAACGTAAAAGGGTATCGAAAGCGGCTTTGTAGTCAATAAACAGATGGTAGGTGTTGATTTGTCCTCTCGGGTTTTTTCCTGGATTTGGCGCAGTGTGAATATCTAAAGCCGCATTGTATGCGTTCTTCTAGCCAGATTTCGCAGATATGCTGATGCATAGGCCTTATCAGCATGTCGCCTCCGTCTTTAAATAGTTCAGCGGATAACCCGTCGGTTCCTGCTGCTTTGTTGTTCTTTAGTCGGGTCACTGCTACTTGGACCTCATTCTGACTAGGAGGTAAACTTTCTATACCATCATCATTGATTGGTTGTCGGTATCCTCTTCGCCGCCAACGTCGTACAATAGCAGTTGGGTAAAATGTTCTTTCCATATCCTAAGCTGCGCACAACATCCCGGTTACTGACTTTGGTGTATGTCCATAGTGGCATGGGGCGTATTAATATCTGGACCCTCTTTTCAATGTTACATAAGGGCGTGGGCGACGAATGCGCATTTAACCCTGTGGAACACCAAAACAGTCGGCAAGATGGCTAAAATCCTATGGGGTGACCCGGATCGTGAGAAGACGAGGTTATTACCGAAAGGAAGTATAGCTTTCGTCATCATAACAGGACACATACGAGCTCACTTATTCAAAATCGTTGCGGAAAGTGATGTGTAGGGCATGCGTTGGAAATGATGAGACGTTGAAGAAGTCCGGCTTTCGCGTCTAACAGATACCGGCACTTAGGTGGGGATACGGAATTCCTAACTTAGATTTTTTGTTTCTAGGTCCTTTTTTAGTATTTAGTCCACACAAAAAGCTGACTACTGGCTTCGGTGTATGTCCATATTGCCATAAGGCGGATTAATATCCGCACTCTCCTTTCAACCTTATCTAACCCACATGCCAAATTCAGACATCTAGCTCTCTCTCTCTATGTAAGAAAGTACCAAATGGTTCCAACTTTCGTACTAAAATGTTCGAATTTTGAATAGATCATTTAATCACCCATCATAAATTTCATAGTTTTACCTGCATGCCAAATATCAGACCTCTAGCTCCATCTATCAGAAAAGTACCAAATGGTTCCAAAATGCGAATGGTGAATAGATCATAGTCACCTCTCATTTTTTTCCTAGTAGTACCTGCATGCCAAATTTCGGACCTCTAGCTCTATCTGTAAGGAACGTACCAAATGGTACCAATTTTGCTAACAAAATGTAAAAATTTTTAATGGATCATTTAGTCACCCATCATATATTTCCTAGCTTTACCTACATGCCAAATTCAGATATTTAGCTTCCCATATAATCTTTATTGGTCTACGAATTTAAGTTTGGATGTAAGGTGTACTCCACTCCTAAAATACTTCATTTCAGACCGATATTCTCATGATGACTGATTTAGTGGTGTTTCGGGGGAGAGGTGGTCCCCCAGATACTTGGCCCTGAAAAAATATCAGAATCGTGCTCTTCTCTAAAAGACCATTTATTTAAACTCCATATTGCCATTGGCTTAAGAGAAATTTACAGGATAAGGCGTCCCCCAAACACATGGCCCCAAAATAGGTTATCAAATTCGTTTTCTAATCTCAAATACCTTTCATTTGAGCCACATATTGCATTGGTCGAAAAATTTTTCCCTTTGGGGGTGTCTTTCTTCAATTCTTGCTCTACCCCCCAAAACCTTTCATTTAAGCTGCACATTGACATGGTCGGTAGATATGCCCGATTTAAGGGTGTTTTGGGGATTGGGGTGGTCCCCCAAACACTAAGCCCGGAAAATATATCAGCAACATGCTCTGTTCTCATATATCCATATTTAAATTCGTTAATCTCATTTAAACTCCTTTTTGCAAAAGCCTGTCCGTCAAATGTCTGGTATTGGCCCTAAAAACTATGAATTTTTAATTCCACTTTCTTTAAGACCCAAACTGTCTTGGTGAGCAAATACGTCCTATTTGGGAGTTGTTGTGGTGGTGGGACGTCCGCTAGACAGTTGACCCTTAATGTTGATATCAGATACGTGGTCTACTCCTACTTACCTTTAATTTGAGCCCCATATTTCCATAGTCGTCAAACATGACCGGCTTGGGGGGTGTTTTGGGGAATGGGGCCACTCAGTGAGTTGGCCTTGAAAATATGTATCGGATTCGCGTTCCTCTTTAAAAACCCTCTTATTTGAGCCTCATATTGCAATAGTCAGAAAATACTTACAATTGTTCGCCCCCCTTCAGATATCAAAAAATTTATTATCCTATTTTCACCACGGGATCATTATGCACCATCTGTGGAAATTTCAAGAAAATCGGTGTAGCTGTTTCGGAGTCTATAAGGAACACACAAATATACAAACAAACAAACCTACAAACAAACACAAATTGATTTTTATACCCTCCACCATAGGATGGGGGGTGTACTAATTTCGTTATTCTGTTTGTAACTACTCGAAATATTCGTCTGAGACCCCACAAAGTACATATATTCTTGATCGTCGAGACATTTTATGTCGATCTAGCCATGTTCGTCCGTAGGTCTGTCTGTCGAAAGCACGCAAACTTCCGAAGGAGTAAAGCTAGTCGCTTGAAATTTTGCACAAATACTTCTTATTAGTGTAGGTCGGTTGGTATTGTAAATGGGCCATATCGGTCCATGTTTTGATATAGCTGCCATGTAAACCGATCTTGGGTCTTCACTTCTTGAGCCTCTAGAGTGCGCAATTCTTATTCGATTGGAATGAAATTTTGCACGACGTGTTTTGTTATGATATTCAACAACCGTGCCAAGTATGGTTCAAATCGGTCCATAACTTGATATTGCTGCCATATAAACCGATCATGGGTCTTGACTTTTTGAGCCTCTAGAGTGCGCAATTCTTATCCGGTCTATAACCCGATACAGCTCCCATATGAATCGATCTCTCTATTTTACTTCTTGAGCCCCGAAAGGGCGCTATTCTTATTCGAATTGGCTGACATTTTACACAGCTCTCCAACATATAATTTAATTGTGGTCCAAACCGGACCATATCTTGATGTCGCTCTAATAGCAGAGCAAATCTTTTTTTATATTCTTTTTTTGCCTAAGAAGAGATGTGGGGAAAAGAACTCGACAAATGCGATCCATGGTGGAGGGTATATAAGATTCGGCCCGGCCGAACTTAGCACGCTTTTACTTGGTATATATAAGATTTTTCATCCGATATGAATTTTTAAGGCTGTATTAGTCACAGTCCCAATACGTATACAAAATTTCATCCCAACTTCGGTCCAGATTTAGATAGATCTTCCATGTATATCTTTCATCTGATGTGAGCTTTTAAATTTCGGCATTAGGTGTTTTATTTGACGTCCAATATGTGTACAAAATTTCATACAAATCGGTTCAGATATACATATAGCTCCCATGTATATATTTTTGGAGGACACCGTAGCGCAGAGGATAGCATGCCCGCCTATGACGGTGAACACCTGGGTTCGAACCCTAGCGGGAACATCATAAAAAATTTTAAGAGGTGGTTATCCCCTCCTAATGCTGGCGGCATTTATGAGGTACTGTACCATCTGGAATGCCAGCTATATTAAAACTTCTCCAAAAAGAGGTGGCAACGACTCTCGGCCCTGCAAATTGCAAATTTGGCCATGAACCTTCCTTTAAGGAACATGGGCAGACTTTTCACATATCTATGAGTGCTATCCGATTCAAGTTTAAGCTCGATGATAAGCCTCCATTTTATAGCCGCGTCCGAACGGCCTGTTGTAGTGCGACACATCTTTGGGGAGAAGTTTTTATATGACATAGTACCTCATGAATGTCGCCAGCGTCATAGTCGTACATGCTTACCTCAGGGCTACTGTCGCAAATGCAATGATACAAATTTCTTTATAGGACCGATTTCTTCGAATCTTTAATTGAATCTAAAACTTTTTTATTTAAACCCAAATTTTCATTCATTTCTGTGTACTTATTAACGGCAAATGGGTTACGTGACCAATTCCATTGGAAATGAGTTTATCGTGTATCGAGTGGACAACGAAGGTCTTTAATTATAAAAGTGTCACATTAACCCATGACCTTTAGCCAAGCAATATTTCAATAAGCTAAAACAATAAAAATTCATAAATATATTAAATGTGATGGGGGGAAAACAGCATTTTCTGCTAAATTAATTTTAATGCATTTTACAAAAAAAAAAAAAAAAAAAAATAACCGCAAATGGCGGATAAACAATTAATAATAACGTCATGTAAAGCAAAATGTCGTGCGAAATTTAACACACAATCCACTCAAGTACACATTAGTTCACATACATATATATTGCTCGAACAATCGCACATTAATGAGGGACATTCCATGAATCCCAAGAGTACGACTACATGATTTTTTTTCGCATCGCAATTTCGAATAATAAAAGTAGTATATAAAAGTTATGAGCAACAACTTAGGGGAGTGGTATGGAAAACAATTAAGGATTTTGTAAGTACCACGGAATTTCTAACCTACAATTTTCTTTTTCGAGGTTACTTTTTATACCCTCCACCATAAGATGGGGGGTATACTAATTTCGTCATTCTGATTGTAACTATAATATTCGTGTGAGACCCCATAAAGTATATATATTCTTGATCGTCGCGACATTTTATGTCGATCTAGCCATGTCCGTCCGTCTGTCCGTCCGTCCGTCTGTCTGTCGAAAGCACGCTAACTTCTGAAGGACTAAAGCTAGCCGCTTGAAATTTCGCACAAATACTTCTTATTAGTGTAGGTCGGTTGGTGTTGTAAATGGGCCATATCGGTCCATGTTTTGATATAGCTGCCATATAAACCGATCTTGGGTCTTGACTTCTTGAGCCTCTAGAGTGCGCAATTCTTATCCGATTGGAATGAAATTTTGCACGACGTGTTTTGTTATGATATCCAACAACTGTGCCAAGTATAGTTCAAATCGGTCCATAACCAGATATAGCTGCCATATAAACCGATCTTGGGTCTTGACTTCTTGAGCCTCTCGCGTGCGCATTTCTTATCCGATTGGAATAAAATTTTGCACGACGTGTTTTGTTATGATATCCAACAACTGCGCCAAGTATAGTTCAAATCGGTCCATAACCTGATATAGCTGCCATATAAACCGATCTGGGGTCTTGACTTCTTGAGCCTCTAGAGTGCGCAATTCTTATCCGATTGGAATGAAATTTTGCACGACGTGTTTTGTTATGATATCCAACAACTGTGCCAAGTATGGTTCAAATCGATTAATAAGCTGATATAGCTGCCATATAAACCGATCTTGGGTCTAGACTTCTTGAGCCTCTAGAGTGCGCAATTCTTACCCGATTATAATGAAATTTTGCACAACATATTTTGTTATAATATCCAACATTTGTGCCAAGTATGGTCCAAATCGGTCCATAACCTGATATAGCTGCCATATAAACCGATCTGGGGTTTTGACTTCTTGAGCCTCTAGAGTGCGAAATTCTTATCCGATTGGAATAAAATTTTGCACGACGTGTTTTGTTACGATATCCAACAACTGTGCAAAGTATGGTTCAAATCGGTCCATAACCTTATATAGCTGTCATATAAACCGATCTTGGGTCTTGACTTCTTCAGCCTCTAGAGGGCGCAATTCTTATCTAATTTGAGTGAATTTTGGCACGTAGTATTTTGTTATTATATCCAACAACTGTGCCAAATATGGTTCAAATCGGTTCATAACCTGATATAGCTGCCATATAAACCGATCTGGGATCTTGACTTCTTGACCCCTAGAGGTCGCAATTATTATCCGATTTGCCTGAAATTTTATACGACGGATTCTCTCATGACCATTAACATACGTGTTTATTATAGTCTGAATCGGTTTATAGCCCGATACAGCTCCCATATAAATCGATCTCTCTATTTTACTTCTTGAGCCCACAAAGAGCGCAATTCTTATTCGAATTGGCTGACATTTTACACAGGTCTCCAACATATAATATAATTGTGGTCCAAACCGGACCATATCTTGATATCGCTCTAATAGAAGAGCAAATCTTTTCTTATATCCTTTTTTTTTTGCCTAAGAAGGGATGCCGGGAAAAGAACTCGACAAATGCGATCCATGGTGGAGGGTATATTAGATTCGGCCCGGCCGAACTTAGCACGCTTTTACTTGTTATTTTTTAGGGCGCACAACAAGCCGAATACTGGCTTAGTGGCATGCGGCGGATTAATATCCACGCCTTCTTTTCTAACCTAACCTAGTTATGAGCAAATGCATAAATAATGGAGCTTGATATATATACAGGGAGCATAAAAATAAAGTGTGCAATATCATTTGTCCTAAAAAGTTTTTATTTCTGGCTTTAAATTAACTATTTATTTTATTTATTTATAAGATATACGCAAATAATTAAGTTACTTTTTTGAATTGCGTTCTTAACACAACTGGTTCGAGTCATAAGGATATAGTTTATCATAATACCTTATCTTTCGTTGCATGCCTGTAGGCCATCGACCTTCTCTGGCAAGCCAATACGCTTTTTAAAAGGTTGGAATAATAAAAGGCGCCTCGCGCTCAGGTTTATTGAGAGGCTTGGTGCAAATGATCCTAAAACTCTCACCGAAAAGGTGAGAGGCTCTTTTAATTGGGATCGGAGAATCAACGCACAGTCTACAAGTCTAGCTTCCGAAATGGCACCGCAGTCAGACAAAAAGTAGCGGTAACCTGAAGGGCATCCCATGCTTAAATGATCTAAGACGAACAAAAGATATATTGGTCCAATAGCCTTTGCTAATGTCGCTAAGGAAAACTTGGTGATGGTAAACGTCGACAGAGAAGAACAGGGCTGCATAACTAGGAACAATTGGAGTGGGATAGTCAATGGACTGTCATCTGTATAATCCGGTGTCTTTGCGGAATTGCCTGGGCCTCCTCCAGTTTGTGACGATGCAGGCTGGTATCGTTACAATAAAAATTAATTGCTTCCGGGGATCAACGCTCAAATGAAATGTATCGCTGCGCCCTTAAAAAGATTGGTGAGATCTGGGCAGTCCCAGTGCTGGATTCAGTAAAGAAGGAAGATATTCCTTCTGTACGAATGGCACACGCTTGGATACTCTCATATTCTCTCAGCTCTCGAATCCATACTTGTCAAATTAATGGACTGTAATCCTTATCGTTCAACCACCCACTGGAAGATTGGTAGATTGGATAAGGCTGACGGCGGTCGGAGACATGCAGTGCAGAGGACGACTTAGCAGTTATAACTGCACACATGTTTGAGGAGCAATCGACCACAAGTATGGAGGATTGTAGGAGACTAAAAATCCCTCCGCCGCGATCAAAACATAAGGAGTAGGTGTCGAAATGGAGCCCGACAAGCCTTGTGTAGGTGGGTCATCCGGTTGGATTGCGCTCGAGGTGTGCGCCAGCGGGGAAAGACGGAACTCTAAAAGTAACTCGAAAGCAGTAGCTGGTGGAGCATCTAAGAAGATATCGTCCACACCGCAAGTGTCCAGTGTACTGAGGAAGAGAGTTTCCACAGTTTTCTCAACTGCCCATGGATGCGTAAGGAAACTCATCATGACAAGATCGAACGAATGTGTGAGGATGACCTCCTGGCGGATTCAGCTAACGAGAATAACGCAACAGTTGTGGAAGTTCTGAATCCTGGCTATGGGCCGGTCCCTGCAGATAAATATCCACCATTGTAAGACCGGTCTCTCCAGATAAATCTTCACCAATGTAAGGCCGCTTCGACGGCACTAAAGGTCATTTAGATGATAGGAGGATTTGATGCGATTCGTGGACTAAATCCACCATTGTAAGGCATGTCTCTGCAGATAAATCTTCACCAATATAAGGCTGCTTAGACGGCACTAAAGGTCATTTAGATGGTAGGAGGATTTGACGCGATTCGTGGACTAAATATTCCTGTACTTAAACTATTTTAAGGTACGGGGGATAAGAGGCACAGAGCATGCATTCTAGTCTAAAAGGTAAAGGTAAAAGCGGAAGGATATGTGACTGCGAAATGTTGGCTGATCACAGCTTCTCTGATCGTCGTTATAAGTTTCAGCCTTGTAGAAAATACTGCAGAAGTGGTCCCTCGGCCAAACAGAAGAAAAGCGGATTGGGATACATTTTGGCACACATTCTACCCGGCTATGCCTCCTAGACCAGAAAAATTAGGGGAAACTGTGGAGGATATAGACGAAGGCCTTGAATGACTCGCTTGTGTCAGCATGTCCTAGCGCCAAGCCAAGGGACAAACAGTGACCGCAACGGTGGACCCCAAAACTCGGTGGTCTAAGGAACTAATTAAGATTATATCCTCGATACCTATTACGGTGGAATATATTCAGAAGTCGGAGAACGTATGGACATTGTCTAGTGGGAAATCACTAGTACTACTCGCTGATACACATTTCCCAGGAAAATCTCTAAAGGAAAACTTGGCTCCAGAAGAGGTTGGCGCTGATATTCATTTGTCGATGGTTATTAGGGAAATTGTATCTGAGTCAAAAACCTATGGTCGATAAATAATCTCCATCTTTAAGGCGCCACGGCCTGATGATGCACCACCGGTTGAATTACAAACTGTGTCCGATAGGCGGGCTCTTTGGTTAGGAAGATAGCCTTACCACACGAAGTCGATAGATTTTCCTCCTATTAGTCTGTTATCCTTTATGCTGAAGACCCTAGAGAGGTTGATAGGAACATATCGTAAGGCAAAGGCCTCTGGAGATCTCTGTCTCAGCAACAGCATGCATATAGTAAAGGCAAGTCCGCTGAAACAGCCCTTCACGGCCTGGTCTCCTTCATAGAGGAGGAGACTCATTGTGGTAGCAGTTCTTGACATTGAAAATGCTTTTAGTAATGAAAATCAACACAAATCATGAAGGAGCTGGAGTTTATAGGCATCAACACAATCTTAAGAAAATTAATTAATAGTTTACTTACTAAAAGTAGCATTACGGAAAGCTTGGGATCCGTAAATCTGAAAAGCTGAATCAGCAGAGGAACGTCTGAGAGAGGTGTACTGTTTTCACTATATTGGAATCTGGCCATGTATTATTGTCTCTGGAAGAAAAAGGTATAAAAATGTTCGTGCATTCTGATGACGTGTCTATTGCGGTTAGGGGAAAGTTTCCCAGCACTCTAAGAGATAAACTTGAGGAGGCTCTACGTGCGTCATCGAAGTGGGCTACCAAAAGTGGTCTATTTGTAAATCTATGTAAGACAGAAGTAGTTCTTTTCAGAAAGAGGTACATTGTACCTATAGTGGCACCTGCCTCCAGGGGAGTGTCCTTTGCAACTACAATATCCCTGGAAATGGAATTTACATAGACTTTTATACGGATGACCCGGCGGGCTTTGGGGTGTACGCTGAAGAACTAAGACTTTTCATATCTAGAAGGTTAACCGATCAATGTAGTGAGTATCAAGCAAGTGGTGAAATGGCTAAATTAAAATGCCATTACGACGATTGGTATTAATATCTTCTCAGACGACCAGGTAGCCATTTTCTGAATTCAAAACCCGCTCTCTCAACAAGATGGCTGAGCAGTTGAAAATTCACTTGTTCTGGGTGCCAAGCCCTGGAGATATCCCAGGGAATTATAGAGCAAAAATGTTCTGCTGATTTCAGATTGTATCATCTTGAAAGTAGACTAAAAGTGTTATCTTTCGTGTTATCTTTCAGTTTAAGTATTATTGGCCGCATTATTGAAAGTTCCTTTGTATCCTTTTCGTTCACTGACCAGACTTCCGAGAGCTTATTTCGGTAAACTAAAGAATTCTGGAAACCATTGGTTTCTTAACAATTACGTATTTGTTTTGTGCATTGTATCTTAGAGTACGATACGGTTCTGTAGAATGAGACCCAGATTACATCATTAATTCCAATTTTGTTCAATTTCTAATTATTTTGCCTCAGTGTTAATGACTGGAGAATTTGCCAAACTATAGTTATAAGAGCTATAGGAAAATTTTTCAATAAAAAAAAACATAAAATTCCAAAAAAAATGCATGAAATCTTTATTTGAGTCGATAGTACGGTCCACATAATTTAATGTTTAGAAATTATTTCATGCAAATGTTGACCGTGACTGCCTCAAATGTTCCATCCAGCTTAAACCAATTTAAGACATAAGATTTAACATAGCCCCAAAAAAATAGTCTAAAGGCGTTAAATCGCACGATCTAGGCGGCCAATTTACCAGTCCCAAACGTGAAATAAAATGTTCACCGAACTCGTCTCTCAATAAGTCCAGTGTGGCGTCCTGTGTGGTATGTGGCACCGTCTTGTTGAATCGAAATGGCATGCAAGTCAAGCTCTTGCATTTTGGGCAAAAGAAAGTTGGATATCATTTCACGATGGGGCTCACCATTTCCGTTTCGATTTGCATTATCTTTGAAGAACTACGATCCAGTGATGCCACCAGCCCATAAACCGCACCAAACTGTGACTTTTTCTGGATGTATTAGTACCTCTTGCAATGCTTCTGGCTGATCTTCACTTCAAAATCGACAATTCTGCTAATATATGTACCCATTGAGTCAAAAATGAGTTTCGTCCGTAAAATGGAAGAAGCGCGCGATGAACGATGAGCAGAGCACGCATTTTGATAATAAAATTCAATAATTTGCAAGCCTTATTTGTTTGCAAGATTATTGATGGTCAAATTATAGACTAAACTGAAGATGTTTGACAGTGAAACAAAACAAGAAACGTGAGTGCGCTGTTTAAAAAATATAATAGCTAAAAAATCACTCTTTATAATAGCGACAGAATATGATAGTGGTAGAATTGCACCCAAGACCTCCGAAATGTTAAACCTTGCACGCTTTATTTCAAGTTACGGTCTTGAAATTTTATATATACGCAGGTTAAGTTCTTGAACAGGCAAACTAGGACCATATTCGTATATATTTTATTATACCTATCTCCCTATTTAAGGTCTTAAGCTTACAAATGGCTTATTTTTTAACAGATTTTCCCAAATTTGGAACAGAGCGTTGTATTAAACTATATAATCCTTTAGTCCTAGAACTGGCAATGAGCGGTGTAAACTTCTGTTCTAATGTGGTGTTGCTCTGCTGCTAGCCGACCAGGCTCAGCAATAAAAAGGAGGTCCCTTATGGTTGAGCTTAATGTTGTTTCGGATAGCAATCACTGATTTGAAAGAAATATCCCAGCTATTTCTTTCTTAAACCATTTGAAATCTGGGACGAACATACCATTTTCTGATTTAAGATCTTGGCTAGTTTTTTTTTTTAGCGGATTTCACATAAATTTAAAACGGCGAATTGCATTGAATTCCTGTCGCTCAAAAATGGCTCATTTATTAACGGATATCACTGAAACTTGGCATTTTAATACCCTCCATCGTGGGATGCGGGTATACTAATTCCGTAGCTCTGTTTGTAACTCCTCGAAATATTCCTCTCAGACCCAATAAAATATATGCATTCTTGATCGCCATATCATTTTATGTCGATCTAGCCATGTCCGTCCATCTGTCCATCTGTCGAAAGCACGCTAACTTACGAAAGAGTAAAGCAAGCCGCTTGAAATTTTGCACAAATACTTTTTATTAGTGTAGGTCGGTTGGGATTGTAAATGGGCCATATCGGTCCATGTTTTGGTATAGCTGCCATATAAATCGATCTTGGATCTTGATTTCTTGAGCCACTACAGGGCGCAATTTTTATCAGATTTGGCTGAAATTTTGAATGAGGTGTTTTGTTATGATTTCCAGCAACTGTACTAAGTAATTCAGAAGGCGGTCCACAACCTGATATAGCTGTCATTTAAATCGATCTGGCGTCTAGACTTCTTGAGCCTTTAGAAGGCGCAAATCATATCCGATTTCGATGAAACTTTGCATGACGTGTTTGCCATATAAACCGATCAGGGATCTTGACTTCTTGAGCCCCTATTGGGCGCAATCATTATCTGATTTGACTAAAATCTAGTACAACGGCTTCTCCCATGACCTTCAACACACGTGTCAAATATGGTCTGAATCGGTCTATAACCTAATACAGTTCCCCTATACACCGATCTCCCTATTTTACTTTTTGAGCTCCTAAAGGGCGCAATTCTTATTCGATTTGGCTGAATTTTTACACAATGACTTCTACTATGAGCTCCAATATTCTTTCTTTCCGATTCGGACCATAATTTGACATAGCTCCAATAGCATAGCAGTTGTCATTTTATCCTTTCCTCTCCTTTGTTTGCCTAAAAAGAGATACCGCGAAAAGAGCTCGTCAAATGCAATCGATGGTGGAGGGTATATAAGATTCGGCCCGGCTGAACTTAGCACGCTTTTACTTGTTATACCCTCCACCATAGGATGGGGGTATACTAATTTCGTCATTATGCTTGTAACACCTCGAAATATGCGTCTAAGACCCCATAAAGTATATATATTCTTGATCGTCATGACATTTTAAGTCGATCTAGGTCCGTCCGTGCGTCTTGGTAACATTTCCAACAACTGTTCTATTTATGTATGGTTGAAATCGGTCATGCCCCGACGGAAGACGAGGATGAACAGACCAAGGATATTTTCTACGAGCTCCTAGAAAAACAATATGACCACTGTCCGGCCCATGACATTAAAATCGTTCTAGAAGATTTTAATGCAAACAAGTAAAAGCGTGCTAAGTTCGGCCGGGCCGAGTCTTATATACCCTCCACCATGGATCGCATTTGTCGAGTTGTTTTCCCGGCATCTCTTCTTAGGCTAAAAAGGATATAAGAAAAGAGTTGCTCTGCTATTAAAACGATATCAAGATATGGTCCGGTTCGGACCACAATTAAATTATATGTTGGAGACCTGTGAAAATTTTCAGCCAATTCGTATAAGAATTGCGCCCATTGGGGCTCACGAAGTAAAATAGAGAGAACGATTTATATGGATCTGTATCGGGCTATAGACCGATTCAGAACATAATAAACACGTTTGTTGATGGTCATGAGAGGATCCGTCGTCATATCGGATAATAATTGCGACCTCTAGGGGTCAAGAAGTCAAGATCCCAGATCGGTTTATATGGCAGCTATATCAGGTTATGAACCGATTTGAACCTTATTTGACACAGTTGTTGAAAGTAAAAATGAAATACGTCATGCAAAATTTCAGCCAAATCGGATAGGAATTGCGGCCTCTAGAAGCTGAAGAAGTCAAATCCCCAGATCTGTTTATATGACAGCTATATCATGTTATGAACCGATTTCAACCATACTTGGCACAGTTGTTGGATATCACGACGAAATACTTCGTGCAAAAACTCATTCAAATCGGATAAGGATTGTGCCCTCTAGAGGCTCAAGAAGTCAAGACCCAAGATCAGTTTATATGGCAGCTATATCAGGTTATGAACCGATTTAAACCGTACTTTGCACAGTTGTGGGGTATCATAACAAAACACGTCGTGCGAAATTCCATTCCAATCGGATAAGAATTGCGCCCTCTAGAGGCTCAAGAAGTCAAGACCCAAGATCGGTTTATATGGCAGCTATATCAGGTTATGAACTGATTTTAACCATACTTGGCACAGTTATTGGGTATAAAAACAAAACCCGTCGTGCAAAATTTCATTTCAATCGGATAAGAATTGCGCACTCTAGAGGCTCAAGAAATCAAGACCCAAGATCGGTTTATATGGCAGCTATATCAGGTTATGGACCGATTTGAACCATACTTGGCACAGTTGTTAGATATCATAACAAAACACGTCGTGCAAAATTTCATTCCAATCGGATAAGAATTGCGCACTCTAGAGGCTCAAGAAGTCAAGACCCTAGATCGATTTATATGGCAGCTATATCAAAACATGGACCGATATGGCCCATTTACAATACCAACCGACCTACACTAATAGGAAGTATTTGGCTAGCTTTGCTCCTTCGGAAGTTAGCGTGCTTTCGACAGACAGACGGACGGACGGACAGACGGACGGACAGACGGACGGACAGACGGACGGACAGACGGACGGACATGGCTAGATCGACATAAAATGTCGCGACGATCAAGAATATATATTCTTTATGGGGTCTCAGACGAATATTTCGAGTAGTTACAAACAGAATGACGAAATTAGTATACCCCTCATCTTATGGTGGAGGGTATAAAAAAGAGAAGGAAAATATCGTTAGCCCAACATCAGATTGCAACATCAAAGGATTCACACGGCCACATGGTTGTCACCCGATCAGAACACGAGAAGCCAAATAGATCTTGTTCTGAAAGATAAAATACATTTATCCAGCATGTAAGATGTACGATCGATCCGAGGGGAGAAGATCGATACGGATCATTAACATGTTGCAGCAAAAGTTCGCACACGACTTTGTAAGATGAGAAACGTACGATCTGACAATGCACGAAAGCTGGAAATTGAAAAGCTGCAAACAAAACAGAAGTCAGAGGTATTCTCCACTCTACTGGCATCAAACAGATAGCTTTGGTGCAGGCTCATCCTCCCGCAGAGACAAAGTAGGAAATCTGGTTTGTAAGTGATACATATAGTGTGCTGGGGATATTGAAAGATCATTTTACCCAACTGCTAGTGCCCGACGATAGTGGCGAAGATCATACCATATCCCCAATGATGGTATAGAATGTTTACCTCCTAGTCATAATGATATCGAAGTAGTTGAGACCCGAGTAAAGAACATCATGGCAGCAGGGCCCGAACGGTTACCCACTGAACTATTTAAGAGCGAATGGCTAGAATAACACATAACCGATGATTGGAACCTCAGCATACTATGTCCCGTACACAAGAAAGGAAACAAGACGGAAAGTGACAACTACAGAAGAATAATTCTCCTTCCCATCGCATACAAGATACTAACGAGCGTAATGTGTGAAAGATTTAAACCTAAAGTCAAGGAGATAATTGGGCCCACCATAAACCAGATATTCACACTGCACCAAATCCTGGAAAAATCCGAGAAGGACAAATCAACACCTACCATCTTTTTGTTGACTACAAAGCCGCTTATATGTTCAAAAGTATTAAATGCCATGTCTGAGTTTGATATCGCTGCAAAACTGCAAGATGACACTTGTTGAAAGAATCTCTCCGAAACATTCAATAGCAAACGAGGTTTCAGACAAAGAGACAGCTGTCTGTCTGTCGAAAGCACGCTAACTTCCGAAGGAGAAAAGCTAGCCGCTTGAAATTTTGCACAAATACTTCTTTTTAGTGTAGGTCGGTTGGGACTGTAAATGGGCAATATCGGTCCACGTTTTGATGTAGCTGCCATATAAATCGATCTTGGGTCTTGACTTCTTGAGCCTCTAGAGTGCGCAATTCTTATCCGATTGGAATGAAATTTTGTGCGACGTGTTTTGTTATGATATCCAACAACTGTGCCAAGTATGGTTTAAATCGGTTCATAACCTGATATAGCTGTCATATAAACAGATCAGGGGACTTGACTTCTTGAGCTTCTAGAGGGCGCAATTCCTATCCGATTTGCCTGAAATTTGTACGACGGATTCTCTCATGACCATCAACATACGTGTGTATTATGGTCTGAATCGGTCTGTAGCCCGATTCAGCTCCCATATAAATCGATCTCTCTTTTTACTTCTTGAGCCCCAAAAGGGCGCAATTCTTATTCGAATTGGCTGACATTTTACACAGGTCTCCAACATATAATTTATTTGTGGTCCAAACCGGACCCTATCTTGATATCGTTCTAATAGCAGAGCAAATCTTTACTTATATCCTTTTTTGCCTAAGAAGAGATGCCGTGAAAAGAACTCGACAAATGCGATCCATGGTGGAGGGTATATAAGATTCGGCCCGGCCGAACTTAGCACGCTCTTAGTTGTTAATATTCTGCTGGAGAAGATTATACGAGAAGCAGATATGGCACACTAGTCACAAGAGAACACATTGATATCATAGGTCGGTCACAAGTAGTAACTGCAGCCTTTGAAAGAATCGAACGAGAGTCAGTGAAAATAGCATACCAGACAGTGCTTGGAGTGTTTGAGAGAAACATTCTTCGTAAAATATAGAGTTTGCTTCAGTGAATGTAGGCGTCGTATGAATCAAGAACAGTATGACGACGATAGAATAGTTACACCTATCAAAATACTACGATTGCTTTGGCTACATCATATTGTTAGAATGGTTGAAGAAGCTTCAGCAAAAAAGTCTTTTGAAGGCAATCAAGTTAGTACACGATAACCGGGACGACCAAAGCCCGATGGAAAGATCAAGTGGTGAAAGACATCTCCAAACTTCGTGTGGAAAATTTTGGAAAGAGCGCAGAAGATGGATGCGCTTGGAACACTATTCTGAGTTCGGCTAATGGGACAAGTTCTGTCATAGCCACTTAAAGTAAGTTGGGACTGCAAATAAACCTTTTCCCAAATTTGAGAGCTTACGCTCCTGGAAGCCGCCATTCCAATTCGATTTGGCTGAAATTTTGAACGTAGAGTTCTGTTACGACTTTAGACATCCGTGTTGAGTATGGTGTAAATCGGTCTATAACCCGATATCTTATATATAAAAATCCATTTGTGTTTGTTTGTTTGTATGTTTGTGTGTTCCTTATAGACTCAGAAACGGCTGAACCGATTTTCTGAAATTTTCACAGATGGTGCATAATGACCCCGTGGTACTACATTTTTTGATATCTAAAGGGGGGACGGACCCTCCCCCTTACCCTAATTTTCAGAAACGCCAGATATCGGAGATGGGTGATGCGATTTAAGCGAAATTTTGTGTGCTCTCATATAGTACCCTAAAAATAAAAATTTGGTAACCAAATTTTGGATGGGGTACCTAGGGGGGCCGCCCCATATACCAAACATATATTTAGACCAATCATGACAATATGGGACTCAAATGAAAGGTATTTAGGATAAAAAAACGTATCTGATATCCAATTGTCGGACCAAGTGCTAGGGGGACCACCCCAAGCCCCAAAACACCCCTAAATCGGACATATTTACCGACCATGATAATATGGGACTTAAATGAAAGGTATTTGCGAGTAGAATACGAATCTGATATACAAATGTGGGAACAAGTTTCTGGGGGTCCACCCCTTCCACAAAACACCCTTTCAAACAGGACGTATTTACTGTTCATGGGAATATGGGGCTTAAATAAAAGGTATTTGAATGTAGAACTAGAATCTGATATCCAAATATGGGACCAAGTGTTTGGGGGGCTGCCTCTCCCCAAAAACAACCCCCATAGGGGACAAATTTACGACCATAGCAATATGGGACTCAAATGAAAAAAGGTCTTTTGGAATAAAGCACGAAATTGATATGAATATTCGGGAAAAATGTCTATGGCACCTCCCAAATAGTAAGTATTTTCTGACTATTGCAATATGAGGCTCAAATAAGAGTGTTTTTAGAATGGAACATGAATCCGATATATATTTTTAAGGTCAACTCATTGAGTGGCCGTCCATCCCCCAAAACGCCCCCAAGCCGGTAATGTTTGTCGGCTATGGTAATATGGGGCTCAAATTAAAGGTATTTGGGAGTAGACCACGTATCTAATATGAACATTAGGGACCAACTGTCTAGGGGACGTCCCACCAGCATAACAACCCCCAAATAGGACATATTTGCTCACCAAGACAATTTGGGTCTTCAAGAGAGTGAAACTAATTATTTAAAGTTTTTAGGGCCAATACCCCAAACCGGACATATTTGCTGACTTTTGCAATAAGGAGTTTAAATGAAATTAGAAAAGGAATTTGATATCCAATTTTAAGGCCAACGGCAATATGGGGTTCAAATAAATGATATATAGATATATAAGAATAGATTAGGTTGCTGATATATTTTCCGGGCTGTGTTTGGGGGACCACCCCAATCCCCAAAACACCCCTAAATCGGCCATATTTACCAACCATGTCAATGTGGAGCTTAAATGAAAGGTATTGTGGGGTAGAGCAAGAATTGATACCCACTTTCGGGACCAATTTTCTTGGGATCTACCCCATTCCCGAAATACCCCACAAACAGCAATTTTTTAGTGACCATCGCAATATGGTGCTCAAATAAAGGTATTTGGGAGTAGAATACGAATTTCATATCCAAACATAGGACCATGTAGTTATTTAGTGCATCACCCCTTTCCCAAAAGATCCCCAAAGGGAAAAGAATTGTCGACCATGCCAATATGTGGCTCAAATGAAAGGTATTTGAGATTAGAATTTGATAACCTATTTTGGGGCCATGTGTTTGGGGGACGCCCCATCTTGTAAACTCCCCTTAAACCAATGGCAATATGGGGTTTAAATAAATGGTATTTGAGAGAAGAGCATGAGGCTGATATTTTTCAATGCCAAGTATCTGGGGCACCACCTCTCCCCCGAAAAGACCCCTAAATCAGACATCATGAGAATATTGGGCTGAAATGAAGAATTTTAAGAATAAAGTACACCTTACATCCAAAATTAAATTAGTGGACCAATAAAGATCACATGGGACTCAAATAAAGGCACTTTTATTGTTAAACTGTTAGTCAAGCGATATACTATTTTCGTTGCATGGTATTTCACTAAAAGCTCTTTAAATTTCGAATATAAATATAATAAGGAAACTTTTGCTCCATATGAAGTAAAAGAAGGCGCAGCGGAGCGGGCCCGGTTTGGTGCGAGATATCCAACTTCTTATGCCGAACATGCAAGGGCTTGACTTGAACGACATGTGGTTTCAACAAGACGGTGTCACATGCCACACACACGCTTAACAATTGACTTATTGAGAGGCTAGTTCGGTGAACATTTTATTTCATTTGGGACCGGTCAATTCGCCCCTAGATCGTGCGATTTAACGCCATTAGACTATTTTTCGTGGGGCTATGTTAGAGCTCGTTTTTATACAGACAAGCCCGCTTCAATTGACGGATTGGAAGACAACATTGAAGCATATATTCGTGAGATACCGGCCGCAATGTTGGAAAGAGCGTGCCGAAATTGGACTCAACTGATGGACCATTTGAGGCGCAGTCACGGTCAATATTTGCATGAAATACGTAATCTTCAAACATTAAATTATATGGACCGTGCTATCGATTCGAATTAAGATTTTTTAATTTTTCTGAATTTTATGTATTTTGTTGAAAAAAAATTTTTTAATCACCTTTTATTTAATATCAGTATTTTGATGAAATTTTGTCTCTTTCGCTCATTTTAATTTTCTCTCAAACTAATTTTGTAATTTCAAGGTTATCGTTTGAGTCGATCAGTTGGGTTTAAATTACTTTTATTTCCATAAAATGTTATGCAAAGACACGGAAAACATTAACCATCTACATTCTGCTTAAATGATGTCGCTAATTTCTTTTTCGAATTTAACTAAAATCGACCGAAAATCCAATGTTGATGGAAAAGATGTCCGGTAAAAATTGCATCCAACTATTGCCGTATATGCCTGTAATTTCTATCATGTCTTTATAAATCCTTCAGCTTTCCTAATTTATTGGAGATAAAATAAGAAAAGGTGGTAGAACTAAGAAGTACAAGCGTGCTAAGTTCGGCCGGGCCGAATCTTATATACCCTCCACCATGGATCGCATTTGTCGAGTTCTATGCGCGGTATCTCTTTTAAAGCAAACAACGAATATTGAATTAGAATGTTATGCTATTGGAGCAATATCAAGTTATAGTCCGATTTGGACCATAAATTAACGCTGAACATTGTGTTATATTTCAGTTCATTCGTATAAGAATTGCATCTTGTAGGGGCTCAAGAGCAAAATCGGGAGATAGGTTTTTATGGGAGCTGTATCAAACTATTGATCGATTCAGACTATATTAGACACGTATGTTGAAAGTCATGAGAGAAGCCGTTGTACAAAATTTCCACCAAATCGGATGAGAATTGCGCTTTCTAGAGGCTCAAGATCCCAGATCGGTTTATATGGCAGCTATATCAGGTTATGTACCGATTTGCGCCATACTTAGCACAGTTATCGCAAGTCGTAAAAAACACCTCATGCAAAATTTCAGCCAAATTGGATGAGAATTGCGGGCTGTAGAAGCTCAAGAAGTCAAGACTCAAGATCGGTTTATATGGCAGCTATATCAAAACATGGACTGATATGGCCCATTTACAATCCCAACCGACCTACACTAATGAAAAGTACTTGTGCAAAATTTCAAGTGGCTTGCTTTACTCCTCCTTCGAAAGATAGCGTGCTTTCGACAGACAGACGGACGGACACGGCTAGATCGACTTAAAATGACATGACGATCAAGAATATACATACTTTATGGGGTATCTGAAGCCTATTTCAAATAGAATGACGAAATTAGTATACCCCCATCCTATGGTGGAGGGTATAAAATCAGAAATGCGATGAGATTTCTACGTTATTGCAGTTGTAAACTTTTTTCTTTCTTTGCCCACTAATTGGCTTAGCGGCAAACGTAAAAGTAATATAAAACTTTCTCTCATAGTTACAAATAGGACAGATACCATAGGATGGGGGTATACTAATTTCGTCATTCTGTTTGTAACTACTTGAAATATTCGTCTGAGACCACATAAAGTGTATATATTCTTGATCGTCGCGACATTTTATGTCGATCTAGCCATGTCCGTCCGTCTGTCCGTCCGTCTGTCAGTCCGTCCGTCCGTCCGTCTGTCTGTCGAAAGCACGCTAACTTCCGAAGGAGTAAATCTAGCCGCTTGAAATTTTGCACAAATACTTCTTATTAGTGTAGGTCGGTTGGTATTGTAAATGGGCCATATCGGTCCATGTTTTGATATAGCTGCCATATAAACCGATCTTGTGTCTTGATTTCTTCATCCTCTAGAGTGCGCAATTCTTATCCGATTGGGATGAAATTTTGCACGACGAGTTTTGTTATGATATCCAACAACTGTGCCAAGTATGGTTGAAATCGTTCTATAACCTGATATAGCTGCCATATAAACCGATCTTGGGTCTTGACTTCTTAAGCATCTAGAGGGCGCAATTCTTATCCGATTTGAATGAATTTTTCACGAAGTATTTTGTTATGATATCCAACAATTGTGCCAGGTATGGTTCAAATCGGTTCATAACCTGGTATAGCTGTCATAAAGAGTGATTTGTTAAGAACTTGATAACTTTTTTTTTTAAAAAAACGCATAAAATTTGCAAAATCTCATCGGTTCTTTATTTGAAACGATAGATTGGTCCATGACATTTACTTTTTGAAGATAATTTCATTTAAATGTTGACCGCGGCTGCGTCTTAGGTGGTCCATTCGGAAAGTCCAATTTTGGGCAACTTTTTCGAGCATTTCGGCCGGAATAGCCCGAATTTCTTCGGATATGTTGTCTTCCAAAGCTGGAATAGTTGCTGGCTTATTTCTGTAGACTTTAGACTTGACGTAGCCCCACAAAAAATAGTCTGAAGGCGTCAAATGAATTGTTCTCCGAAGTTTTCCCTCAAAATGGCCATAGAATCGCGAGCTGTGTGGCATGTAGCGCCATCTTGTTGAAACCACATGTCAACCAAGTTCAGTTCTTCCATTTTTGGCAACAAAAAGTTTGTTAGCATCGAACGATAGCGATCGCCATTCACCGTAACGTTGCGTCCAACAGCATCTTTGAAAAAATACGGTCCAATGATTCCACCAGCGTACAAACCACACCAAACAGTGCATTTTTCGGGATGCATGGGCAGTTCTTGAACGGCTTCTGGTTGCTCTTCATTCCAAATGCGGCAATTTTGCTTATTTACGTAGCCATTCAACCAGAAATGAGCCTCATCGCTGAACAAAATTTGTCGATAAAAAAGCGGATTTTCTGCCAACTTTTCTAGGGCCCATTCACTGAAAATTCGACGTTGTGGCAGATCGTTCGGCTTCAGTTCTTGCACGAGCTGTATTTTATACGGTTTTACACCAAGATCTTTGCGTAAAATCTTCCATGTGGTCGAATAACACAAACCCAATTGCTGCGAACGGCGACGAATCGACATTTCACGGTCTTCAGCAACACTCTCAGAAACAGACGCAATATTCTCTTCTGTACGCACTGTACGCATTCGTGTGGTTGGTTTAATGTCCAATAAAGTAAACTGAGTGCGAAACTTGGTCACAATCGCATTAATTGTTTGCTCACTTGGTCGATTATGTAGACCATAAATCGGACGTAAAGCGCGAAACACATTTCGAACCGAACACTGATTTTGGTAATAAAATTCAATGATTTGCAAGCGTTGCTCGTTAGTAAGTCTATTCATGATGAAATGTCAAAGCATACTGAGCATCTTTCTCTTTGACACCATGTCTGAAATCCCACGTGATCTGTCAAATACTAATGCATGAAAATCCTAACCTCAAAAAAATCACCCTTTATAAACAGATCTGGGGACTTGACTTCTTGAGCTTCTAGAGGGCGCAATTCCTATCCGATTTGGCTGACATTTTGCATGACGTTTTTTATTCTTACTTTCAACAACTGTGTCAAATAAGGTTCAAATCGGTTCATAACCTGATATAGCTTCCATATAAACCGATCTGGGATCTTGACTCCTTGAGACTCTAGAGGTCGCAATTCTAATTCGATTTGTCTGAAATTTTGTACGACGGATTCTCTCATGACCATCAACATACGTGTTTATTATGGTCTGAATCGGTATATAGCCCGATACAGCTCCCATATAAATCGATCTCTCTATTTTACTTCTTGAGCCCCCAAAGGGCGCAACTCTTATTCGAATTGGCTGACATTTTACACAGGTCTCCAACATATAATTTAATTGTGACCCAAACCGGACCATTTCTTGATATCGCTCTAATAACAGAGCAAATCTGTACTTATATCCTTTTTTGCCTAAGAAGAGATGCCGGGAAGAGAACTTGACAAATTCGATCCATGGTGGAGGGTATATAAGATTCGGAACGGCCGAACTTATCACGCTTTTACTTGTTTAAACATATTTCCTCACTAGAATATGTACTAAGTTCGTGTTGCACAATGGAAATTTATATTTTTTACGATTACTTTTGTAGATAATAGATTTTGAAGCAAAAAGACTTTCTGATTTCATTCATTATGGCAATCCCATTATATATGAAAAATTTTCAATAAAAGTGTTTTGTTATCAGTAATATTTTTGTAGCTTTTCAAAAAAGTAATCGTGATAAACATATTTCACTGTGAAAGACCAACTTATGCAGAGCCATCTGCTTAAATTATGTCGTTAAATTCTCCTTCGAACTTATTAATATCGATCCGTTTTTGATGCAAAAAATGTCTGGTATAAATTACATCCACCTATTGCTATATGCTTACAATTGGCATCATATATTTATAAGTCCTAAAGTTCTACTAATTTATTGAAGATGAAGTAAGAAAAGGTGACAGAACTAAACATCAGATTTAAGACGAAATTTCTACGTTATGCTGTTGTAAACTTTTGCCTTTTCTTTCAAATTTAATTGATTTATTTTCGGTAATTTATATTTGATATATTTCCCCTACCAAAATAATATATTTCAAAAATATTTTTTGCAACAAAATTCAAAATTAAATTTTTAACATTTTTTTAACAGTGCACAAATATACGGTCAAAGTCCGCAGTACTAATAATTTTATGCAAAAATCAACGCTGCTTTCTATTGACAATTTCGACCCATAATCACTTTGAGCTCCGTTTCAATTGCCTTAAATACCCATTGTGAATTATGGAATTCCAAGGAAATTATTTCATTTGAAATAACTATTTAAAATGTAAATTATTCAGGGTGAAGATTTTGGTGTTTTGAAATTGTGTTTTTGTCCTAAAATCTCCCATTTCATTGCTAATAAACTAACTGCTACTACAAAATTTTCCTTGAACATTCTAATGAGGAACAAGGGATACTTCTCTCTTATCAATGAGTATAGTCTGATTAAAGTTTAAAGTCAATGATAAGGAAATTCCTTTTTTATGCCTAGTCCGAACGGCGTGCCTCATGGAGACACCACTTCGTAGAGAAGTTTTTACATGGCAGGATACCTCACAAATGTAGCTAGCATAATGAATGGGATAAACATGGCAGAAATTTTTCTTGATTCCTCGCCGGCATTTGAACCAAGGCGTTCGTTGTCATAGCCAGACATGCTAACCTTTTGTTGATGTAATTAAAATATTTTATAATTAAATATTACTAAGTATTCTTTGGAAACCATATTCATTATTATTAAATTCCAATTAAAATAAAAGAAACAAGTAAAAGCGTGCTATTGTAAGTTCAATCGGGCCGAATCTAATATACCCTCCACCATGGATCGCATTTGTCGAGTTCTTTTCCAGGCAAATAAAGGATAGAAAAAACTATTTGCTCTGCTATTGGAGCGATATCTAGATATGGTTCGATTCGGGCCACAATTAAATTATATGTTGGATACCTGTATAAAATGTCAGCCAATTCGAATAAGAATTGCGACCTCTAGAGGCTCAAGAAGTTAAGACCCAAGATTAGTTTATAGGGCCTCTATATCAAAACTTGGACCAATATGACCCATTTACAATCCTAACCGACCTACACTAATAAAAAGTATTTGTGCAAAATTTCAAGCGGCTAGCTTTACTTCTTCGAAAGTTACTTTATGGGGTCTCAGACGAATATTTCGAGTAGTTACAAACAGAATGACGAAATTAGTATACCCCCCCCCCCAACGGTGAAGGGTAAAAAACTAAAACAAATGGAAAATTCGTATTGAATTTTGTGTTTAATGTTTCGGAACAATTTTTATTGAAAATGTTTTTGAAAAAATTCCATGCAGATTTTGGATTTGAGAAAATTTTTATAATTTTTTATTTAAAACTATGTTAAAAATTTTATCTTTTGAAAAAAATATGTTGCATTTCGTCTTTTAAAGAAAATTTCATTCAAATTCACTTTTAAAAGTGTTTTTTGAAATTTATCTCTAGAATTTTTTAGAAAAATGTCGTTTAAAAAATTGTATTGAAATTTAAACAGGTAAAAGCGTGCTAAGTTCGGCCGGTCCGAATCTTATATACCCTCCACCATGGATCGCATTTGTCGAGTTCTTTTCCCGGCATCTCTTCTTAGGCAAAAAAAAGGATATAAGAAAAGATTGGCCCTGCTATTAGAGCGTTATCAAGATATGGTCCGGTTTGGACCACAATTAAATTATATGTTGGAGACCTGTGTAAAATGTCATCCAATTCGAAGAAGATTTGCGCCCTTTGTGGGCTCAAGAAGTAAAATAGAGAGATCGATTTATATGGGAGCTGTATCGGGCTATATACCGACTCAGGCCATAATAAACACGTATGTTAATGGTCATGAGAGAATCCGTCGTACAAAATTTCAAGCAAATCGGATAAGAATTGCGCCCTCTAGAGGCTCAAGAAGTCAAGACCCCAGATCGGTTTATATGGCAGCTATATGAGGTTATGAACCGATTTGAACCATATTTGGCACAGTTCTTGGATATCATAACAAAATACTACGTGCCAAAATTCATTCAAATCGGATAAGAATTGCGCACTCTAGAAACTCAAGAAGTCAAGACCCAAGATAGGATTATATGGAAGCTATTGGGTTGCCTAAAAAGTAATTGCGGATTTTTTAAAAGAAAGTAAATACATCTTTAATAAAACTTATAATGAACTTTTATCAAATACATAATTGCCTTTTTGTTCGATAACCTTTTGCCATCTTCCTGGCAAATTTAGTATTCCACCCTCATAGAATTTCTGGCCTTTATCTGCAAAAAACTAAACCAAGTGCGATTTTACAGCCTCATCATTGCCGAAAGTTTTACCATTTAAGGAGTTCTGCAAAGATACAAATAAATGGTAGTCTGATGGTGCAAGGTCAGGGCTATATGGTGGATGCATCAAAAATTTCCAGCCAAGCTCACTCAGTTTTTGGCGAGTGACCAAAGATGTGTGCGGTCTAGCGTTGTCCTGGTGGAATATGACACCTTTACGATTGACCAATTTTGGTCGCTTCTCCTTGATGGCTGTATTCAATTTGTCCAATTGTAGACAGTAAACATCTGAATTAATCGTTTGGTTCCTTGGAAGCAGCTCAAAATATACCACACCCTTCCAATCCCACCAAACAGACAGCATAACCTTCTTTTGGTGGATATCAGCCCTTGAAGTGGTTTGAGCTGTTTCACCATGCTTGGACCATGATCGTTTTCGACTAACGTTGTTGTAAACAATCCATTTTTCATCTCCAGTTATGATTCGTTTTAAAAACGGATCGAATTCATTGCGTTTAAGGTGCATATCACAATCGTTGATTCGGTTTTTTAAATGAATTTCTTTCAATACATGTGGTATTGAAATTTTGTTTATACTTGCTTGTTTGGCGTCAATACACGCCAAACCATGGGTACCACATGTATTGAAAGAAATTCATTTAACAAACCGAATCGACGCTTGTGATATGCACCTTAAACGCAATGAATTCGATCCGTTTTTAAAACGAATCATAACTGGAGATGAACAAGTAAAAAGACGTTAAGTTCGGCCGGGCCGAACTTTGGATACCCACCACCTCGGGTATATATGTAAACCACCTTTCATACCGAATCTGGACCGATCTGGACCAAACTGACGAAGGATGTCGAAGGGCTTTTCGCAACTCACTGTCCCAAATTTCAGCAAAATCGCATAATAAATGTGGCTTTTATGGGCCTAAGACCCTAAATCGGATGATCGGTCTATATGGCAGCTATATCGAAATCTGGACCGATCTGGGCCAAATTGACGAAGGATGTCGAGGGGCCTAACGTAACTCACTGTCCCAAATTTCAGCAAAATCGGATAATAAATGTGGCTTTTATGGGCCTAAGACCCTAAATCGGAGGATCGGTCTATATGGCAGCTATATCCAAATCTGCACCGATCTGGGCCAAATTGACGAAGGATGTCGAAGAGCCTAACACAACTCCCTGTCACAAATTTCATCAAAATCGGATACTTAATGTGGCTTTTTTGGGCCTGAGACCCTAAATCAGAGGATCGGTCTATATGGCAGCTATATCCAAATCTGAACCGATCTGGGTCAAATTGACGAGGGATGTCGAGGGGCCCAACATAACTCACTGTCCCAAATTTCAGCAAAATCGCATAATAAATGTGGCTTTTATGGGCCTAAGACCCTAAATCGGATGATCGGTCTATATGGCAGCTATATCGAAATCTGGACCGATCTGGGCCAAATTGACGAAGGATGTCGAGGGGCCTAACGTAACTCACTGTCCCAAATTTCAGCAAAATCGGATAATAAATGTGGCTTTTATGGGCCTAAGACCCTAAATCGGCGGATCGGTCTATATGGGGGCTATATCAAGATATAGTCCGATATAGCCCATCTTCGAACTTAACCTGCTTATGGACAAAAAAATAATCTGCGCAAAGTTTCAGCTCAATATCTCTATTTTTGAAGACTGTAGCGTGATTTCAACAGACAGACGGACAGACGGACAGACGGACGGACATGTCTAGATCGTCTTAGATTTTCACGCTGATCAAGAATATATATACTTTATAGGGTCGGAAATGGATATTTCGATGTGTTGCAAACGGAATGACAAAATGAATATACCCCCATCCTTCGGTGGTGGGTATAAAAATGGATTGTTTACAACAACGTTAGTCAAAAACGATCATGGTCCAAGCATGGTGAACCAGCTCAAACCACTTCAAAGGCTGATATCCACCAAAAGAAGGTTATGCTGTCTGTTTGGTGGGATTGGAAGGGTGTGGTATATTTTGAGCTGCTTCCAAGGAACCAAACGATTAATTCAGATGTTTACTGTCAACAATTGGACAAATTGAATACAGCCATCAAGGAGAAGCGACCAAAATTGGTCAATCGTAAAGGTGTCATATTCCACCAGGACAACGCTAGACCGCACACATTTTTGGTCACTCGCCAAAAACTGAGTGAGCTTGGCTGGGAACTTTTGATGCATCCACCATATAGCCCTGACCTTGCACCATCAGACTACCATTTATTTGTATCTTTGCAGAACTCCTTAAATGGTAAAACTTTCGGCAATGTTGAGGCTATAAAGTCGCACTTGGTTCAGAAGTTCTATAAGCGTGGAATACTAAATTTGCCAGGAAGATGGCAAAAGGTTTTCGAACCAAGCAGCAATTATATATTTGATTAAAGTTCATTCTAAATTTTTTTAAAAATGCATTTACTTTCTTTTAAAAAATCCGCAATTACTTTTTAGGCAACCCAATATATCAAAACATGGACCGATTTGAACCATACTCAGCACAGTTATTGAATGTCATAACAAAACACGTCGTTCAAAATTTCATTCCAAACGGGTAAGAATTGCGCACTCTAGAGGCTCAAGAAGTCAAGACCCAAGACTGGTTTATATGGCAGCTATATCAAACATGGACCGATATAGCTCATTTACAATACCAACCGACCTACACTAATAAGAAGTATTTGTGCAAAATTTCAAGTGGCTAGCTTTACTCCTTCGGAAGTTAGCGTGCTTTCGACAGACAGACGGACAGACTGACAGACTGAAGGACATGGCTAGATCGACATAAAATGTCGCGACGCTCAAGAATATATATACTTTATGGGGTCTCGGACGAATATTTCGAGTAGTTACAAACAGAATAACGAAATTATTATACCACCCATCCTATGGTGGAGGGTATAAAGATCATTAAAATGTTGTCTTTAGAAAAAGTGTATTTAAAGTTCAATTATCACTTTGAAAAAATTCGTTTTGTTATTGAAATTTTGTCCAGATGATACCAATGGGTTTGCTTTATTTTCTATTTAGAATAGTAAAAAGCTTTAAAAAAAATTTAGGCAGAATATGGTGTCGCCAAATGCATTAAGCAGGCACAACAATTTTTATTGAAGTTTTGACTTTAAAAAATAATTTTAAGGTAGATCCAAAAAGTTATCTTTACAGAATTTTTTGCTTAAATTTATTTTTTGAAAAAATAAATCATTATCTTGAGAAGAGTCTTTAGAAGAAATTTTTTATTATGAAAAAAAAATTTATACAAATGTTGTATATAGAGAAATTAGAATTAGCATTTTGTTTTTTAGAAAAAAAATTCATGAAATTATGTCTTAAAAAAATAATTTAGAGGGGGGTCCGTCCCGGACTGAAGTTCTTTAGAGAATGTTACGCTGAAATTTTATCTTTAAAAAAATTGTATTATATAGTTTTTAGTAAGAATTTTATGGCAATTTTGTACTGTGGAAAAATAATTTTGAAGCGGTCCTGGCCTGAACTTAATTTTTTTTATAGAACATTAGCTGACCCGGGTCCGCTTAGCCTTCTTTTACTTTATATGGAACAAAAATTTCCTTGGAATATTTATTTTCGACAATTAAAGATCGTTTACTGAAATACCATGCTAACTTGACTAACAGTTTAACAATATAAGTGCCTTTATCTGAATCCCATATGATCTTTATTGGTCTACGAATTTAAGTTTGGATGTAAAGTGTGCTCAATTCTTAAAATACTTCATTTCAGCCCGATATTCTCATGATGTCTGATTTAGTGGTGTTTTCGGGGGAGAAATGGTCCCCCAGACACTTGGCCTTGAAAAAATATCAGCATCGTGCTCTTCTCTCCAATACCATTTATTTAAACCCCATATTGCCATTGGCTTAAGAGGAGTTTACAGGATGAGGCGTCTCCCAAACACATGGCCCCAAAATTAATTATCAAATTCGTCTTCTAATCTCAAATACCTTTCATTTGAACTACATATTGGCATAGTCGAAAAAGTTTTCCCTTTGGTGGTGTTTTGGGAAAGTATTGATGCCCTAAATACATGGCACTACATTTAGATATCAAATTCGTATTCCTTTATTTGAGCCCTATATTGCGATGGTCACTAAAAAATTGCTATTTGTGGGGTATTTTGGGAAATACGTCCTATTTGGGGGTTGTTATAGTGGTGGGACGTTCGCTAGATAGTTGGCCACTAATCTTGATATCAGATACGTGGTCTACTCCCACATACCTTTAATTTGAGCCCTATATTTCTATAGTCGGCAAACATGACCGGCATTGGGGGTGTTTTGGGGGATGGGCGGCCACTCAGTGAGTTGGCCTTAAAAATAAAAAAAAATAAATAAAAACCCTCTTATTTGAGCCTCATTTTGGAATAGTCAGAAAATACTTACTCTTTGGGCGGTGTTGTGGGGGTGTCGTGGCCCCATAGACACTTTTCCCAAATATTGAGCCCCATATTACTATGGTCGTAAATTTGTCCTCTTTGGGGGATGATTTTAGTGAGAGGCGGCCCCCCAAACACTTGGTCCCATATTTTGATATCAGATTCGTATTCTACATTCAAATATCTTTTTTTTAAGCCCCATATTCCCAAGATCAGTAAATAAGTGCAGTTTGAGGTGTGTTTTGGGGAAGGGGTGGACCCCAAGAAACGTGGTCAAACTTTTTGATATCAGATTTGTATTCTACTCGCAAATACCTTTCATTTGAGTCCCATATTGCCATGGTGTGTAAATATGTAAGATTTAGGGGTGTTTTGGGGCCTGCGGTGGTCCCCCTAGCACTTGGACCGAAAATTATATATCAGATACGTTTTCTTATCCTAAATACCTTTCATTTGTGTCCCATATTGTCGTGATTGGTCTAAATATATGTTTGGTAGGTTTTAGGGTGGGACAGCCCATCCGAAATTTGGATACCAAATTTTTATTTTTAGGGTACTATATGGGATCACACAAAATTTCGCTTAAATCGCACCACCCATCTCCGAGATCTGGCGTTTCCGAAAATTAGGGTAAGGGGAGGGTCCCCCCCCCCCCCCCCCCCTTCAGATATCAAAAAATATAGTACCCTATTTTCATCACGGGATCATTATGCACCATTTGTGAAAATTTAAAGAAAATCGGTTCAGCCGTTTCTGAGTCTATAAGGAACACACAAACATACAAACAAACAAACCTACAATCGAACACAAATTGATTTTTATATATAAGATTATAAATAAATACGAAATTTTTTCATTAAAGGAAATTTGTGATTCGAATATATTTAGTTTAGTTTTAGGGGTTCAGAGCCGGTAGCCCCCAACCCTTGGCTCCGTCCCTGCCTCCCATAGAAACCGATCTCGCGATTTGAGAACTTAAGACCCTGAATGTCGCAATTGTTTTACGATTTGTCTGAAACTTTACACGTGGCGGCCTCTTTCTTGAAAACAAAATCAATACAAAAACATTACTTTTATTTTACTGCATTTACACCCACTCTTATAAACCCAAAGCATCCATACATGTGCCATGCTCATCTAGTAGCATCAACAACAATGACACACATTTATAAAACAATTTAATAACATGCCATCGGTTACAAATACACCTAGCCACACGTCGGTTTCGTATGTGTGTCCTAGAATGTGGTCATTTTATATAGCCGGTGTTTGGCGCAAGAATATATGGACGCCGTACTGTGGTTTCAAACTGAATTTTAATTTTTGTTATAATCTCTAATACATAGGCCATTATCCGCCTATGATGCTAAAAATCTGGTTTCAAGCAGATCTCAACATTCAGATTTGGCTAGCAAGCTTTTGAAACGTCTATAAAGATGTGTCACGGCGGTACGCCATGTTATTCAGAATTAAAGTCCAAACTGTCCAAACCGAACTTCTAGATGCATTGCAGATTTGCCCATGAAATTCCACTAACAACACATCAATTGTGCCATCTAGAGGCCCACAGAGTCAAATCGGGAAATTTGTTTGAATAAGAGCTCTATAAGGTTATGGAATCCTTCAAAAAGTTTGTTGTGAGATTGTAAATCACGTCAGAAGTAATCTTGGTAAATTTTAGCTAAACAGCATAAGATTTGCGCCCTCTTGAGGCTCAAGAAGTAAAATTCGGAGATCGGAAAATATGGGATCTAAATTAGAATATATACTCAATTGGACAATATTTGGGATGTTGCCGGAGGTCATAGGGAAAATTACTACGCGAAAATTCTGCACAGGCGAGCTATATCAAAACATGGACCTTATATGTCTGAGAAGAAATTTTTCTTCTAGTTTCTATCTAGCAGAAAATTTTCTCGAAAATGGAAGCAGTACATTTTTTGGTGCAGTAGGTATTTTTTAAAGGACTATTTCATTCAATTTAGTTGCTTTTATATGTATTCACTAAGAAAGCGCATTTCTCTAATGAATGACTTTGACTTTACAAACGTGCTGAATTTTCAACAAGTTCCTTTGCTTGGTTTCGTTGGACTTTAAAAAGTCTCTATAATTTCGAATATTCATATCTGCAAGTTTCGGCAGGTCTTAAAAGTAACAAGCAAGATCGTGCTAAGATCGGTCGGGCCGAATCTTATATACCCTCCACCATTGATCGCATTTGTCGAATTCTATGCGCGGTATCTCTTTTTAGGCAAATAAAGAATATTGAATAAGAATTGCGCCTTGTTGGGGCTCAGAAAGCAAAATCGGGTGATCACTTTATATGGGAGCTGTATCAAGCTTTTGATCGATTTAGACCATATTAGACACGTAAGTTGAAGGTCATGTACAAAATTTCTTCCAAATCGGATGAGAATTGCGCCCTCTACAGGCTCAAGAAATCAAGATCCCAGATCGGTTTATATGGCAGCTTTATCAGCTTATATACTGATTTGCGCCGTACTTAGCACAGTTGTTGGAAGTCTTAACAAAACTCCTCATGCAAAATTTCAGTCAAATCGGACGAGAATTGCTCCCTCTAAAGGCTCAAGAAGTCAAAACCCACAATCGGTTTATATGTCACCTATATCAGGTTATGAACCGATTGAAACCATACTTGGCAAAGTTGTTCCAATAGGATAAGAATTTCTCCCTCTAGAGGCTGAAGAATTCAAGACCCAAGATCGGTTTATATGGCAGCTATATCAAAACATGGACCGATATAGCCCATTTATAAACCCAACCGACCTACACTGATAAGAAGTATTTGTGCAAAATTTCAAGCGGCGAGCTTTACTTCTTCGAAAGTAAGCGTGCTTTCGACAGACAGACGGACGGACATGGCTAGTTCGACTTAAAATGTCATGACGATCAAGAATATATATACTTTATGGGATCTTAGACGAATATTTCGAGGAGTTACAAACAGAATGACGAAATTAATAAACGCCCATCCTATGGTGGAGGATATAAAAACCGGGATTTTCTCGCAGCTTCTTCAACAGAAAATTATTTGCTGTTCACTTTACTAATAAACTTATTCCCAGAACGGTAATTTAAAACTGTTAGGATGGATACATCTTATTGAGAGATGCTACATGTCTGTGACAGTTGTCGGGTTTTCAATTCAGCATTTGGGGCATTGAAGTTCTAATCAGTTTCAAATTCATATGACTTGACAGCAAGAGAGTCTTCTAAGTAGCCGGAGAATCATGAAGGACGCTCTCATGATCGTTATGTTGCTTAATCAAATCAAGGAGATCCAATAGATCAGCGGTCTGGGTATAAAGCTGAGTCTCAACTTTTGGGTATCTAAAAGATTTCTTGACTTAGTTTCTTGACACAATTTCCTCAACAATCCCTTCAATGCATATACATATGTTAGTTACAATCTTCTCCGATATCACATTGCCCGTTTGAGAGTTTCGCGGGAAACGTGTATACACATTTCGTCATATGACATTGCCTAAACATTGTTTGACTCCTGAATAAACCCTATCGTACACTGAAAAAAAGTTGGCCCAAACTTTGAGATGTTTTCTTATTCGTAGGATTTTAGCAATGATAACGAGCTAAAGTACTAAAACTTTAAAATAAAGATAATTGGCCTTATTCACAAAACTTAGTGAAGCCATAAATAGCTTTATTTGACAGTTCTATAAAATAAATCTGTCAAACAAACCTATTTCGAATCTACATTAAGTTTTGTGAATAAAGTCGACTATCTTTACATTTAATTTCCTATTTATTAACGAATATGGTCATCGGTTTCAAATTTTGATCACTGATTGATTCTTATTTTACTTCCTTGATGACTGTCCATTTATTATTTTTTTGAAAAACTCTGTTTTGAAAGTTTGTATCTTAACCTAAAAATATTAAACATTTGAGAACGCTCCTGTTTCTGAGTTTATTTTTCGTCTTTAATTGCGGTTTACTGTTGTCTTGTTCCAATGTTAATTTCCTAACTTTCATCGATATTTTGACCTTCATTTTAGATGTTCGTTTTTTATAACAAGACGCAAAGTTAAGGACCATTTAATATAAAAAATCTTTAAAATGGAAGGAAATATTTTTTACTAAAGTGAATGATCATCTTTAAATTAATAAAGATTTCATTGCAGGATATTGTCCGGCTTTAGATTATTGTTTAATGCTTTCTATCAAAAGAATATCATACTAAAAAACATTTAAAAGTCAGCAAGAGTGTGGTGTTGCTAAAAGCATTTGACTGGCTATCCGTATCGCGGTTTCAATTTCGACCAAGAAATATCATACATATAAACCGATCTCCTGATTTGACTTCTTGAGCCCCTACAAGCCGCAATTTTTTTGCATGCAGTGCTCTGTTACGACTTCCAACAACTGTGCAAAATACTGTCCAATTCAGTCTATAACCGGATAAAGCACTCATGTAAACCGGTCTCTCAATCATCATTGTTCGGTTCCTAGAAGCTTTAATTTTTGCTGTTTGACAGAAGTTTGGTATGTAAAATAAAATTGTGCCCTTCAAAAAAAATTATTTTGTTTAAATTTTTAGCACAATCTATGGTAGTGAGTTTCCACGATTCGGCCCGGCCGAAAATAGCACGCTTTTACTTGTTTTATTTCGTTAATAATTATCAAACTGTAAAAATTATAAAAAATTCAAGCTATATGCTCCTAAAATTAAAAAATGAAAAAAAAACGAAACACTTTTGAAGCATTTACTTTATTTTTCGGCAATTTTGAAATTTTTACCATTTGAAAAAAGCCAAAAGTATTTGATTTTCTGGCAAAAAATTACCGTTGTACCATTTTCAGCATACTGTTACAGCAAATATCTTTGCTGTATTTACAAAAACATTTCTCTGAGTGTTCGAAAATCCCGGCATACTATATAAAAGGAGGTTATGAAGTCATGTAGCCGTGACGTCCTCACAGCTTGTGCAGAAGTGATTACCTGCAACCTTCAGTCTATCAGCATGTTTTCCGATCAGACATTGACCTGTCATGATGAACACAATGACTGAGACGTCTTTTCTAGCCAGCAAATGCAAAGGGATAGACCTCTTCAAGTCCAGATTAAGCCACATCATTTTTATACCCTCCACCATAAGATGGGGGGTATACTAATTTCGTCATTCTGTTTGTAACTACTCGAAATATTCGTCTGAGACCCCATAAAGTATATATATTCTTGATCGTCTTGACATTTTATGTCGATCTAGCCATGTCCGTCCGTCTGTCCGTCCGTCCGTCTGTCTGTCTGTCGAAAGCACGCTTACTTCCGAAGGAGTAAAGCTAGCCGCTTGAAATTTTGCACAAATACTTCTATTAGTGTAGGTCGGTTGGTATTGAAAATGGGCCATATCGGTCAATGTTTTGATATAGCTGCCATATAAACCGATCTTGGGTCTTGACTTCTTGAGCCTCTAGAGTGGGCAATTCTTACCCGTTTGGAATGAAATTTTGCACGACGTGTTTCGTTATGATATCCAACAACTGTGCCAAGTATGGTTGAAATCGGTCTATAACCTGATATAGCTGTCATATAAACAGATCTGGGGATTTGACTTCTTGAGCTTCTAGAGGGCGTAATTCCTATCCGATTTGGCTGAAATTTTGCATGACGTATTTGATTCTAATTGTCAACAACTTTGTCAAATACGGGTCAAATCGGTTCATAACCTGATATAGCTGCCATATAAACCTATCTGGGATCTTGACTTCTTGACCCCTAGATGTCGCAATTATTATCCGATATGCCTGAAATTTTGTACGACGGATCCTCTCATGACCATCAACAAACGTGTTTATTATGGTCTGAATCGGTCTATAGCCCGATACAGATCCCATATAAATCGTTCTCTCTATTTTACTTCGTGAGCCCCAATGGGCGCAATTCTTATACGAATTGGCTGAAATTTTACATAGGTCTCCAACATATAATTTAATTGTGGTCCGAACCGGACCATATCTTGATATCGTTTTAATAGCAGAGCAACTCTTTTCTTATATCCTTTTTTGCCTAAGAAGAGATGCCGGGAAAAGAACTCGACAAATGCGATCCATGGTGGAGGGTATATAAGATTCGGCCCGGCCGAACAACAGTGGAATTTTGAACTGTTCAGCCATCTCGTTGAGAGATATGCGACAGTCGGGGGCGGTTTTTGAATTCAGAAATATAAATGTATGCCAATCGTCGTTCTTTTATCTTAGTTGCAAGGATATGAGCTTGATACACACTACAGCGGTCGGACAACCTTCTCGGTATGACCAGTCTTAGATCTTCTCAGTATACCCCAAAGCCTGCTTGGTCGTCTAGTTTGGAACCATCCATATAGAAATCTTTGTAACTTCTTTTGCCAAGGATATCGGCTCTATTAAGAGTTGTGGTATAGTACGAGGGTTGCCTTTTATATTTCGGGATTGTACAACCCTTGTGTTGCAATCTACCCAATGACAGCTCTATCGTAAAGCTAGACATTTTTGAGGTTATACGTACTCAGAATGTTTTAAAAGAATGAGTGTAACTTAAAAGATTCATATCGCCCAAAAAATTGATTAAAATCGTAAACATTTTCCTACGATTTTTTTGCAACTTTCGACGTTTTTCGACACCTGAAGATGCGGTTGATGCATTCAGAATGAATTTTTTGGACATACCTCAATCAGAGTGGAAAAAGTGCTTCGACAATTGTTTCAATAGCATGCAAAAGTGTACAGATCTTATAATATTTTGAAAAACAATAAAGCAAATTTCGATGATTAATATTTGTTCTTGTGTTCCCTAATCCTGAAATATAACACCAACCCTCGTACTTCTCAATAAAGAAAGAGAAAAAAGAAACAGAAAAATAGAATTTCAATAATCACCAAAGCATCCACCAACAGGCAGCCCCTCCGTGGCTTCTAGGTTCTCTAATCCTGAAATATGAAAAGCAACCCTCGTGCTTCTCAATAAAGAAAGAGAAAAAAGAAACAAAAAAATAGAATTTCAATAATCACCAAAGCATCCACCAACAGGCAGCCCCTCCATGACTTCTAGGTTAAGGAAAGAGTTAAGTTTTCACACCATTTTTGATTGGTACATATAAAATTCAGATAGTTTATAAACCATTACTAGTGAGAAAATACTCTTCAACTCAAAACATGGCGCCAATCGTTATTAAAAATATCCTTTGAGAGATTAAAATTTTCGAACCATCAATCCAATTAAAACGTTGCATGATATTTTGGTCCCATGGCTTAAGAAACATTCTCCTTGTAATAATTTGTCATATATTCCAGTGGGAATATACGACTGTCTCCGCCGCTCACAAGCTGATCCTTCAATATAATGCCTTTGGGTTCGGATGCTGGGAGGTCACAAATTCAACTATGAGAGGTCTATCGCTGTCGTTTGCCGAGACAAATGTCTCACTTACCGTGTCCGCCTTGATAGGTTACAATCTGATTGGAAGACATGTTTGTAGCAACGATTTCCGCAATTTAGGTTTCCATTTCTTGCCTTCATCAGCTGATGTGAACATTCGCAACTTTTTAGTATTCTTAAACGATCTGACTAATGTAAAGGTAGGAACTAGGAGATATGTACATTGATTCTCTTGTTCGTGTGGTATTGCTATGGACTTAATGTTTAAGTAGGTGACTGCAGACTATTACTGTAACCTAACACAACCTAGATTTCGATTTAGCTGAATTGACTTCTTGACATTCTATAAAGCACAATTTTTACTCACATTGGAGAAGTTTTAGTGGTTTTGACAGAGGGACGGGCCAAATACCTGGCCGGAAACAACTTAGTACATCAAGAGTATATATACATATGATTAGGAGTGTTCGATCAGGCGTTGAAATTGCAATGGGGTAGCATATCATATACCGACTCAACTGGTGCACACCAATGAATTTCAGGTTGGAACTGCTGTGCACCGGACATTGGGACATAAACACATGCATCGTGTTAAATTCCATTAAAGGAATACAGACAAATGGAGAGCAATGTAGTTGATGCCATTATTTAAAACAAATTATGGACCTTTCATACCCAAAACTCACGCACACTACATTTGTTATTAACGCGACATATCCCAAAATTGCGGTTGACCTACAAAAAGTTATACATACCCATGCTTGGAGCTTGGAAAAACAAACACTAACCTTATGATTATTATGGTATGGTCATTAGAATCTGCAAATGTTAAGGTTCATAAATAGTTGAATAGAAACCCCACTAACATAATAGGAAATACCCATATAATTTAAGAGAACAATTGCTGAGATTTTTCTAGCCAAATCATTGTCTGTGTAGTAGTCAAGTCAGTCAAATAGAAATTTCTGTGCAATAGACATCTTGTGAATCGACTTTTTGTGTTCAAATATTTATTTAAAAATGTTTACAATATGAAAACTAAGGATTGTAATGTAAGTTGAATAGTTCATTGATAAAGTAACTTATCATTATCATTATTTAAAAGATGAAAAAAAAACTAACTTTAAGTCATGTTTTTTCATATACAGAGATATAGGTTTAATTGGTCAAATAATCTTTTGGGGGCGATTTTTTGAGGTAAAGAGCCACTTACGTTCTTGGACACAAAGTTTAATGTCATATTCGTGATCAACTCCCAAATATTTTTCATTTGAGTCTTATATGGCTATGATCGAGTAAAACTCCCATTTGGTTGGCCTTTTGGGGGTGGGACGACCCGCTAATACTAAGACATCATTTTTTATGTCATATTCGTTAACTTCTCCCGAATACCTTTCATTTGAGTCCAATATTGATATGTACGTTCATTTCTTTGTTTGGGGGAAATTTCGGGGTTGGTGTGGCCCCTGGATCCCTTGGACCCAACTTTTAATGCCATTTTCGTATTCTACTCTCCAATGCCTTTCAATTGATACCCATATTGTCCGATCGGTCAACCGTGATTTTGGGTGGAGTTTTTGGTGTAACGAGGGAGGGTCCACACCCTTCTAATATCTACACATTATAAAGCCTATTTCTCCTTCCTGACCATATTCGTAATCTACTTCCGAATACCTTTCAGTCGAGTCACATATTGTCATTATATTCTAATATGCCTTTTTGAAGGGGTTTTGTGGTCGGAGCAGCCCCCTAGATATTTATATCCAAATTTTGATATCAAATTTGTATTCTACTCCCGAATACTTTTCATTAAAGTCCCATATTGCCCCGATCGGTCTACTTTTATTTTTGGGTGGTACTTTTGTGGTAAGGGGGAAGGTCTGGCCCCCTTGGGATATCAAAATATTATAAAGCTTATTGCTCCTTCCGGACCACTCCCCACAATCTGTGAAAATTTGAGAGAAATCAGTTCAGCCGTTTTTAAGTCTATACGGAACAAACAGACACAAATTAATTTTTATACCCTCCAGCATAGGACGGGGGGTATACCAATTTCGTCATTCTGTTTGTAACTAGTCGAAAAATTCGTCTGAGACCCCATAAAGTATATATATTCTTGATCGTCGTGACATTTTATGTCGATCTAGCCATGTCCGTCCGTCCGTCTGTCTGTCGAAAGCACGCTAACTTCCGAAGGAGTAAAGCTAGCCGCTTGAAATTTTGAACAAATACTTCTTAGTGTAGGTCGGTTGGTATTGTAAATGGGTCATATCGGTCCATGTTTTGATATAGTTGTCATATAAACCGATCTTGGGCCTTGACTTCTTCAGCCTCTAGAGTGCGCAATTCTTATCCGATTGGAATAAAACTTTGCACTACGTGTTTTGTTATGATATCCAACAACTATGCTAAGTACGGTTCATATCGGTCCATAACCTGATATAGCTGTCATATAAACCGATCTTGGGTCTTGAATTCTTGAGCCTCAAGAAGGCACAATTCTTATCCGATTTGAATGAAATTTTGCACGTAGTATTTTGTTATGATATCCAACAACTGTGCTAAGTATGGTTTAAATCGGTCAATAACCTGATATAGCTGTCATATAAACCGATCTTGGGTCTTGACTTCTTGAGCCTGTAGAGGACGCAATTTATATCCGATTTGAATGAATTTTTGCAGGTAGTATTTTGTTATGATATCCAACAAATGTGCCAAGTATGGTATAATGTGCCAAGTATGGTAACCTGATATATCTGCCATATAAACCGATCTGGGATCTTGATTTCTTGAGCCTCTAGAGTTGGCAATTATTATCCGATTTGCCTGAAATTTTGTACAACTGATCCTCTCATGACCATCAACATACGTGTTTATTATGGTCTGAATCGGTCTATAGCCCGATACAGCTCCCACACAAATCGATCTCCCTATTTTATTTCTTGCCGAAATTTTACACCGGTCTCCAACATATAATTTAATTGTGTTCCAAACCGGACTATATCTTGATATCACTCTAATAGCAGAGCAAATCTTTTGTTATATCCTTTTTTGCCTAAGAAGAGATGCCCGGAAAAGAACTCGACAAATGCGATTTATGGTGGAGGGTATATAAGATTCGGCCTGGCAGAACTTAGCATGCTTTCACTTGTTATATATATAGACTAACTGACCCGGGCCCGCTCCGCTGCGCCTTCTTTCACTTAATATGGAACATAATTTTACTTGGAATATTTTATTATATTTTCGATAATTAAACAGCTTTTAGTGAAATACTATGCTACGATAATAGTACAGGGTGGCTGATGAAAGCCGCTACCAAAAAAAAATGTAATAACTTTTTTTCTATTTAATAATAATAATTTAATAATTAATTTAATTAATTAATTAATTAATTTAATTAATAATAATTTAATAATTAATTTAATAATTTAATTTAACATGAATAAAAGAAAAATGTATTCCATACACCGAAAAAAAAATGTAGCAATATTCATCATTGTAGCAATATTCATCAGCCACCCTGTATAACGCTTGACTAACAGTTTAACAATATACAATAAGTGACTTTATCTGAATTCCATACGATCTTTGTTGGTCTACGAATTTAAATTTGGATGTAAGGTGTACTCCATTCTTAATATGCTATATTTCAGGCCGATATTCTCATGTTATCTGATTTAGGGGAGCTTCCGGGGGTCACCGAGACACTTGGCCCTGAAATAATATCACCATCGTGCTCTTCTTTCAAATACCATTTATTTAAACCTCATATTACGATGAGGCGTCCCCCAAACACATGGTCCGAAAATAGGTTATCAAGTTCGTTTTCTAATCTCAAATACCTTTCATTAGAGCCACATATTGATGGCCTAAATACATGGTCCTACATTTGGATTTCAAATCCCCATATTGCGATGTTCAGTAAAAAATTGCTGTTTGTGGGGTATATTGGGAAAGGGTAGACCCCAGAAAATTGGTCCCAAGAGTGGGTATCAATTCTTGCTCTTTACCCCAATACCTTTCATTTAAGCTCCACATTGACATGGTCGGTAAATATGCCCGATTTAGGTGTGTTTTGGAGATTGGAGTTGTCCCCCAAACACTAAGCCCGCAAAATATATCAGCAACGTGCACTATTCTCATATATGTATATATCATTTATTTGAACCCCATATTGCACTTAGCCTCAAAATTTGATATCAAATTCGTTTGCAAATCTCATTTAAACTCCTTATTGCAAAAGTCAGCAAATATGTCCGGTTTGGGGTATTTGCCCTAAAAACTATTAATATTTAGGTCCACTCTCTTTAAGACCCAAATTGTCGTGGTAAGCAAAAACATCCTATTTAGGAATTGTTATGGTGGTGGGACGTCCCCTAGACAGTTGGTCCCTAATGTTGATATCAGATACGTGATATCAAATGTTGATATCAAATACCTTTAATTTGAGCCCCATATTTCCATAGTCGGCAAACATGACCGGCTTGATGGGTGTTTTGGGAAATGGGCAGCCACTCAGTGAGTTAGCCTTGAAAATATATGTCGGATTCGTGTTCTACTCTAAAAACCCTCTTATGTGAGTCTCATATTGAAATGGTCAGCAACTACTTCCTATTTGGGTGGTGTTTTGGGGGGTGGGGTGGCCCCATAGACACTTCCCGAATATTGATATCAGATGGTCGTAAATTTGTGCCCTTTGGGGGATGTTTTTAGGGAGAGGCGGCGTTTTGGGTACGGGGTGAACCCCCAGAAATGTGGTCCCACATTTGGATATTAGATTCGTATTCTATTCGCAAATACCTTTCATTTGAGTCACATATTGCCATAGTCGGTAAATATGTCCGATTTAAGGATGTTTGGGGGGTTTTGTTTGGTCCCCCTAACACTTGGTCCGACAATTGGATATCAGATACGTTTTTTATACCCTCCACCATAAGATGGGGGGTATACTAATTTCGTCATTCTGTTTGTAACTACTCGAAATATTCGTCTGAGACCCCATAAAGTATATATATTCTTGATCGTCGTGACATTTTATGTTGATCTAGCCATGTCCGTTCGTCTGTCCGCCCGTCCGTCTGTCTGTCGAAAGCACGCTAACTTTCGAAGGAGTAAAGCTAGCCGCTTGAAATTGTGCACAAATACTTCTTATTAGTGTAGGTCGGTTGGTATTGTAAATGGGCCATATCGGTGCCTGTTTTGATATAGCTGCAATATAAACCGATATTGGGTCTTGACTTCTTGAGCCACTAGAGTGCGCAATTCTTATTCGATTTGAATGAATTTTGGCACGACGTGTTTCGTTATGATATCCAACAACTGTGCCAAGTATGGTTCAAATCGTTCCTTTACCTGATATAGCTGTCATATAAACCGATCTTGGGTTTTGACTTCTTGAGCCTCCAGAGTGTGAAATTCTTTTCCGATTGGAATGAAATCTTGCACGACGTGTTTTGTTATTATATCCAACAACTGTGCCAAGTATGGTTCAAATCGGTCCATAACCTGATATAGCTGCCATATAAACCGATCTTGGGTCTTGATTTCTTGAGCCTCTAGAGTGCGCAATTCTTATCCGATTGGAATGAAATTTTGCACGACGTGTTTTGTTATTATATCCAACAACTATGCTAAGTACGGTTCATATCGGTCCATAAACTGATATAGCTGTCATATAAACCGATCTTGGGTCTTGACTTCTTGAGCCTCTAGAGGGCGCAATTCTTATCCGATTTGCCTGAAATTTTGTACGACGGATTCTCTCATGACCATCAACATACGTGTTTATTATGGTCTGAATCGGTCTATAGCCCGATACAGCTCCCATATAAATCGATCTCTCTATTTTTCTTGAGCCCCCAAAGGGCGCAATTCTTATTCGAATTGGCTCACATTTTACACAGGTCTCCAACATATAATTTAATTGTGGTCCAAACCGGACCATATCTTGATATCGCTCTAATAGCAGATCAAATCTTTTCTTATATCCTGTTTTGCCTAAGAAGAGATGCCGGGAAAAGAACTCGACAAATGCGATCCATGGTGGAGGGTATATAAGATTCGGCCCGGCCGAACTTAGCACGCTTTTACTAGTTTATCCTAAATACCTTTCATTTGAGTCCCATATTGTAGTGATTTATCTAAATATATGTTTGGTAGGTTTAAGGGTGGGGCGGCCCCCTTGACACCTAATCCGAAACTTGGATACCAAATTTTTGAAAGATTAGAACGATGTCTTTAGTAGTTTTGGTTTTGTGATATTTTCAAATTTTTATATGACTTCTATGCATGGCATAGTACCTCACAAATGTCGCCAACATTAGGAGGGAATAACCACCACGCAAAATCTTTTCAATGTTTTCGTCAGGATTTGAATCATTGGCGGACTTGCTTACCTCTGCGCGAAATGGGCCCATCTTAACACTCTGCCAAAACAGGACTTATATATCGACCATTGTAATATAGTGCTCAAATAAAAGATAGAAAGGCGTTTGAGAAGGCCTTTTACGGCCTTATTCACAAAACTTACTGTGGATTTAAAGTGGGTTTATTAGACATATTTATACACCTATTTATTTAATCATACATTTCTTTATACACTGAAAAAAAATGTTTTCCTAATATAATATTTTTTTTTGTTCTTAATGTTATGGAAGCGTTTTTGTCCCAAATGACAAGTAATTGCTCTTTATTCTTACGATTTTATGTTTTGTATTAAAATTATGTCTTAAGCACAAAGATTTTTTTACCTTAAAAACACAAAGATTTATTCATCTTATCAAAGATTTATTTAAGGTAAAGCCCTTTGAAATCTTGTACTTGACATAAGGATGCATATCTTTAAACTAAATTTGAGGCGCGTTATATGGCAGTATATTAACTTAAAGATAAAAAACTACCTTTAAATTGAAGAAGACCCCACGACTTTGATTAAAATTCAAAATTAAGAAATTTTCCAACTTTATTTTTAAGATAAAATTTTATGATATCGTCCTTATCACAGGGCATATTTCCAAATTTAATAAATATGGAAATTCGGAGTGCAATTCCGAAAGTAATCAAAAGTTTTTTTTTTGTGCTGAAGAATTTAAATATGGAGATAGGTTTCCATAACTTTTATATCAAAAATTGGTGGACACAGTGCAAATCGCATAAAAATTTTGTCTTCTAGAAGCTTAATAAGTAAAAACTGTATCGATTTGGTAGCGCTATTTAAATCAAACCGATTCGCACAGATACACGCAGGATTTGAATAATAATCGGTGATTTATGTGACACGATCCATCTGTCGTGTCACTAGGCTGTAGAAATTGCAAATTAGAGAAAACCACTACTAATGATGTCAAAATATATTGACTGACGTTCAATCGTCGAATGAAATGGACCAAAATAGACAAATTGGTAACATCCGGAAGACATTGAGAAAAGTATGAAGGCATGATGTCCTGTGCTTCGATGTCTTACCGAATTTCGTAGGTAGGAGAGCTTAGCAATGAAATATTTCAGAACTACAGAAAACAAGTAAAAGCGTGCTAAGTTCGGCCGGGCCGAATCTTATATACCCTCCACCATGGATCGCATTTGTCGAGTTATTTTCCCGGCATCTCTTCTTAGGCAAAAAAGGATATAAGAAAAGATTTGCTCTGCTATTAGAGCGATATCAAGATATGGTCTTGTTTGGACCACAATTAAATTATATGTTGGAGACCGGTGTAAAATGTCAGCCAATTCGAATAAGAATTGCGCCCTTTGTGGGCTCAAGAAGTAAAATAGAGAGATCGATTTATATGGGAGCTGTATCGGGCTATATACCGATTCAGGCCATAATAAACACGTATGTGAATGGTCATGAGAGAATCCGTCGTACAAAATTTCAAGCAAATCGGATAATAATTGCGACCTCTAGAGGCTCAAGAAGTCAAGATCCCAGATCGGTTTATATGGCAGCTATATCAGGTTATGAACCGATTTGAACCATATTTGGCACAGTTGTTGGATATTATAACAAAATACTACGTGCCAAAATTCATTCAAATTGGATAAGAATTGCGCTTCTAGAGGCTCAAGAAGTCAAGACCCAAGATCGGTTTATATGACAGCTATATAAGGTTATGGACGGATTTGAACCATACTTGGCACAGTTGTTGGATATCATAACAAAACACGTCGCACAAAATTTCATTCCAATCGGATAAGAATTGCGCACTCTAAAGGCTCAAGAAGTCAAAACCCCAGATCGGTGTATATGGCAGCTATATCAGATTATGGACCGATTTGAACCATACTTGGCACAGTTGTTGGATATAATAACAAAACACGTCGTGCAAAATTTCATTTTGATCGGATAAGAATTGCGCACTCTAGAGGTTAAAAAAGTCAAGACCCAAGATCGGTTTATATGGCAGCTATATCAGGTTATAAACCGATTTGAACCATACTTAGCACAGTTGTTGGATATCATAACACAACTCGTCGCGCAAAATTTTATCCCAATCGGATAAGAATTGCGCACTCTAGAGGCTCAAGAAGTCAAGACCCAAGATCGGTTTATATGGCAGCTATATCAAAACATGGACCGATATGGCCCATTTACAATACCAACCGACCTACACTAATAAGAAGTATTTGTGCAGAATTTCAAGCGGCTAGCTTTACTCCTTCGGAAGTTAGCGTGCTTTCGACAGACAGACGGACGGACGGACGGACGGACATGGCTAGATCGACATAAAATTTCACGACGATCAAGAATATATATACTTTATGGGGTCTCAGGCGAATATTTCGAGTAGTTACAATCAGAATGACGAAATTAGCATACTCCCCATCTTATGGTGGAGGGTATAAAAATCTATATATATATATAACAAGTAAAAGCGTGCTAAGTTCGGCCGGGCCGAATCTTATATACCCTCCACCATGGATCGCATTTGTCGAGTTCTTTTCCCGGCATCTCTTCTTAGGCAAAAAAGGATATAAGAAAAGAGTTACTCTGCTATTAAAACGATATCAAGATATTGTCCGGTTCGGACCACAATTAAATTATATGTTGGAGACCTGTGTAAAATTTCAGCCAATTCGTATAAGAATTGCGCCAATTGGGGCTCACGAAGTAAAATAGAGAGAACGATTTATATGGGATCTGTATCGGGCTATAGACCGATTCAGACCATAATAAACACGTTTGTTGATGGTCATGAGAGGATCCACCGTACAACATTTCAGGCATATCGGATAATAATTGCGACCTCTAGGGGTCAAGAAGTCAAGATCCCAGATCGGTTTATATGGCAGCTATATCAGGTTAAGAACCGATTTGAACCTTATTTGACACAGTTGTTGAAAGTAAAAATAAAATACGTCATGCAAAATTTCAGCCAAATCGGATAGGAATTGCGCCCTCTAGAAGCTCAAGAAATCAAATCCCCAGATCTGTTTATATGACAGCTATATCAGGTTATGAACCGATTTAAACCATACTTGGCACAGTTGTTGGATATCATAACGAAATACTTCGTGCAAAAATTCATTCAAATCGTATAAGAATTGTGCCCTCTAGAGGCTCAAGAAGTCAAGACCCAAGATCGGTTTATATGGTAGCTATATCAGGTTATAGACCGATTTGAAGCATACTTTGCACAGTTGTTGGGTATCATAACAAAACACGTCGTGCGAAATTCCATTCCAATCGGATAAGAATTGCGCCCTCTAGAGGGTCAAGAAGTCAAGACCCAAGATCGGTTTATATGGCAGCTATATCAGGTTATGGACCGATTTGAACCATACTTGGCACTGTTGTTGGATATAATAAGAAAACACGTCGTGCAAAATTTCATTTCAATCGGATAAGAATTGCGCACTCTAGAGGCTCAAGAAGTCAAGACCCAAGATCGGTTTATATGGCAGCTATATCAGGTTATGGACCTATTTGAACCATACTTGGCACAGTTGTTGGATATTATAACAAAACACGTCGTGCAAAATTTCATCCCAATCGGATAAGAATTGCGCACGCTAGAGGCTCAAGAAGTCAAGACCCAAGATCGGTTTATATGGCAGCTATATCAAAACATGGACCGATGTGGCCCATTTACAATACCAACCGACCTACACTAATAAGAAGTATTTGTGCAAAATTTCAAGCGGCTAGCTTTACTCCTTCGGAAGTTAGCGTGCTTTCGACAGACAGACGGACGGACGGACGGACGGACGGACGGACGGACGGACGGACGGACGGACGGACGGACGGACGGACAGACGGACGGACATGGCTAGATCGACATAAAATTTCACGACGATCAAGAATATATATACTTTATGGGGTCTCAGACGAATATTTCGAGTAGTTACAAACAGAATGACGAAATTAGTATACCCCCCATCTTATGGTGGAGGGTATAAAAATGAATTTGTGTTTGTTTGTTTGTGGGTTTGTAAATTTGTTTGTTCCGTATAGACTCAAAAACGGCTAGACCGATTTCTTCAAAATTTTCACAGATTTTGGGGAGTGGTCCGGAAGGAGCAGTAGGCTATATAATCGCATTGGGGGCGCACCCTCCCCCTTACCACAAAAGTACCAAATAAAAATAAAAATAGACCGATTGGGACAATATGGGACTTAAATGAAAGATATTGGAGAGTAGAAAGCGAATGTGGTATAAAAACTTGGGTTCAAGTATCCAAGGAATAGCCGAAGTCCGCTCCAAACTGCTCCAAATAGACATATTGGACGTATATATCAATATAGGACTCAAATGAAAGGTATTCGGGAGTAAACTACGAATATGACATAAGAAACGAGGTCCAAGTAATTGATAGTCGCCGCATCCCCATAAGCTCGCCAATTGGGAATACTACTCAATCATAGCTTGATGGAACTCAAATGACAGGCATTTGAGAGCAGATTACGAATATGATATTAAACTTTGTGTCCAAGAACCTAGGTGGTGTTTTACCTCCTAAAATCGCCTCCAATATCAAAACAATGGGAAATCAATTGATAGATTAGCGTGAAAGAAGGATTTGCAAACCTTAACGATAAGGTTAACCATTTTTAGCTCACCGATAGACGAGACCAAACGACGTGTTGGGCAACACTTTTTTGTCGAAGAGTTTTACACGGTAAGAACTATTAGCAAATTAGTTTTCTACCACAGAAAATCGTTTAATATGTCAATATAATATGATTTGAAAACAAGAAAAAAGCGTTAAATTCGACCTGGCCGAACTTTGGAAACACACCACCTCGGGTATATATGTAAACCACCTTTCATCACAATTCGGTGAAAATTTTATACCTTATGTCCCATAGCAGTTATATCGAAATATGTTTCAATTTGGACCAAGTACTAATAAGTAAATACAATTCAATTGTTCGATTGTTCATAACAAAATAAAGATCTTTTTAGTAGCTATATCTAAAAAAAACCGATCTGAACCATATACGACACAAATGTCGGAAAGCCTAACATTAGTCACTCAAATTTCAGTGAAAACGGATTATAAATGCGCCTTTTATGAGGGCAAGAGTTTAAATCTAGATATCGGTCTACATGACAGCTATATCCAAATCTGGACCGATTTAGGCCAAGTTGCAGAAAAATGTCGAAGAGCGTAACACAAAGCACTGTTTCAAATTTCGTGCGAAATCGGACAATAAATGCGCCGATAATGGGCCCAAAACTTTAAATCCAGAGACCAATCTATATGGCAACTATATTCAAATCTGGACCGATCTGGGCCAAATTGAAGAAGGACGTCAAAGAGCCTAACTAAACCTACTCTCTCAAATTTCAGCGACATCGGACAATAAATGCGCCTTTTATGGACCCAAAACCTAAATCCGAGATACCGGTCTATTTGGTAGCTTCCAAATCTGGACCGATCTGTTCGATATTGCAGAAGTATGTCAAGGGGCTTAACTTAAATCACTGTCCCAAATTTCGGACGATAATTGCGCCTTTCATGGGCCCAAAACCTTAAATCGAGAAATCGGTCTATATGGGAGCTATATCCAAATCTAAACCGATCAGTGCCAAATTGAAGAAGGATGTCGAAGGGTCTAACACAACTCACTGTCCCAAATTTCATCAAAATCGGGTAATAAATGTGGCTTTTATGGGCCTAAGATCCTAAATAAGATGATCGGTCTATACGATAGCTATATCCAAATCTGAACCGATCAGGGCCAACTCACTGTCCCAAATTTCATCAAAATCGGATAATAAATGTGGCTTTTATGGGCCTAAGACCCTAAATCGGCGGATCGGTCTACATGGGGGCTATATCAAGAAATTGTGCGATATAGCCAATCATCGAACTTAACCTGCTTATGGACAAAAAAAGAATCTGTGCAAAGTTCCAGCTCAATATCTCTATTTTTGAAGACTGTAGCGTGATTTCAACAGACAGACGGACGGACATATCTAGATCGTCTTAGATTTTTACGCTGATCAAGAATATACATACCTTATAGGGTCGGAAATGGATATTTCGATATGGTGCAAACGGAATGACAAAATGAATATACCCCCATCCTTCGATGGTGGGTATAAACAAGTAAAAGCGTGCTAAGTTCGGCCGGGCCGAATCTTATATACCCTCCACCATCGATCGCATTTGTCGAGTTCTTTTCCCGGCATCTCTTCTTAGGCAAAAAAAAAAGGATATAAGAAAAGATTTGCTCTGCTATTAGAGCGATATCAAGATATGGTCCGGTTCGGACCACAATTAAATTATATGTTGGACACCTGTGTAAAATGTCAGCCAATTCGAATAAGAATTGGGCCCTTTGGGGGCTCAAGAAGTAAAATAGAGAGATCGATTTATATGGGAGCTGTATCGGGCTATAGACCGATTCAGACCATAATAAACACGTTTGTTGATGGTCATGAGAGGATCCGTCGTACAAAATTTCAGGCATATCGGATAATAATTGCGACCTCTAGGGGTCAAGAAGTCCAGATCCCAGATCGGTTTATATGGCAGCTATATCAGGTTATGCACCGATTTGAACCTTATTTGACACAGTCTTGCAAAATTTCAGGCAAATCGGATAGGAATTGCGCTCTCTATTGGCTCGAGAAGTCCAATCCCCAAATCTGTTTTTATAACAGCTATATCAGGTTATAAACCGATTTGAATCATACTTGGCACAGTTGTTGGATATCATAACAAAACCAGTCGTGCAAAATTTCATTCCAATCGGATAAGAATTGCGCACTGAGGCTCAAGAATTCAAGACCAAGATCGGTTTATATGACAGCTATATCAGGTTATAAACCGATTTCAATCATACTTGGCACAGTTGTTGGATATCATAACAAAACACGTCGTGCAAAATTTCATTCCATTCGGATAAGAATTGCGCACTCTAGAGGCTCAAGAAATCAAGAACTCAGGTTTATATGGCAGCTATATCAGGTTAACGACCGATTTGAACCATACTTTGCACAGTTGTTGGATATCGTAACTTAACACGTCGTGCAAAATTTCATTCCAATCGGATAAGAATTGCGCACTCTAGAGGCTCGAGAAGTCAAGACCCAAGATCGGTTTATGTGGCAGCTATATCAGATTATAAACCGATATGAATCAACTTGGCACGGTTGTTGGATATCATAACAAAACATGCCGTGCAAAATTTCGGATAAGAATTGCGCCCTCTAGAGACTCAAGATCGGTTTATATGGCAGCTATATCAAAACATGGACCGATATGGCCCATTTACAATACCAACCGACCTACACCAATAAGAAGTATTTGTGCAAAAATTCAAGCGGCTAGCTTTACTCCTTCGGAAGTTAGCGTGCTTTCGACAGACAGACGGACGGACGGACATGGCTAGATCGACATAAAATGTCGCAACGATCAAGAATATATATACTTTATGGGGTCTCAGACGAATATTTCTACTAGTTACAAACAGAATGACGAAATTAGTATACCATCCTATCGTGGAGGGTGTAAAAATTGGTATCAAATTCAGGGGTGGGATGCCTAAGAGGTACATGAGTGTCTATAGGAAAATTGGAATACATTTTCAACTACAATTACGCAGAAATGTCCAAATTTAGAGTACTCCTCTCCAACATAGCATAATTGGGCGCAGCATAGCGCGCCGGGCTCAGCTATCTCATATATAATAAAAATCAATTTGTATTTGTTTGTAGATTTGTTTGTGTGTTCGTTATAGACTCAGAAACGGCTGAACCGATTTTCTTGAAATTTTCACAGCTGGTGCATAATAATCCCGTGGTGAAAATAGAGTACTACATTTTTTGATATCTGAAGGGGGATCGGACCCTCCCCCTTACCATAATTTTCAGAAACGCTAGATCTCGGAGATGCGTGGTGCGATTAAAACGAAATTTTGTGTGCTCACATATAGTACCCTAAAAATGAAACCTAGGAAGGCCGCCCAACCCTTAAACCTACCAAACATATATTTAGACCAATTACGACAATATAAGACTCAAATGAAAGGTATTTAGGATAAGAAAACACATCTGATATCCAATTGTCGGACCAAGTGCCAGAGGGACCACCTCAACCCCCAAAACACCCCTTAATCGGACATATTTACCGACCATGGCAATATGGGACTCAAATGAAAGGTATTTGCGAGTAGAATACGAATCTGATATCCAAATGTGGGACCACGTTTCTTGGGGAAAACTGAGTGGCCAACCATCCCCCAAAACACCCCCAAGGGGGTCATGTTTGCCGACTATGCCAAATTAAAGGCATTTGGGAGTAGGCCACGTATTTGATTAGGGACCAACTGTCTAGGGGAAGTTCCACCACCATAACAACCCCCAAATAGGATGTATTTGCTCACCAAGACAATTTGGGTCTTAAAGAGTGTGGAACAAAATATTTATAGTTTTTTGGGTTAATACCCCAAACAGGACATATTTGCTGAATTTAAGGAGTTTAAATGAGATTAGAAAACGAATTTGTTACCCAATTTTAAGGCCAATTGCAATATGGGGTTCAAATAAATGATATATAGAAATATGGGAATAGAGCACATTGCTGATATATTTTCCGGGCTTAATATTTGGGGGACCACCCCAATCCCCAAAACAAGAGAATTGTGCTAGAATTGATACCCACTTTCGGGACCAATTTTCTGGGTGTCTACCCCTTTCCCATAATACCCCACAAACAGCAACTTTTTAGTGACCATCGCAATATGGGGCTCAAATAAAAGTATTTGGGAGTAGAATACCAATTTGATATCCAAATCAAGGACCATGTATTTAGGGCATCACCCCTTCTCCAAAACACCCTCCAAAGGGTAAAAATTTTTGGACCATGCCAATATGTGGCCCAAATGAAAGGTATTTGAGATCAGAAAACGAATTTGATGACCTATTTTGGGGCCATGTGTTTGGAGGACGCCTCATCATGTAAACTCCCCTAAACCACTGGCAATATGGGGTTTAAAAAAACGGTATTTGAAAGAAGAGCACGATGCTGATATTTTTTCAGGGCCAAGTATCTGGGGGACCACCTCACCCCCGAAAACACCCCTAAATCAGAGAAAACATGAGAATATCGGGTAGTTAGAAAGTATTTTATGACTGGAGTACACCTTACATCCAAACTTAAATTCATAGACCAATAAAAATCATATGAGATTCAAATAAAGGTACTTATATTGTTAAACTGTTAGTCAAGCGATATACTATTTTTGTAGCAAGGTATTTCATTAAAAGCTCTTAACTTGTCGAAAATAAATATTCCAAGGAAACTTTTGTTCCATATAAATAAAAGAAGGCGCAGCGGAGCGGGCCCAGTTCAGCTAGTACTTAAATAATATGATGAAAATTACCATGCCAAATATTGAAAGTTTTTAAGGAAAACATTTTTGCGATAGTTAATTGCTTTATCATCTGTTTGGCTTTTAACGGCCGGTCATGCGAGTCAATTTTTTGTTTGTTTCATTGTCTTTCAAGTCGAGCTTAATGACCAAGCGAATGCAACATATAAAGGAGAGATTGATAATTGAAGAAAAGAAATTGCCAGTTCCTCAGACAAGGCAGGACACATTTAACCCCACTGGTGCCGGTCATTCGAGTCAATTTTTTTTTTTTTTTTGATTCCTTGTCTTTCACGTCGAGCTTAATGACCAAGCGAATGCAACATCCAAAGGAGAGATTGATAAATGAAGAAAATAAATTTCCAGTTCCTCAGACAAGGCGGGACACATTTCATCCCACTGGTGGACGCGTTTCGATAATTGGGTTTCATTATCTCATCGGCACCATCGTAATACTCATTAATTTAATTTTGTAATTTGTTAACCTATTTTCACAAAATGTGTCACGAATGTTTCTCTTATAACTGTTCTGATGACTAATGAATTTCATAGAAATTTGTTCGGTTTTAGATATAGCTTCCATATATATGCATCTCCCAATTTTCACTTTTAAGACCTTTGCTAACGCATTTATCAATTGATCTTCCCAATAATTTGCACAACGATTTACTCTATGGCTCCTACAATATGTTCGGATTTTGATCGAAATTCTACACATAAAAGCTAAGCAAATTTTAAATTCGACATCTTAGCCTGCATATCCAATGTGGTGTAGGGTGTCAAAATGTCGGTAAACTATTTTTTGTGTCAAGTAAACCTATTTTAAGACTTTGTAAAGGCCATTAATGTTATGAAATGACATTTGAAACATACGAAAACATTTCCTGCTGAACTTTAATTATTATTATTATACCCTCCACCATAAGATGGGGGGTATACTAATTTCGTCATTCTGTTTGTAACTACTCGAAATATTCGTCTGAGACCCCATAAAGTATATATATTCTTGATCGTCGCGACATTTTATGTCGATCTAGCCATGTCCGTCTGTCCATCTGTCTGTCGAAAGCATACTAACTTCCGAAGGAGTAAAGCTAGCCGCTTGAAATTTTGCACAAATACTTCTTATTAGTGTAGGTCGGTTTGTATTGTAAATGGGCCATATCGGTCCATGTTTTGATATAGCTGCCATATAAACCGATCTTGGGTCTTGACTTCTTGAGCCTCTAGAGTGGGCAATTCTTATCCGATTGGAATGAAATTTTGCACGACGTGTTTTGCTATGATATCCAATAACTGTGCCAAGTATAGTTCAAATCGGTCTATAACCTGATATAGCTGCCATATAAACCGATCTTGGGTCTTGACTTCTTGAGCCTCTAGGGGGCGCAATTCTTATCCGAATGGAATGGAATTTCGCACGACGTCTTTTGTTATGATGCCCAACAACTATGCCAAGTATGGTTTAAATCGGTTCATAACCTGATATAGCTGCCATATAAACCGATCTTGGGTCTTGACTTCTTGAGCCTCTAGAGGGCACAATTCTTATCCGATTTGAATGAATTTTTGCACGAAGTGTTTCGTTATGATATCCAACAACTGTGCCAAGTATGGTTGAAATCGGTCCTTAACCTGATATAGCTGTCATATAAACAGATCTTGGGATTTGACTTTTTGAGCTTCTAGAGGGCTCAATTCCTATCCGATTTGGCTGAAATTTTGCATGACGTATTTTATTTTAACTTTCAACAACTGTGTCAAATAAGGTTCAAATCGGTTCATAACCTGATATAGCTGTCATATAAACCGATCTGGGATCTTGACTTCTTGAGCCTCTAGAAGTCGCATTTATTATCCGAATAGCCCGAAATTTTGTACGACGGATTCTCTCATGACCATCAACAAACGTGTTTATTATGGTCTGAATCGGTCTATAGCCTGATACAGATCCCATATAAATCGTTCTCTCTATTTTACTTCGTGAGCCCCAATGGGCGCAATTCTTATACGAATTGGCTGAAATTTTACACAGGTCTCCAACATATAATATAATTGTGGTCCGAACCGGACTATATCTTGATATCGTTTTAATAGCAGCGCAACTCTTTTCTTATATCCGTTTTTGCCTAAGAAGAGATGCCGGGAAAAGAACTCGACAAATGCGATCGATGGTGGAGGGTATATAAGATTCGGCCCGGCCGAACTTAGCACGCTTTTACTTGTTTTTTTTTTTTTTTTAATTTATGATGCATGTTACAAGAACCTAAAATATAATATACTTTGTATTACATATGAAAACGAAATTACACCATCCCATAATTACTTGACATTTTTAACCTAACTACCATGTCGTTCGCCTCCGAAATAACGACATCGTTGGAAGTTCGAACTAAGAAAGCTATGCGGATGAAATTTTTCATATAGTTTGTAGGTCATTAAGAATTTGGGGGATGTCCGTTTAAATTATGACTTATACATATTTTCGTAAACCTTACTGAAATGTGACCGCTTTTTGCCAAAATCCGTAACGACATTTTTCAGTTTGTACGGTGCACACACAATATTCATAAATCCCTTATCAAGATCCAACTCAAGAACTCCTCTAAGATGGATTTGGAACCCTGTTTTAAAAGTAATTGTAGTTCTATGCTTATTTCATTAATTTTATTTCCAAACAAAAAATTTTTGTGTGTAACATTCGATACAGCTCGACTTAAACACGCTAATATATGGAAATAATTTTTTGTACAAATGTTATAGAAACCTATTTCACTATTTGACTTCAACGAAAACGCGTGCTTTCGACTAATATTTGGATTGCACTTCGAATTTGCATTTTATAGTCTTCATTAATCATGGACCCTAATGCAATTCAGTTGAATTCAATCGAAGTGATATGATCTGCTTTGAGGAGACATTTCGTTATCTCAAAGTTAATCTAATACAAAACAAAGTCACTATAACTTTAGCTTAAAGATTGTTTTCGAATTGTTTTCAGGACGAATTCTAAAGATTATTTATTCTATTTATTCTAAATAAATGTGATTAGATCGCTTCCTTAATGTTGCTAAAATATTTTTGTTCTTCAGTTTTGTTTTTCAGTTCATTTGACAATTGTTGCTTATAGTTTAGAAAATATTTTATTTGCCTAGGACTGCGGTCACTGGAAATCCCAGAAATATTAAAAATTGCCTTTCAAAAATCTATTGCAAACTGTTTTTGAACTAAACGAATACTGTACGAATGTCTTTCCACTCTTATGCACAAACCGCAGCCTGAGATCCATAGCTATTTATTCGACACATTTTCTAATATAAATTGTAAGTTTTTAGTTACTTTACTACCAAAGTAGATTGATGACCACAACCACTAAATATTGGGGCTATCCACTTATAGCTATTAATTGATATTTTGTCTATAAAGGAAGAAATCGTCCGTCCGAATGGTTGTGAGGTTAGCAAAAATTTTGTGCTCATTTATCTTTTGGCAATGTCATTGAAAATCAGTGGACCAGTGACATTGGTTTCAATTGAAATGACCACCGGAGCTGCACAAATGTCGCCTCGATTGAATTCATATTATGTGCTGCTATGTACAAACCATTTGTATGTCTGTGTTGTTGTCTTTTATCCTTTCCGCATTCCTCCCTCCACTTGGAGATTCATTCATTGAATTGACCATTGAGATAAGACCATCCTTCGAATCGATTCGTTTTGCTTGGGTTACTGTAATTAACTTTATATGCCAACAAATGAATTGAAACATATTTGCGGTTGTTCTGCGGCACAAACAAGCAACAAAGCCAATCGGGTGGCATTCATGGCACACTCATGGCACCATTGAATGATAGAAGTGTTCTGAAGTAAACTTCAACTAGATAGATTTCAATCACATTGAAATAAAATTTACTTATCTCTTTGGTTTAAATAATAATGGTTAATGCTTAAAGTTCTCCTTAAAATTGTTCAAAGTAACATAGTCAACGAGTTTTTTTTCTTATTTGGATAAAACGGCAACTCATTATTTAGAGTTGCTAATAAGGAATTTTCCCTGGCCTTGCTCAAGACTTGTTGAACTAGGAATTCAATAAAACTGCGGTGAGTTTATTTAAGTCCATATAAAAATTGCATCTTGATACATTTGTTAAGAAACAGGTTATTTATTAGGGCAGGCTGATTTGTATGGATGAAAAAAAGTTAAAAACCATATAGCAAAAACGTAATCTACATGCAATTCTAAGAAAACTCTCCGAAGGAACCATGGATCTGAAATCAAATCCTTATCTACGCCTCCTGACTTGGAAAAATCTATTACTCCTAGCATTTTTGGCAAAGATGGGCATATACATTTTGAAGCCGTGAGGCGCGGATTAGGATTTTATTTTAGATACATGGTTTCTCGAGAGAAGATTTTTAAAATTTCTTGTAATTTACATTTTTTCTATACGATTAAAGAGAAAAAAATCTACCTGCTCTATTGTTCATCGTTGTTATTTTGACTACTAAATATTTTTATCTGTCATTATAATTAATAATATTATTCTTAAGCACCTTAACACTTGTCACTTAAACGTGTTTTACGGCGCTTCCATCATTTATGTGTTAAATATAAAAAACTATGTCGAATTTTGTCAAATTCCGCATTAGCAATACTTGATAATAAAACAAGTAAAAGCGTGCTAAGTTCGGCCGGGCCGAATTTTATATACCTCCACCATGGATCGCATTTGTCGAGTTCTTTTCCCGACATCTCTTCTTAGGCAAAACTAAGACATAAGAAAAGATTTGCTCTGCTATTAGAGCGGTTTGGACCACAATTAAATTATATGTTGGAGACCTGTGTAAAATGTCAGCCAATTCGAATAAGAATCGGGCCCTTTGGGGCTCAAGAAGTAAAATAGAGAGATCGATTTATATGGGAGCTGTTGACGGTCATGAGAGAATCTGTCGTACAAAATTTCAGGCAAATCGGATAATAATTGCGACCTCTAGAGGCTCAAGAAGTCAAGATCCCAGATCGATTTATATGACAGCTAGATCAGGTTATGAACCGATTTGAACCTTATATGACACAGTAGTTAAAAGTAAGAATAAAACACGTCTTGCAAAATTTCAGCCAAATCGGATAGGAATTGCGCGCTCTATTGGCTCGAGAAGTCAAGTCCCCAAATCTGTTTATATGACAGCTATATCAGGTTATAAACCGATTTGAATCATACTTGGCACAGTTATTGGATATCATAACAAAACACGTCGTGCAAAATTTTAATCCAATCGGATAAGAATTGCGCAATTTAGAGGCTCAAGAAGTCAAGACCCAAGATCGCTTTATATGGCAGCTATATCAAAACATGGACCGATATGGCCCATTTACAATACCAACCGACCTACCTAATAAGAAGTATTTGTGCAAAATTTCAAGCGGCTAGCTTTACTCCTTCGGAAGTTAGTGTGCTTTCGACAGACAGATGGACAGACGGACATGGCTAGATCGACATAAAATGTCGCGACGATCAAGAATATATATACTTTATGGGGTCTCAGACGAATATTTCGAGTAGTTACAAACAGAATGACGAAATTAGTATACCCCCCATCCTATGGTGGAGGGTATAAAAATATCACTAGAACACGCAATGAGTTCATCATATTATACGGTTATATTCTAATGGAGAAAGTTATGCCATGAATACCGTAGTACATTTGGTATATAATAAGTAAAAGACTACTAAGTTCGGCCGGGCCGAATCTTATAAACCCTTCACCATGGATCGCATTTGTCAATTTCTTTGAATAAATTTTTCAATATATATATATATATGAGCAACATCAAGTTATGAACCGTCATGGACCGTATTTGTTATGTCTTTTAGAAGTCATAGAAAAATACCACCTCCAAAATTTCAGGCAAATCCAGTTAAAATTGCGCCTTCGAGTGGCTCAGAGTGTCAAATTGGGACCTCGATTTATATGGCAGCTATATCAGGTTACCAACCAATTAAGACTATACTTGTTGGAATCCAAAACGACTTATGCAAAAATTCAACCAAATCGGATTAGAATAGTGCCCTCAAGAGGCTCAAGAAGCCAAGACCCAAGATCGGTTTATATGGCAACTATATCAAAACATGGACCGATTTGACCTATTTAAATTCCAACCGACCTACACTAATAAGAAGTATTTGATCAAGATTTTGAAGAGCCTAGCTATTCTCTTTCTAATGTTAGCGTGTTTTTTACAGACAGACAGATGGACATGGCTAGATCGACTTAAAATGTCATGACGATCAAGAAGCCCGAAAACACCACCCAACAGGACACTTATACCGCTTTGGGCAATGAGGATTTAAAATGAAATGTATTTAAAAGTAGAGTACAGATCTGACATAAAAATTTATTCGTTGGTGTCTGAGTAGACCGATCGGGACAATATGGGACTCAAAAAAAAACATATTTCAGAGTAGAGTATGAATATGATATTTAAAATTGGGTCCAAGTTCCTACGGAGCCGTCCAAAGCCCAAAATCACATCAAAAATACCACCTAAAAATAAAATTGGACCGATTGGGACAATGTGGAACTCAAGTAGTAGGTTTTTGGGAGAAGAATACGAATATGGTGCCAAAATTTGATCCATGTAATTAGGGCGTTGCCCCAAGAGTACTGCCCAAAATAAAAAGTGGACCAATCGGGCCAATATAGGACCTCAATGAAAGGTATTCTAGAGTAGAGTATGAATTTGATATTAAATATTGGATTCAAGTATCTGAGGAGCCGTCCCAAGCTCAAAATCGCCAAAAATCAGAAGCGGACCGATTGAGACCATTTGGGACTCCAATGAAAGGTATTCGAGAGTAGAGTACGAATATGATTATCGAATATTGAAAATAGGGTATAATTACGAAGGGGGCCGCCCTAAAACCGTCCCAAGTAGCATATTAGACCATCATGACAATATGGGACTCAAAAAAAAAATTTTCGTGAGTATATTTCGAATATGGTATTTAAAATGAGGAGGAGCCTTTCCCTCAAAACACCCCTCAAAATGTGAATATATGTTATTCGCGAGTAGATAAACAAATTCTATTAGGTAGAGACATATGGAAGTAAGTAATAAACATTTTTTTGCGTGGTGTTAATGTAGGCGCAGCGGTGCGGATAGGGTTCAACTAGTCTATATATATATAACTAGCCGACCCGGCCCGCTCCGCAGCGCATTCGCGAACGCTTTTATACCTTTTTTTTGAGCACTATATTACAATGGTCGACATATAAGTCATGTTTTGGTAGAGTATTAAGATGGGGACACTTCGCGCAGAGGTAAACAAGTCCGCCAATGATGCAACGCGTGGATTGAAATCCTAGCGAGAACATTGGAAAAATTTGGGTGGTGGTTATTCCCTCCCTATATCAGCAACGTACTCTATTTTCATATATCTATAAATCATTTATTATACCCTCCACCATAAGATGGGGGGTATACTAATTTCGTCATTCTGTTTGTAACTACTCGAAATATTCGTCTGAGACCCCATAAAGTATATATATTCTTGATCGTCGTGAAATTTTATGTCGATCTAGCCATGTCCGTCCGTCTGTCCGTCCGTCCGTCCGTCCGTCCGTCCGTCCGTCCGTCTGTCTGTCGAAAGCACGCTAACTTCCGAAGGAGTAAAGCTAGCCGCTTGAAATTTTGCACAAATACTTCTTATTAGTGTAGGTCGGTTGGTATTGTAAATGGGCCACATCGGTCCATGTTTTGATATAGCTGCCATATAAACCGATCTTGGGTCTTGACTTCTTGAGCCTCTAGCGTGCGCAATTCTTATCCGATTGGGATGAAATTTTGCACGACGTGTTTTGTTATAATATCCAACAACTGTGCCAAGTATGGTTCAAATCGGTCCATAACCTGATATAGCTGCCATATAAACCGATCTTGGGTCTTGACTTCTTGAGCCTCTAGAGTGCGCAATTCTTATCCGATTGAAATGAAATTTTGCACGGCGTGTTTTCTTATTATATCCAACAACAGTGCCAAGTATGGTTCAAATCGGTCCATAACCTGATATAGCTGCCATATAAACCGATCTTGGGTCTTGACTTCTTGACCCTCTAGAGGGCGCAATTCTTATCCGATTGGAATGGAATTTCGCACGACGTGTTTTGTTATGATACCCAACAACTGTGCAAAGTATGCTTCAAATCGGTCTATAACCTGATATAGCTACCATATAAACCGATCTTGGGTCTTGACTTCTTGAGCCTCTAGAGGGCACAATTCTTATACGATTTGAATGAATTTTTGCACGAAGTATTTCGTTATGATATCCAACAACTGTGCCAAGTATGGTTTAAATCGGTTCATAACCTGATATAGCTGTCATATAAACAGATCTGGGGATTTGATTTCTTGAGCTTCTAGAGGGCGCAATTCCTATCCGATTTGGCTGAAATTTTGCATGACGTATTTTATTTTTACTTTCAACAACTGTGTCAAATAAGGTTCAAATCGGTTCTTAACCTGATATAGCTGCCATATAAACCGATCTGGGATCTTGACTTCTTGGCCCCTAGAGGTCGCAATTATTATCCGATATGCCTGAAATGTTGTACGGTGGATCCTCTCATGACCATCAACAAACGTGTTTATTATGGTCTGAATCGGTCTATAGCCCGATACAGATCCCATATAAATCGTTCTCTCTATTTTACTTCGTGAGCCCCAATTGGCGCAATTCTTATACGAATTGGCTGAAATTTTACACAGGTCTCCAACATATAATTTAATTGTGGTCCGAACCGGACAATATCTTGATATCGTTTTAATAGCAGAGTAACTCTTTTCTTATATCCTTTTTTGCCTAAGAAGAGATGCCGGGAAAAGAACTCGACAAATGCGATCCATGGTGGAGGGTATATAAGATTCGGCCCGGCCGAACTTAGCACGCTTTTACTTGTTTGAACCCCATATTGCCATTGCCCTCATAATTGGATACCAAATTCGTTTTATACCCTCCACCATGGATGGGGGGTATACTAATTTCGTCATTCTGTTTGTAAGTACTCGAAATATTCGTCTGAGACTCCATAAAGTATATATATTCTTGATCGTCGCGACATTTTATGTCGATGTAGCCATGTCCGACCGTCAGTCTGTCTGTCCGTCCGTCCGTCTGTCTGTCGAAAGCACGCTAACTTCCGAAGGAGTAAAGCTAGCCGCTTGAAATTTTGCACAAATACTTCTTATTAGTGTAGGTCGGTTGGTATTGTAAATGGGCCACATCGGTCCATGTTTTGATATAGCTGCCATATAAACCGATCTTGGGTCTTGACTTCTTGAGCCTCTAGAGTGCGCAATTCTTATCCGATTGGAATGAAATTTTGCACGACGTGTTTTGTTATAATACTCAATAACTGTGTTAAGTATGGTTCAAATCGGGTAATAACCTGATATAGCAGAGATACATATATGTATAAGATATATATATATATATATATATATATATATATATATATATATATATATATATATGTATATATATATATATGTATATATATATATATATATATATATATATATATATATATACATATATATATATATATATATATATATATATATATATATATATATATATATATATATATATATATATATATATATATATATATATGTATATATATATATATATATATATATATATATATATATATATATATATATATGTATATATATATATATATATATATATATATATATATATATATATATATATATATATATATATATATATATACATATATATATATATATATATATATATATATATATATATTCGTGTATAATGGCTTTGGATGGCCAAAAAAAGGATTAACAATAGTTTCAAAAAATCTTTAGGAATAATAATTTTAAAAGATGCCTTACTTCGTCTTTCCGCACATTTAAATTTGAAGGCTTTTATGTCAGTGGCAATGTTGGCTTTGTTTTTAATATAAGATAAGATATCTTCTTCTGTCGTCTCAGCAGCAAATCGGGCAGAATACATTGCGCGTTTAGGTACAACCACTTTCAGGTTGGGTGGGATAAGTGAGTTAGGTAAATTAGGGGTGACTTGAGAAGAGAAAAATGCTCTAGATTCAGTCGGTGTTAGTTCGTTTGATAGATCTCTATTTTCAATTAATTTTTCGGTAGATGTACTCTCAGACGGAGTTTCCTGAATATGAATTGATGGTAACGGTTGTGAAATTGCCCGAATTTTCTCTTAATTGGCTGGTTTGACATAGGCAGCATCAATCGGCTTTTTCCAGTGCTTATATTGTGCAATTCGGATCGTGTTTTTTGAAGAATGTATAAAATTTAATATTAAATATTCTGCATTTAGTTCTTTTATTAGAGCGATTGAAAAATACGTCCGCATAGCATAGATAACAGGTTTGGTTTTGGTTTGACCTTGTCAGGTATCAAAATCGTTTTATTGACGAAACTTCTGAGCCCTTACAAGCGGCAATTTTCATTCGAATAGGGTGATCATTTTCTGGTAGTGTTATGTTAAGACTTCCCACAACTATGCTAAGTACGGTCCAAATAGCCTGATATAATTCCCAATTAAACCGATCTCCCCATTTGACATCTTGAGCCCCTGGAAACTGCATTTTTTGTCTGATTTGGCTGAAATTTTGCACGTAGTATTCTGTTACGATTTCCAACAACTGTGTGCAGTACGGTCCAAATCGGCCTATAACCTGATAATGCTCGCATATAAACCGATTTCTCTCGGTTCCAGGAGCTTAATTTATGTATGTATAGTTATGCCCATCAACTTAATATATTTTATGTAAATTTTTTGCAGAATCCATAATGGTGGGTTCTCAAGATTCGGCTCTGCCAACCTCTACAATGCGGTGGCATCCGTCACCATACCTCGACTAACTAATAGTCAAAGTTTTGACAACCGAACAATCAGTTTATTAAAAAGTCTCATTTTAGTAAAGTTTGTACCTTTTGTAGCCCTTTGGAGCCCTTTGCATGAAATTTAGGTTCCTTTGAGTTTTTCCATTATTTAAGGCACAATTTTATCCATAAACAAGTAATGGCGGACTAAAGTCGGGCGAAGCCGACCTTTTGTTACCGTAAATCGTTGTGCAAATTGTTGAGAAAATCGATTGATAAATGCGTTAACAAAGACCTTAAAGGTGAAAATGGGGAAATACATATACATATATGGAAGCTATATATAAAACTGAATAAATTTCTATGAAATTCATCAAAGTTATAAGAGAAAACTTCGTCCCAAATTTTATGAAGATCGGCTAACAAATTACTAAATTATTGAGTATTATTCGAAATCGGACGAAATATTTATTGGAACTATATCCAAATATATAGGGGAGCTAACCGATTCCTAATGAATTCTATGGCTATACCGGGAGTCATAACATATATATGGGAGTTATATCTAAATCTGAACCAATTTCAATGGGCTTTGTCTTAATGCTAGGAAAATGCGACCTGCACTTTGTACACAAATTAACATGGACAAACAGACAGACGGACATAGCTAAATCGAATCACAAAGTGATTTTAAGTCGATCGGTGTACTCATCATTGGGTCTATATCTCTTCCTTCTGGGTGTTACCAACAAATTCACTAAGTTATAATGCCCTGTATCAAAGTGGTGGTGAAGGGTACAAAAAGCCAGTGACGATTTTTCTATTCATTCCGTTTTTATAGCTCCTCGATTTTTTTTTTTTTTTAAATTTTTACCCTGCAATAATCGATTGAAACATGTATAAATATGTCAAATATTTTAAAAGCTGTATCTTTCTCCCTTAATTTTATTTGCAAATTGGCAAAATTAGGTGAAAAATTCGTCCGCAAATGTTCAAACCAGGGCTGCGGCGTTGAGCAATTCAAGCTCAACTCTGACCCAGAGGTCGATTTTTTTTGTCGACTCTGACACCAACGAATTAAAAACCATTAAGAATATGTTGTTATTTCCACACCATAGGATAGGGGCATTCATTAAGTCTTTCCGTTTGGAACACATTGATATATTCGTTACCGACGCTTCAAAGTATACTCGTACACCCAGAAAACAGTTTTGTTGCCTCAACCAATTTTTTGCCAACCGCAACTTTCCTGGTGTGACAACCACATTGGTATTGAGGTTATTGTCTAGTTTATATTATGCTACCAAAAATAAAAATTGCTTTAAGCGTGCGTCGTCGATCGCTATTACGCTTTACAATTAATTCTATTAGTTTTGTCGGTGGTCGAGGGGAGATTTTTGGTAGGCTTTCACGCATCCTCTAGCCTACCGACATCCTTTTCTTTATAATGATACAGGGCAATAACCATTACTGTACAGTAATAATTTTCTCAATAAAATTAAAATTATAAAAAGTGTAGAAACCATTTTTAAAAAAATATTTAATTAGAAATATGTATTTTTTAAGCCAAATTTTCTTAAATAATTTTAAAGAAAAAGTAACAAAAACAAATTTTCCCGGCTGGGTTACTCGAACCTCGGTTTCCGAATTCTTCATATGAAGAATTCTATGTGAAGATTTTATATGCAGTATTAACTGCCGGAGGGATAGTTAGCCAAATTACTGGTAGGGTAATAAGCAAAACTACCATATGGGTGTTGTGCTTATTGGTACTGCAGAAAATAACACATTGTTGATACAATTTCCAGAAGGAAAATAAATTTATTTTTTGTGGAAATGATTGATGGAACTGATATATCGGTAAATAGCGTCTTCTTTTGACCCTATTTGTTGTATAGTGGTTAAGATAGGTACTGAACTATGAAAATAAGCAAACTGTGGTTTAAATAATTAAAATTGTTTTGACATTATTATTATTATTATTATTATTATAATCTTTGTATACCCTCCACCATAGGATGGGGGTATACTAATTTCATCATTCTGTTCGTAACTACTCGAAATATGAGGGTAAAGCGTTAATCGCATCTACACTAGTCCTTTTCAGGTTTAAAAAAAACCTTTAGGAAGAAAACAAGCTACAGAGAATGTAACATTTTTTGGAAAAAATGCAAAATTTAATTTTTTTTCGGAAAGTTTAGGTTATTATTTTGTTTTGTAAATTGTGTAATTTTTCCAACGGTGTACTCAAATTTGCAATCGGTTCACAAATGCTACCACAATTTGAGAAATACATTGACTTAAAATTAAACAAATTAAAAGGCGTTAAGGTAGGGCCGAACTTTGAATACCCACCACCTCGTGTATATATATAAACCACCTTTAGTCAAAATCCGGTGAAAAATGCATACGTTATGTCACATACCAGCTATATAGAAATATGTTCCGATTTGGACCAATAGTTGGGTTGCCCAAAAAGTAATTGCGGATTTTTTATATAGTCGGCGTTGACAAATTTTCTCAACGGCTTGTGACATTGTAATTGCATTATTTCTTCTGTCAGTTATCAGCTGTTACTTTTAGCTTGCTTTAGTACCACATGTATTGAAAGAAATTCATTTAACAAACCTAATCAACGCATGTGATATGCACCTTAAACGCAATAAATTCGATCCGTTTTTAAAACGAATCATAACTGGAGATGAAAAATGGATTGTTTACAACAAAACGATCATGGTCCAAGCATGGTGAACCAGCTCAAACCACTTCAAAGGCTGATATCCAACAAAAGAAGGTTATGCTGTGTGTTTGGTGGGATTGGAAGGGTGTGGTATATTTTGAGCTGCCCTGACCTTGCACCATCGAACTACCATTTATTTCGATCTTTGCAGAACTTCTTAAATGGTAAAACTTTCGGCAATGATGAGGCTATAAAATCGCACTTGGTTCAGTTTTTTGCAGATAAAGGCCAGAAGTTCTATGAGCGTGGAATACTTAATTTGCCAGGAAGATGGCAAAAGGTTATCGAACAAAATGGCAATTATATATTTGATTAAAGTTCATTCTAAGTTTTATTAAAAATGCATTTGCTTTCTTTTAAAAAATCCGCAATTACTTTTTGGGCAATAAGTACAAGTCATAGTTCAATTGTGTATAACAAAATAATACCTTTTTAGTAGCTATATCTAAAAATTAACCGATCTGAACCATAAACGACGCAGATGTCGAAAAGCCTTTTATGTGCCTAAAACCTTAAATCGAGAGATCGGTCTATATGGCAGCTATATTCAAATCTGAACCCATCTTTGCCAAATTGAAGAAAGATACCGAAGAGCCTAACACAACTCACTGTCCCAAATTTCGGCGACATGGGACAATAAATGCGCCTTTAATGGCCCCAAAACCTTTAATCGAGAGATCGGTCTATATGGCAGCTATATCCAAATCTGGACCGATCTGTGCCAAGTTGAAGAAGGATGTTAAAAGGCCTAACACAACACACTGTCTCAATTTTTGGCAACTTCGGGCAATAAATGCGCCTTTATGGCCGCAATACCTTAAATCGAGAGATAGGTCTATATGGCAGCTATATCCAAATCTAGACCTATCTGAGTGAAATGGAAGAAGGATGTTGAAGGGACTAACACAACTCACTGTCCCCAATTGCAGCGACATCGGACAATAAATGCGCTTTTTATGGCCCCAAAACCTAAAACCAAGAGATCGGTCCATATGACAGCTATATCCAAATCTACAACGACCTGTGCCATAATACAGAAGTATGTTAAGGGGCATAACTTAACTCACTGTCCAAATTTCGGCGACATCGGACAATAAATGCGCCTTTTAAGGGCCTAAGACCCTTAATGGGAGGATCGGTCTATATGGCAGCTATAACCAAATCTAGACCGATCCGGGCCAAATTTACGAAGGATGTCGAAGGGCCTAACTGTCCTACATTTCACTACATCACTGTCCTACATTTCAGCGAAATCGGATAAAAAATGTGGATTTTATAGGCCAAGACCCCAAATCGGAGGATCGGTGTATATGGCAGCTATAACCAAATCTGAACCGATCTGAGCCAAATTGAAGGAAGATGTCGAAGTGCCTAACTCAACTCACTGCCCCAAATTTCAGCAAATTCGGATAATAAATGTGGCATTTATGGGCCTAAGACCCTAAATCGGCGTATGGGCTTGTATGGGGGCTATATCGAGATATAGTCCGATATAGCCCACCTTCGAGCATAACCTGCGTATGGACAACAAAAGAATCTGTGCAAAGTTTCAGCCCAATATCTCTAATTTTGTACCCTCCACCATAGGATAGTATACACCCCACTAATATCGTCATTCTGTTTGTAACTACTCGAAATATTCGTCTGAGACCCCATAAAGTATATATATTCTTGATCGTCGCGACATTTTATGTCGATCTAGCCATGTCCGTCCGTCCGTCCGTCTGTCTGTCGAAAGCATGCTAACTTCCGAAGGAGTAAAGCTAGCCGCTTGAAATTTTGCACAAATACTTCTTATGAGTGTAGGTCGGTTGGTATTGTAAATGGGCCATATCGGTCCATGTTTTGATATAGCTGCCATATAAACCTATCTTGGGTCTTGATTTCTTGAGCCTCTAGAGCGCGCAATTCTTATCCGATTGGAATGAAATTTTGCACGACGCGTTTTGTTATGATATCCAACAACTGTGCCAAGTATGCTCCAAATCGGTTCTTAACCTGATACAGCTGCCATATAAACCGATCTTGGGTCTTGACTTTTTGAGCCTCTAGAGTGCGCAATTCTTATCCGATTGGAATGAAATTTTGCACGACGTGCTTTCTTTTGATATCCAATAACTGTGCCAAGTATGGCTCAAATCGGTTCATAACATGATATAGCTGCCATATAAACCGATCTTGGGTCTTGACTTCTTGAGCCGCAATTCTTATCCGATTGGAATGAAATTTTGCACGTTGTACTTTGTTATGATATCCAACAACTGTGCCAAGTATGGTTAAAATCGGTACATAACCTGATATAGCTGTCATATAAACAGATCTGGGGACTTGACTTCTTGAGCTTCTAGAGGGAGCAATTCCTATCCTATCAAGTATCCGATCGGAAACCTCTTCCCTTCCATCCAGATTTCCTATTTTCGCTTCGATTATACTGCGATAGTATGAGCTGCTCCCATCCTCAATCCATTCTCTAATCGCATTAAGTCTTGTAGCCGCAGAGGCTGCCTCGCACTTAATGAATGTCAATGGGTCGCATATCTAGAATAGTCTCCAGTGCCCTGGTGGCCGTGGTCCTCATCGCTCCTCCTATGCCAAGACAACATGCTCTCTGAACCGGCTGTATGGTCTTCATGTTGCACTTTTCCTCCATAGCAGTCCACCAAACTACTGAGGCGTAAGTAAGTATTGGTCTAATCACGCTCCTGTAGAGCCAGTGGACTATCCTCGGATTCAGGCCCGTGTACATAGTGCCCAACATCTGTGAGCCTTCTCAGTACGCTCCTGAATGTGACAATTTCAATGCAGTTTCCTGTCCAAGATTACACTTAAGTATTTGACCTTGTCAGATATCGAAAACATCTTATTGAAGAAACGTGGTGCGTTAAATTGGTCCACCTTGGTCTTCCTTGCGAACAGGTATATTTCAGTCTTCTCTGGGTTAACATAGCGACCTCTGGGTCTAGCCCAGTCATATGCAAGTCCCTTTCGGTCCTTCTGCACAGCTGATTCAGATCCTTACCTCTTAGAAGTATTATAACATCTTCTGCGTAGCAGACGGGCTCAAATCCCTGCTCAGTCAGCATCCTAAATAGGACATTTACGGTGGTCACCCATAGGAGTGGCGATAAAATGCTCCCCAGGGTCTAGCTCAGTCATATGCAAGTCCCTTTCGGTCCTTCTGCACAGCTGATTCAGATCCTTACCTCTAAGAAGTATTATAACATCTTCTGCGTAGCAGACGGGCTCAAATCCCTGCTCAGTCAGCATCCTAAATAGGACATTTATGGTGGTCACCCATAGGAGTGGCGATAAAATGCTCCCCAGTGGCGTGCCTTTTGCCACTTTCTCCTTTAAATTTTTTGCCATGGGACATACAATTAATCCAGCGGTTCCTGAGCATATGGTTTATCCTGTCTCTAAAGACAGGGTCCTCAAGATACTGGTTCAAGGATTTGACGAGTGTGCCGGTCCGCACATTGTTAAAAGCCCCCTCGATGTCAATGAATACCGAACGTTTTGGCATCGAAGGATTCTTCTATGCAGGGCAGTCTTCACCGACCTTCCCTTGACATAGGCATGCTGGTAGTACAGTTCGCAGGATGTCCTACTCCTTATCATGGTGTCCACAATACGTTCCATGGTTTTGAGTAGAAAGGACGTAAGGGTTAGGAGTCTGTAGGCTTTTGGTGCCGCATAACTTGCCTTGCCGGTCTTGGTTATAAACACCACCCTTGCCTCCTGCCAGGCTATCGAAATATAAGCAAGTCCTAGAAACGCTGTAAAAATATTGGCAAGATGAGGCGCAAGATAGCCTGCCTCTTTCTGTAGTAACGCCGAAAATATTCTATCTGGTCAGGGTGACTTAAATGGTTTGAAGATCCTCAAGGATTCCTTCACCATAAATTCCGTAATTATAAACCTTCGATCAACGTCATTATTCCAAGATTCCGGTGACTCTGTGTGTCCCGTCGTATCATGCGGAAATGGTTATTCATCAAAAGCCTCAACATGTCCTCCGTTGTCTCTGCTCTCACTTCCATGTCGTCTACTAAAGTTTCAGTTTGGACATGGGTTTTTGAGAGAAACTTTTATATTTTGGCGGCGTCAATAACGCTATCGAAAGTCGGCGAACCTATTTTCCAATAATGCGAATCTTCCCGTTCATCCAGAACTTTTCTTGACCGGATTTCCTTTCCCGAAAAGGACAACCATCTTCGAATAACCCCACCAGCGCAGTCGTAATCCTGTTGTCATTTTCGTCAATGTCTTCTATGCTTGGAAAATCTAAATTATCTTGCCAAAGTCTTCTTATGAGAAGCCTTCCGTAGTTTATCCAGTTAGTTTTCAACTTATTCCGGAAGCTTATCGGATTCGGCGCTGGCCGTGCTATGCTAAACCTAATGTAGCGATGGTCACAGGAAGATTGTTCCATGGAGTCCCTCCAATCCTGAACTTCATCGATTAGATTTTCCGAGCATATCGCCACATTTAAAAACTCCTCCCTTATCCTATTAACAAAGGTAGAGGCGTTACCAATATTAAGTGTTATTATGTCGTTAGTATTTAAAAACTGTGCCATGGCTTGGCCCCACTTATTAGTGTTGGTACAACCCCACGAAATGTGGTGAGAGTTCACATCGCTCCCTATTAGTACCTCGTTTCCAGTCTGTTTTGCTTTCCTCACCAGCCGTTGGAGCTCCGTCTCCCTGTCTCACCACTGTTGTATCCGACGTTGACAACTCTGGGAAAATATATAATTCTAATTTTTATGACAAATAACTCAGGTCCACAGGCTGTATTGGGTTTCCATTCCCTGTACTGACTGATGTTTCAATACTTGGATCTTTGCCTGTCTTTGTCTTCCAAATCTTAAGTAAATGGGTTTCTTGGGAGCAGGTGATGGTACCATCATCGGCTCCATGTTCGTTAGGCTGCATTGAGACTTGAAGTCGGTGATAGATCCGTCGTCGGGTCCTTGTTTGTTAGGCTGTATTAGGTCTCTCGCCACTGCCTGATATTTTAGTATTAGGATCTTTGTTTATCCTAGTCTTTCCAATATTGAGATATGACGCGATTGTCTCGTTGTCAGCCCCCTGTACGGTGTTGAGTCACCTGCCACTGCACGGCCTGATGTCTCAACATGAGTATTTCTGCCTATACTAGTCTTCCCAATCTTGAAGAAGGCAGCTTTGATCCCGTAAAGCGCCATTATTTTAGTCTTAGCCAAACTTGTCACGGAGACTTGATCAATGCCAACCACAAGGTGAGTTCCTTCCTCCTTCTCCTCCCTGTGGAAGACCTCCCACTTCTCTGCGACCAAACCTTGGTTTTGCTTGACGAAGAATCCCAACTTGCGTTCCGTCGCAAATTTACTGCCCCATCCCTTGAAGAAGACCGCCGGCTTTGTGAGCTGGGAGATATCCATGATTCTCACCAGGTCGAGCTTTGCGCCCTCCCAGGGAGCGTGAATACCTCTGACGAGCTGTTTGACGGTATCAATACATTCCGCTGACTCAAAGATGTCCCATCTATACTCGCAGCTTATCATTTGTATGGGTAGACCCTCTCTCTTTTTCTTCTTCAGCATTCTAGTAGCGTTGTGCTCTTCGGGAGATCTGATTCTTTTTCCAGCTTTCGTAGAAGTGCTAGGAATGACTGTTCTATCCCTTCCAGCATCCTGCAGTTTCGCCCGATTGTGCAGCCGGTACATACTCCTCTGCCTTCATCGTGCACCGGATCGCTTTCTCGGTCTGCTTGTGAGCTTAGCAAAGCCATCGTTCACTTCTGGCGTCATCCCGATGCCCTCATCTCTCGATTCGGCTGCAATGACTGTTTCATTGACACCGTCTTTGTCTGAGTCCGAATCAGAAACAATATCTTTACTTTAATGCTGAGGACGAACTGCGGATCCATCTGGTTTATCCGTCTCTTCCTCATTATTTAGTCTTACGAATAGTTGTGCGCTTGAAGCATTACTCTCGACTACAGGTGCCAAGGCAACGCCACCATCGCAGATGTTGAGTCTTTGGAGTTCATTTCTAACCTACTCCAAAAGGCTTTAAAATTTTTTCGTAATAGGTAGTACCTATTCCGAGATACGGATATATTTTTATACCCACCACCGAAGGATGGGGTATATTCATTTTGTCATTCCATTTGCAACACATCGAAATGCAATGATGTGCAATGACTGTTTCATTCACACCGTCTTTGTCTGAATCCGAATCAGAAACAATATCTTTACTCAAATGCTGAGGACGAACTGCGGATCCGTCTGGTTTGTGCGCTTGAAGCATTACTCTCGACTACAGGTGCCAAGGCAACGCCACCACCGCAGATGTTGAGTCTATGGAGTTCATTTCTAACCTACTCCAAAAGTCTTTAAAATTTTTTCGTAATAGGTAGTACATATTCCGAGATACGGATACATTTTTATACCCACCACCGAAGGATGGGGTATATTCATTTTGTCATTCCATTTGCAACACATCGAAATATCCATTTCCGGCCCTATAAAGTATATATATTCTTGATCAGCGTAAAAATCTAAGACGATCTAGCCATGTCCGCCCGACTGTCTGTTGAAATCACTGTACAGTCTTTAACAAGTAAAAGCGTTCTAAATTCGGCCGGACCGAATCTTATATACCCTCCACCATGGATCGCATTTGTCGAGTTCTTTTTCCGGCATCTCTTCTTAGGCAAAACAGGATATAAGAAAAGATTTGCTCTGCCATTAGACCCATATCAAGATATGTTCCGGTTTGGACCACAATTAAATTATATGTTGGAGACCTGAGCTTTCAGAAGGCTCAATTTCTATCCGATTTGGCTGTAATTTTGCACATGGTGTTTTGGTATCACTGCCAACATTTACGCGAAGTATGGTCCGATATGGGATCTTGAGTTCTTGAGCCTCTAGAGAGCGCAATTCGCATCCGATTTGGCACAGATTTTGTACAACGGCTTCTCCCATGGCCTTCAACAAATGCGTGCAATATGGTCTGAATCGATCTATAGCTTGACACAGCTCCCATATAAACCGATCTCCCGATTTAGCTTCTTGAGCCCCGAATTGGACTATAACTTGATATAGCTACTCCTCCTCCTCCGTCCGTATTCATGATTCTTTGTTTGCTTAAAAACAGATACTGCGCAAAGATGGGCTATATCGGGCCATATCTTCATATAGACCCCATATAGACCGATCTGCCGATTTAAGGTCTTAGGCTCATAATAGCCACATTTATTATGCGATTTTGCATAAATTTGGAACAGTGAGTTAAATAAGGCCCTTTGACATCGTTCTGAAGTTTGAACCTGATCGATCCAGATTTGGATATAGCTGCCATATAGACCGATCTCTCGCTTTAAGGGTTTGGGCCCATAAAAGACGCATTGTTTTTCCGATGTTAAGTTACGTTGTGCCCCTTGACATACTTCTGCAATACGGCACAGATCGGTCCAGATCTGAATATAGGTACCCTATAGACGGATCTCTAAATTTGGATATAGCTGCCATATAGACCGACCTCTCGATTTAAGGGTTTGTGCCAATAAAAGGCGCATTTATTGTCCGATGTCGCTCCTCGACCAATTTCTGCAATTTGGTTCAAATAAGCCCAGATTTGCATACAGTTGCCTTGTAGACCGATCTCCCGATTTAAGGTTTTTTGGCCGCATTTACTGTCCGATTTCGCCGAAGTTTGGGACAGTGAGTTGTGTTAGACTCTTCGACGTTTTTCTGAAACTTGGCCGTTTCGGTCCAGATTTGGATATAGCTGCCATGTAGACCGATATCTCGATTTAAAGTATCCGTCCCATAATAGGCGCATTTATAATCCGATTTCACTGAAATTTGACACAGTGACTTATGTTTGGCTTTTCAACATCCGTGTCGTATATGGTTCAGATCGGTTTATTTTTAGATATAGCTACTAAAAAGAATAATATTTTGTTATACACAATAGAACAATGACTTGTACTTATTAGTATTAGGACTAAATCGGAACGTATTTCGATATAGCTCCTATGGGGCATAAGTTATGCATTTTTTACCCGATTTTGACGAAAGGTTGTTTGTCTGTCCATCTGTTCATGTTAATTTGTGTACAAACTACAGGTCGCAATTTTTATCCGATCGTCTTCAAATTTGGTATGGGCATGTTTTTCAGCCTAGAGACAAAACCTTTCGAAATTGGTAAAAATCGGTTCAGATTTGGATATAGCTTCCATATATATGTTCGTCCGATTTGCAGTAATGATGCAATAAAATATTCATTTGTTAACCGATTCTATCGAAATTTAGCAAGAGGGATTTTCTTTTGACTCTCAATATTACTGTTGAATTTTATAGAAATTGGTTCAGATTTGGATATAGCTTCCATATATATGTTCGTCCGATTTGCAGTAATGATGCAATAAAATAGTCATTTGTTAACCGATTCTGTCGAAATTTAGTAAGAAGGATTTTCTTTTGACTCTCAATATAACTGGTGGATTTTATAGAAATCGGTTTAGCTTTGGATATAGCTCCCATATATATGTTCGTCAGATTTGCAGTAATACTGCAATAAAATAGTCATTTATTAACCGATTTTCTCGAAATTTGGCAGGAAGGATTTTCTTATGTCTCTCGATATTAAAGTTGAATATTATAGAAATCGGTTCAGATTTGGATATACCTCCCATACATATTTTTGTCCGATTCGCAGTAATACAGTAATAAAATGGTCATTTGTTGACCGATTCTTTTGAAATTTGGTAAATAGGATTTTCTTTTGACTCTCGATATTACTGGTGAATTTCATAGAAATCTGTTCAGATTTAGGTATAGCTCACATTAATATATACCGCCCGATTTTCACTCCTAGACCCTCTGTAAGCGCATTTATTGACCAATCTTCCCAAAATTGTGTACAACGCTTTCCTCGACCAAATCCACAATATCCATAAAGTTTGATCGAAATCATCTCCCGTCATTTGTCAACCGTAGTTATTACTTTTTTAACATATTTGCTCTGCTCGAAATTTGATACAGTAATTTTAATAACCTATCTGAATACATCCGCCGAGGTCCATCAAAATTGGTTCAAAATTAGATATAGTCCCACTTTTGTATTTAAAGGGTAGGTGTTGGGTATTATAAAGTCGGCACTGCCCGACTTTTGCCTTTCCTTACTGGTTACTTGTGTATTTATGAGGCTAAAGGAGCTTTCCCATTTATCATGCGGATGTGGATTACACAGTGCCTGAGCCGCTTTTTGATAAATAGTACTGTACCACTTTTCCTGATTGATCTCATTGGAACTACAATATCATACGGATGGTTCCAAACTAGATCATATCGGCTTTGGAGTGTACTCAGAAGAACTTGGACTGGTTACCGAGAGAAGGTTACCCGACTACTGCGTATCAAGCGGAGATCCTTGCAATTAAAGAATTGGTGGTATGGGTAAGATTTAATAACAATTGGTATAAATCAGACATTCAGGAAACCATTGAGTCCATGGAAAATGTATTTCTTTACTCAAAAACCGCCTCGACTGTCACAGATCTCACAACGAGGCCTCAGAGATATCCCAGGGAATTTGCGTGACTTCGAACTACCTTCATATTCCAGGGGAACTGGAATCTGTAGATATGCCTGTAGCGAAATGAAAACTATGTATTGAGGATCTGGCCCGAAGGACAAAAAATGATAGAAGATCACAAAAGAGAATCGTGAGCATTCCAAAATTATGTGCTCTCACTTAGACTTGAAGAGGTCTACCGCTGGCTAGAACGGACGTCTCAGTCATTGTGTGCGTAATGACAGGTCATTGTCTGATCGAAAAACATGCTTACGAACTGAGGGTTGCCAGTAACGACTTTTGCCGAAGCTGTGAGGACGTCGAGGAAGAAGAAGAGACTATCGAACATCTGCTGTTAGTGTGTCTTTGAGAACATGTCTGATTTAGTGGACGTGAACATTCGCAAGTTGTTGGGCTTTTTGCAGTGATCTGGAACTAAATGATGATTTTCGAACCGCAAGGAGATGGGTTAAAAATTTGATAAAAGCAGCGAAGACCGATTCCAATAAACTTAGTTCAGTCTTAGACTCCAGAGGTAAAAGGAGAATTATCAAGGAAATTGGAATTGGGAAGACTAATGAGATTGGTATTCGTCACAAAGACCCTGAGGAACTGAACAGAACATTTGTCAGTATACAATCCGTGTAGGCTGATCCCTCGTTTTATAATGATAATGATAGAACTCCTAATGACATACTTGGCGAAGGTAGGTCAATTTCTTCAGATGCAACTGGAGTCGGTCGTTCTCCAAGGACGACATTCACCCCATAGCTATTTACCGCATCTGCTACCGTGTCTGCATGAATGTTGTCTAGACTCGCATGATATGCCGCTTGATGTAGATGTTCTCTATTGTGGCGCTGACCTCACGCTCTAGATCATGTAGATTTACCTTAAGGCTTCTGGGTGGTGGATACCTATCCACAAGATGATGATTTGGATGGTCTCTGCGATAACAGCCCAAAAGTTTTTGCTAACACAGCATTTAGTTATGTCTTCGTACGACTAGGATATTCGTCTCCTGATGGAGGTTGTCCACATGAGAACTGAGGATACAGCCCGTTGCAGTTCGAAGGGCGGCATTCTGAAAGATCTGAATATTATTCCACTGCGTGTCACAGAGCTGCCAAGGCCACACTTGCGCTGCATGACTTACCACAGATCGGCCAATTGCTTTGTACGTGGTCAACAAAACTGTTGTTGTGCTATGCAGTCTTCGAAATCCATGTTGATGCTCATCGCATGGAAATTCTCCTACGAGGATGGTGAGATGTAATGCCTCAAGCGTCTTTGCAACTGGTGAGAGAAGGAAGATCGGTCTGTACGACTTCCCCAATCTCGGGTCCTTTCCAGGCTTCTGTAGTGGGAGCACTCTGCCCATTTTCCAGACATCGGGAACTATAAGAGTGTTCAAAGACAGGTTGAGGAGAGTAGTAAGGTACCCAACTCCAGATAAATCCAGATTGTTTAACATCAATTTAGAGATTCCGTCGGGGTCCATCGCTTTGGATGATTGGGCGCCTCGGATGACATTCGTAACTTCGCCCATGGCAAATTGTGATGGCTGTCTATCGGCTCGGAGACCATGAATGCGGCGAATGGCTCTCGTCCTTGCCCTGTCACTCTCGGGATGCACAATAAATTGGCGGTTGAACAACCTGGCGTATCTCTTCGGATCAGTCACGGATACTTCGCCAAAAGTGACTGAGGTCCAGTTATCCCGCCTACCGGGGTTCGAGAGTGACCTAACAGTAGACCACAGCTTGCCTAAACCGGTGCCTAAGTTACATTACTCCAAGTGTTCCAGCCACAAATTTTCGAGATTCATCTCGATGATTCTGAGATTTGTGGGGTCTATACAACGAATCCCTTCACTCTCGTCTGCGAGTACCACTGCCTGCGCCGGGAAATTGGGCCGCACTTGGGGTCTCTGAAACCAGCCCAATCGACCTTTTTATACCCACCACTGAAGGATGGGGGTATATTCATTTTGTCATTCCGTTTGCAACACATCGAAATATACATTTCCGACCCTATAAAGTACATATATTCTTGATCAGCGTAAAAATCTAAGACGATCTAGACATGTCCGTCCGTCTGTCCGTCTGTCTGTTGAAATCACGCTGCAGTCTTTAAAAATTGAGATATTGAGCTGAAACTTTGCACAGATTCTTTTTTTGTCCACAAGCAGGTTAAGTTCGAAGATTGGCTATATCGAACTATATCTTGATATAGCCCCCATATAGACCGATCCGCCGATTTAGGGTCTTAGGCCCATAAAAGCCACATTTATTATCCGATTTTGCTGAAATTTTGGACAGTGAGTTGTGTTAGGCCCTTCGAAATCCTTTGTCAATTTGGCTCAGATCGGTCTAGATTTGGTTATAGCTGCCATATAGACCGATCCTCCGATTTAGGGTCTTAGGCCCATAAAAGCCACATTTATTATCCGCTTTCGCTGAAATTTGGGACAGTGAGTTGTGTTAGACCCTTCGATATCCTTCGTCAATTTGGCTCAGATCGGTTCAGATTTGGATATAGCTGCCATATAGACCGATCCTCCGATTTAGGGTCTTAGGCCTACAAAAGCCACATTTATTATCCGATTTTGCTGAAATTCGGGACAGTGAATTGTGTTAGGACCATCGACATCCTTCGCCAGATCGGTCCATATTTCCATATAGCTGCCATATAGACCGATATTTAGGTTTTAGGTTTTGGGGCCATAAAAGACGCATTTATTGTTCGATTTCGCCGAAATTTAAGACAGTGAGTTAAATTGAGCCCCTTAACACACTTCTGCAATATCGCACAGATCGGTTCAGATTTGGATATAGCTGCCATATAGACCGATATCTAGGTTTTAGGTTTTGGGGCCATAAAAAACGCATTTATTGTCCGATGTCGGTGAAATTTGAGACAGTGAGTTAAGTTTGGTTCTTCGACTTCTTTCTTCAGTTTTGCTCGGATCGGTCCAGATTTGAATGTAGCTGCCATAACGACCGATCTCTCAATTTAAGGTTTTGGGCCCATAAAAGAGGCATTTATTGTCCGATTTCACTGAAATTTGACACAGTGACTTATGATAGGCTTTCGACATCCGTGTCAAATATGGTTCAGATCGGTTTATTTTTAGATATAGCTACTGTACTTATTAGTATTTGGTCCAAATCGGTCCAATAACTGATATGGGGCATAAGGTATGAAAGTTTCACCGAATTTTGATGATAGGTGGTTTATATATATACCCGAGGGGGTGGGTATCGAAAGTTCGGCCCGGCCGAACTTAACGCCTTTTTACATCTTCTTATTGATAAACGGCCGACGCTCAAAGGCTAGAAAGTCGGGTGGTCGGTCGATAGTCTAATTTACTTCATACCCCACTTGTTATTTGACTGAAATTTTGCATGTGGTGTTTTGGCATCTTTTCCAACAACTGCGTTTAGTATGACTCAAATCGGTTCAAAATCTGGTATAGCTGTCATATAAACCCATCTTGGATCTTGACTTCTTGAGCCAATAGAGCGCGCAATTCTCATCCGAAATTTTGCATGAGGTGTTTTGTTAAGACTTCCAATAACTGTGCTAAGTATGGTGCAAATCAGTACATAACCTGATATAGCTGCCATATAAACCGATCTGGAAGCTTGACATATTGAGCCTCTAGAGGGCGCAATTCACATCCGAATTGTACAACGGCCGATTTGTACAACGGCTTCTCTTATGACCTTCAACATAGGTGTCTAATATGGCCCGAATCGATCAATAGCTTGATACAGCTTCCATATAAACCGATCTCCCGTTTTTGCTTCTTGAGCCCCTACAAGGCGCAATTTTTATTCGAATGAACTGAAATATTACACAATGACTTCTACAATGTTCAGCATTCATTTATGGTCCGAATCGGGCTATAACTTGATATAGCTCCCATAGCATAACAGTTCTTATTCAATATCCTTTGTTTGCCTAAAAAGAGATACCGCGTATAGAACTAGATAAATGCGATCCATGGTGGAAGGTCTATAAGATTCGGCCCGGCCGAACTTAGCACGCTCTTACTTGTTTATAACTCGGGATACAATATTTCCGTTGCATCTCTGCGATGCATCCTTTGTTATACCCTCCACCATAGGTGGGGGTATACTAATTTCGTCATTCTGTTTGTAACTACCCGAAATATTCGTCTGAGATCCCATAAAGTACATATATACATGATCGTCATGACATTTTATGTCGACCTAGCCATGTCCGCCCGTCCGACCCTCTGTCTGTCGAAAGCACGCTAACTTTCGAAGGAGTAAAGCTAGCCGCTTGAAATTTTGCATAAATACTTCTTATTAGTGTAGGTAGGTTGGGATTGTAAATGGGCCATATCGGTCCACGTTTTGACCGATCTTGGATCTTGACTTCTTGAGCCACTAGAGGGCGCAATTCTTATCCGATTTACCTGAAATTTTGCACGTCGTGTTTTGGAGTTACTTCTAACAACTGTGCTCAGTATGGCTGCAATCGTTGCATAACCTGGTATAGCTGTCATATTGGGTTGCCCAAAAGGTAATTGCGGATTTTTTAAAAGAAAGTAAATGCATTTTTAATAAAACTTAGAATGAACTTTAATCAAATATATAATTGCCATTTTGTTCGATAACCTTTTGCCATCTTCCTGGCAAATTAAGTATTCCACGCTCATAGAACTTCTGGCCTTTATCTGCAAAAAACTGAACCAAGTGCGATTTTATAGACTCATCATTGCCGAAACTTTTACCATTTAAGGAGTTCTGCAAAGATCGAAATAAATGGTAGTCTGATGGTGCAAGGTCAGGGCTATATGGTGGATGCATCAAAAGTTCCCAGCCGAGCTCACTCAGTTTTTGGCGAGTGACCAAAGATGTGTGCGGTCTAGCGTTGTCCTGGTGGAATATGACACCTTTACGATTGACCAATTCTGGTCGCTTCTCCTTGATGGCTGTATTCAATTTGTGCAATTGTTGACAGTAAACATCCGAATTAATCATTTGGTTCCTTGGAAGCAGCTCAAAATATACCACACCCTTCCAATCCCACCAAACAGACAGCATAACCTTCTTCTGGTGGATATCAACCTTTTTTGTGGTTTGAGCTGGTTCACCATGCTTGGTCCATGATCGTTTTCGACTAACGTTGTTGTAAACAATCCATTTTTCATCTCCAGTTATTTAAAAACGGATCGAATTCATTGCGTTTAAGGTGCATATCACAAACGTTGATTCGGTTTGTTAAATGAATTTCTTTCAATACTTGTGGTACCAATATTAAAATTGACGCCAAACAAACAAATGTAAACAAAATTTCGCGCACTTTTTTTCTAAAGCAAGCTAAAAGTAACAGCTGATAACTGACAGAAGAAAGAATGCAATTACAGAGTCACAAGCCGTTGAAAAAATTTTTCAACGCCGACTATATTACTACTATATTACCGACAATTACTATTGGGCATCCCAATATAAACCAATCTGGGGTCTTGCATTCTTGAGCTTCTAGAGGGCGCAATTCCTATTCGATTTGGCTGATCGATTTGGTATGGTTCAAATCGGTCCATAACCTAATATTCAACTTCTTGAGATACTAGAGGGCGCATTTCTTATCCGATTTGGCTGAAATTTTTCATGACGTCTTTTGTCATGATTTCCAACAACTGTGTCAAATATGGTTCAAATAATTCTATAATCTAATATAGCTGCTATATAAACCGATCTGGGATCTTGACTTCTTGCACCCCTAGAAGTCGTAAATGCGGTCCATGGTGGAAGGCATATGACCTTCGGCCTGGCCGAACATAGCACGCTTTTACTTATGATATATGTTTTCAAACGCGGATGTAATTTTGGCAATATTTTCAATTCGGTAGTATGAATATACCTATAAACCTGTACTGAAATTTATAATACTGTATTGTGTTGTGCAGGCATAAATTAATTTCAAATAAATTTATATATATAATAACGAATTTGTGTTTGCTTGTTTGTAAATTTGTTTGTTCCGTATAGATTCCGAAACGGTTGAACCGATTTCATTCAAATTTCCACAGATTGCCGGGAGTGGTCCCGAAGGAGCAATAAGCTACATAATTTGTTGATATCTCAAGATGGGCGGGCCCTGCTCCTTAAACCAAAAGTTTCACCCAAAAATAAAAGTAGACCAATCGGGTAGTATGGGATTCAAATGGTAGGTATTCTGGAGTAGAATACAAATTTGATATCAGAATTTGGGTTCAAGTACCTAGGGGGCGCCCTGACCCCAAACCACTTCAAATAAGCATATTGGACAATAATGACAATATGGGATTCGAATGAAAGATATTCGGAAGTAGATTACGATTATGATCCGGAAGGAGGAAAAGGCTATATAAGGTTGACAGATTGGAACAATATGGGTACCAAGTGATAGGTATTGGAGAGAAGAATACTAATATGTAATAAAAGATGGGTCCAAGGAAGATTGGGTCCACGTATTCAAAGTTGGGTCCAGCAATCCAGGGGCCACTCCAACCCCAAAAGTTCCCGAAACAAATATATTGGACGTATATATCAATATTGGATTGAAATGAAAGGTATTCGGAATATGAGATAAAAAATTACGTCTAAGCGTTTGCGGCTCGCCCCACCCCTCCAAATGAAAATTTTATTCGATCAGAACTATATGAGACTCAAACAAAAGGTATTTGAGAGTTGCTTACGTATATGACATCAAACTTTGTGTCCAAGAATCTAGGTGGTGATTAACCTCCAAAAATCGCCTCCAATAAATATTTGAACAATTAAAACAAGGGGGTATGAAATTATAGATATTTTTGTGTAGAGTACGTCATTCAAATATGAGGCAAATGAAGTGTGGCGTACAACCCTCATACAGATACCCTCCATCAAACGTCTGTATACACCAATCATGAAAATATGGGGTATAAGGTTGTGGACTACGAATCTGATATCTTCATTCTGCTCATATATCTAGCGGACCACCTCACCCCAACACAGTCGATCAATTATAATGACCTAACAGAACACTGTGTGATTTAATTAATGTGTGGGGACACAAATAAATATAGGCAGCCAATCCCCAAAAATATGACGTTCAGCGTGATAGGGGAAGTTGCAAACCTTAACGTTAAAATTACATCCATTTTTAGCTCACCAGTAGGGGCCTAACATAGCTCACAAGACCAAAAGTTCAAAAGTTGTACATGGTTCAATAGTAAGAACTATCGCCACCGTACCAAATACATATACTGGCAAATTAGTTTTTTACCACAGAAAATCGTTTAATATGGCAATTTGATTTGATTTAAAGAAAGACTAAATGATGACTTTTTAAAAGGAAGTCATATAGTCATTTATAAACAACTACCACATTATAGACAACTTCCACATTATTATAGGCGTTAAGCCACTCCAAGCAAGTAGTAGGGCTAACATTTAAGATAGCGCCATCTACTGGCTGTTTTCAAAGGATGTTTCCAAATGGATTTAGATAATCCAATTGAAAACAGCCAGTAAATGTTGCTAATTTGGAGAAGCCAACAACTTGGGTATTAAATAAAAGGTATTTGAAAGTAGAAGGCAAATCTGAAATACAATTTTGGGACTAAGTGTACCGTGGGTCACCCCACCCCCAAAAAAAAAACCCTCAAATCGGACATATTTAATGACCATTGCAGTATGGATCTTAAATGTAATGTCTTTGGGAGTAGAGCACGAAATTGACTTCCTTTTAAATACCAAGTCTCTGGGGATCCACCACACCCTTAAACAGGACTTTTACTTATTGGGGTTTAAATAAGATGTATTTGAGAGTAGAAAAATCTACAGGAAAACTGGAATAATTTTTCAACCGAAATTAGGCAGAAATTTCCTATTAAATTGTATTTTTCTCCAACATAGCTTTATCAGGCGCAGTAGAGCGGGCCGGGCTCAGCTAGTCTATTATATAACAAGTAAAAAGGCGTTATGTAAAACACCTTTCGTCAAAATCCGGTGAAAAATGCATATGTTATGCCCCATAGCAGCTATATCGAAATATGTTCCGATTTGGACCAAATACTTATAAGTACAAGTCATTTTTCAATTGCGTATAACAAAATATTGGTCTTCTAAGTAGCTATATCTAAAATTAAACCGATTTGATCCATGCACCAAACGGATGTCGAAATGCTTAGCATAAGTCACTGTGTAAAATTTAAGTGAAATCGGATTATAAATGCGACTTTATGGGACCAAGACTATAAATCGGGATATCGGTCTATATGGCAGACCTGGACGGATCTGGATCAAACTTAAAAAGGATATCGAAGGGGCTTACACAACTCACCGTCCCAAATTTCGGCGTCATCGGACAATAAACCCGCATTTTATGACCTCAAAACCTTAGATCGAGAGATCGGGCTATATGGCAGCTATATCCGAATATGAACCGATCTGTGCCATATTGCAGAAGTGTGTCGAAGGGCTTAATTTAACCCACTGTCGCTAATTTCGGCCACATCGGACAATAAATGCGTCTCTTATGGGCCTAAAACCTTCAATCGAGAGATCGGTCTATATGGCAGCTATATACAAATCTGGACCTATCTGAGCCAAGTTGACAAGGGCCTAACTCTACTCACTGTCCCAAATTTCAACAAAATCGGGTAATAAATGTGGCTTTTATGGGCCTAAAACCCTAAATCAGGGGATCGGTCTATATGGCAGCTATATCCAAATCTGGACCGATCTGTGCCACATTGACGAAGAATATCGAAGGGCTTATCGCAACTCACTGTCCCAAATTTCAGCAAAATCGGATGATAAATGTGGCTTTTATAGGCCTAGGACCCTAAATCGTAGGATCGGTCTATATGGCAGCTATATCCAAATCTTGACCGATCTGCACCAACTTGACGAAGGTTGTTGAGGGGCCTAACACAAGCCACTGTCCCAAATTTCAGCAAAATCGGATAATAAATGTGGCTTTTATGAGCCTAAGATCCTAAATTGGAGGATCGGTCTATATGGCAGCTATATTGAAATCTGGACCGATCTGGGCCAAATTGACGAAGAATGTCGAGGGGCCTAACATAGCTCACTGTCCCAAATTTCAGCAAAATCGGATAATAAATGTGGCTTTTATGGGCCTAAGACCCTAAATCGGCGGATCGGTCTATATGGGGGCAATATCAAGATATAGTCCGATATAGCCCATCTTCGAACTTAACCTGCTTATGGACAAAAAAAGAATTTGTGCAAAGTTTCAAGTTTCAAAGCTCAATATCTCTATTTTTGAAGACTGTAGCGTGATTTCAGCAGACAGACGGACAGACGGACGGACATGTTTAGATCGTCTTCGATTTTTACGCTGATCAAGAATATATATATACTTTATAGGGTCGGAAATGGATATTTCGATGTGTTGCAAACGGAATGACAAAATGAATATACCCCCATCCTTCGGTGGTGGGTATAAAAATGAAATTGTTGCGCTTTGTTAGTTTGTTATTTAGTTATTTGTTTGTTTGTTTGTCTGTTCCCTATATAGACTCAAAAACGGCAAAAATTTTCATAGATGGTTGAATTGGGGCCCCCGATAAAATTGGGTAACACATTTTTTGATATCCGAAGGGGGACGGACTCTTCCCATTACCACAGTTTTCAAAAACGCCAGATTTCGGAGATGCGTGCACCGATTTAAGCGAAATTTTGAATGGTAACCCAAAAACACGGTTAAATTACATGGGAGGACTCCCTATCCAAAACACACCCGGACGGACCCATATATCACGGACAATACATACAAATACAAATTTCGCCCAAAGTGATCAGGGGGTCCCCAACCCCAAAAAACAACCCAACAGGACTCTTTAACCTTTATAAGAATTTGGTCCAAAGTGTCTATAGGGCTTCCCCAACCCCAAAACCCCTTAAAAAACCCCTGTCCAACGTCACAAAATGGGTATCAAATGAAAGGACTTTAGGAGTTGACTAAGAATCTGGTATACATATTAGATATAGAGTCTGGGAACGGCCTACACACTAAATAACCTTCAATAGGACGTGTAGTTCGAGCGGGTTAATATGTGAATTAAAAGAAATGTGTATGTCAGTAAAGTCGGAATATAATGTTGATATAAGGATTCGAGAATCTGGGCCACGTCCAGCCCTGCTGCCGTTAAAGGACATATACATCGCTACCACAAAGGACGCAAATAAATTGTTTTTTGGTCTTAGTGTCGGGGGGAGCGACTCTCTCCTCCCAATAAAAAACACAAAACTGTCATATAGGACGACCGAGAATATATTGTACTCAAATGAAAGGATGTGTCAAAGGGAATTAAAAACAAGTAAAAGCGTGCTAAGTTCGGCCGGGCCGAATCTTATATACCCTCCACCATGGATCGCATTTGTCGAGTTCTTTTCCTGGCATCTCTTCTTAGACAAAAAAAAGGATATAAGAAAAGATTTGCTCTGCTATTAGAGCGATATTAAGATATGGTCCGGTTTGGACCACAATTAAATTATATTTATGTTGGAGACCTGTGTAAAATGTCAGCCAATTCGAATAAGAATTGCGCTCTTTGAGGGCTCAAGAAGTAAAATAGAGAGATCGATTTATATGGGAGCTGTATCGGGCTATAGACCGATTCAGACCATAATAAACGCGTATGTTAATGGTCATGAGAGAAACGTCGTACAAAATTTCAAGCAAATCGGATAATAATTGCGATCTCTAGAGGCTCAAGAAATCAAGATCCCAGATCGGTTTATATGACAGCTAAATCAGGTTGTAAACCGACTTGTACTTTATTTGACATAGTTGTTGAAAGTAACAATAAAAAACGTCTTGCGAAATTTCAGCCAAATCGGATAGGAATTGCGCCCTCTAAAAACTCAAGAAGTCAAGTCCCCAGATCTGTTTATATGACAGCTATACCAGGTTATGAGCCGATGTGAACCATATTTGGCACAGTTGTTGGATATCATAACAAAATACTACGTGCCAAAATTCATTCAAATTGGATAAGAATTGCGCCCTCTAGAGGCTCAAGAATTCAAGACCCAAGACCGGTTTATATGACAGCTATATCAGGTTATGGACCGATTTCAGCCATACCTGGCACAGTTGTTGGATATCATAGCAAAACACGTCGTGCAAAATTTCATTCCAATCGGATAAGAATTGCGCACTCTAGAGGCTCAAGAAGTCAAGACCCAAGATCGGTTTATATGGCAGCTATATCAGGTTATAGACTGATTTGAACCATACTTGGCACAGTTGTTTGATATCATAACAAAACACGTCGTGCAAAATTTCATCCCGATCGGTTAAGAATTGCGCACTATAGAGGCTTAAGAAGTCAAGACCCGAGATCGGTTTATATGGCAGCTATATCAAAACATGGACCGATATGGCCCATTTACAATACCAATCGACCTACACTAATAAGAAGTATTTGTGCAAAATTTCAAGCGGCTAGCTTTACTCCTTCGGAAGTTAGCGTGCTTTCGACAGACAGACGGACGGACAGACGGACGGACGGACGGACGGACGGACAGACGGACGGACATGGCTAGATCGACATAAAATTTCACGACGATCAAGAATATATATACTTTATGGGGTCTCAGACGAATATTTCGAGTAGTTACAATCAGAATGACGAAATTAGTATACCCCCATCTTATGGTGGAGGGTATAATAATATATGAAAGCCGATCAGAGTACATTTTTACCCTCAAATTCGGATAGACGCAGGAAGGACCTTAAAAATGAGGTAGCTTTGAAATATAATTTTGAATGTAGATAACAAATCAACCAAAACAAGTAAAAAAGTGTTAAATTCGGCCGTGCCGAACTTTGAATACCCACCACCAAGGATATAATAACCATCCACTTTTATTATAACTCCACTACTATATCCATAGTTAAATCTGCATAGGGGCTTGTCTCGATCATAGTTTATTCAGGTTCCGAGAACTCATATACAAGTAACAGTTTCAGCTAAATCAGGCAAGAAATTAGATTTTTATGGGATTAAGACCCTAAATTAGAAGATAGGTCTATATGACAGCTATATCTGTATAGTCTGACCTGATTCATATTTAGATCGGATGTCGGGAGGTCTAAAACTACTTACTATTTCAAATTTCAGCGAAATCGGGTAAAAAATAATGCTTCGGACTTCAAACCCTTATCGGCAGGTCGCTCCAGTCCGATTTTGTCCTTTCAAAAACTTAATCTGCCTGCTGCAAAATGACGCATCTGTGCCAAATTTCAGTTAAATATCTCAATTTTTGAAGGCTGTAGAGTGAGTACAACAGACGGACGGACAGAGACCGGATATTGTTAAATCGTCTTAGAATTTTACGACGATCCGAAATATATATACTTTGTATGGTCGGAAATTGATATTTCGATGCAAACGAATGACTAAATGAATATACCCCCTACCCTATGGTGGTGGGTATAAATATTAATTAGTGTGGATCTGACCGAAACCCGTTCCCCTGAATATATTTATAGCCACCTTCAAAATGCTTGAAATTTTAGGGCCAAGCAAAATCGTGCTCCAGTACTCTCTTCCATGTTTGCCTACTATAGCAATAAATAATAGGTATTTGATAGTAGAAAACGAACTCGATATCTAATTTGGAGGCCAAGTGTTTGCGGTCGTCTCACCCTATCAACTACGCCTGAACCAATGGCAATTAGGGCTCTAATAAAACAAATTTGAGAGTAGACCACGATGCTGATATTTTTTCAGGGCTTCCCCACAAACTGAACATGCTTGTGGATTATGAAAAAAGAGCTCAAATCTGGTATCTGTTTTATGGCCAAGTGTTTCATACACGTCTCACCCCAAAACTCCCCCTAAACCATACATATATTCCGATTATAGCAATATGTAGCTGAAATGAGGATTTTGGGAGTAGAGTATGAATCTGATATCCACTTTCGGGGCAAAGGGTTTGGCAACTGTAATCCACTACCAGAACCAAGAGAATGAAGTAGATCTAACATCCAAACTTTAATGGGCGGACCCTCCCATTACCCTATTTTCAAAATAGTCTGATCTCAAAGACGAGTTTGGTGATTTAAGCTAAATTTAGTTTGTTTATAATAACTCCAAAACCCGCCAAATGGAAATATAAATCAATAATGAGAATACGGGGCTCAAAATAAAGGTATTTCAGACTAGGCGAATCTGATATACGGGTTTACACCTCACCTCCAAAAATACCCCCATACCAGATATATTTACCGACCACAGTAATATAAGGCTCAAATTAAAGATATTTGGGAGTAGAGCATGAAAATGATATCCACATTGGGGCGAAATATCTGAAAGGCCATACCAGCACCCCAAAACAGGACTTTTTTTTCCTGCCCGTGTTAGTATAGGACTCAGATAAAATAAGAGAGAGAAAAAAGGCGCAGCGGAGCGGGCCCTGTCCAGCTAGTCATATATATCAAAATCAATTTGTGTTTGTTTGTTTGTTCAAAAACGGCTGAATCGATTACCTTGAAATTTTCACAGATTGTGTAGGTTTGTCTGGAAGGAAACATAGGCTATATAAATGTTTGATTTACCCCAAAAGTACTACCCAGAAAAAAAGTTTACCGATCGGGGCAATATGGGACTCAAATAAATGGTAGTTAGGAGTTGAATACGAATACGCCTCAATCTCAAAATCCCTTAAAATAGGTTTATGGGACGATCATGACATTATGGGACTCAAAGGAATGGTATTCGGGTGTAAAATGCGGATATGGGCAGGAAAGAGGAACAGGCTTTATAATTTGTTGATATCGGAAGGGCCTGGACCCTCCCCGTTACCCCAAAAATACCACCCAAAATCAAAAATGGACTGATAACGACAATATGGGTATCAAATGAAAGTTATTGAAGAATGGAATGCAAATGGGGTATTAAAAATTGGGTCCAATAAGCAAGTCGCCCTAACCCCAAAGCTCCTCAAAGCAGACAAATTGAACGTTCATATCAATATGAGGCTCAAATGAAAGGTATTAGGGAGAAGATTACGAATCTGGCATCCCACATCAGATTGAAGTATAGGGGGTCACACCAACCCCCGAAAACTCCCCAAATGGGCATATTAACCAATTATGACTATATGGGACTCTGTTTGTTTGTTCCGTTGACTCAAAAACCGCTGAACCGATTTTCTTAAAATTTTCGTAGATTATGTATATTGGTCTGAAAGGAAACATAGGCTATAATAATTTGTATACACTCCACCATAGGATGGGGGTATACTTATTTCGTCATTCTGTTTGTAACTACTCGAAATATTCGTCTGAGACCCCATAAGGTATATATATTCTTGATCGTCGCGACATTTTATGTCGATCTAGCCATGTCCGTCCCTCTGTCCGTCCATCTGTCCGTCCGTCCGTCTGTCTGTCGAAAGCACGCTTACTTCCGAAAGAGTAAAGCTAGCCGCTTCAATTTTTTTGCACAAATACTTCTTATTAGTGTAGGTCGGTTGGTATTGTAAATGGGCCATTTCGGTCCATGTTTTGATATAGCTGTCATATAAACCGATTTTGGGTCTTGACTTATTGAACCTCTACAGTGCGCAATTCTTATCCGATTGGGATGAAATTTTTGCACGAAGTGTTTTGTTATGATATCCAACAACTGTGCCAAGTATGGTTCAAATGGGTCCATAACCTGATATAGCTGCTATATTAACAGATCTTGGGACTTGACTTCTTGAGCTTCTATTAGGCTCAATTCCTACCCGATTTGGCTGAAATTTTGCAAGACGTATTTTATTCTTACTTTCAACTACTGTGTCAAATAAGGTCCAAATCGGTTCATAACCTAGTATAGCTGCCATATAAACCGATCTGGGATCTTGACTTCTTGAGCCTGTAGAGGTCGCAATTATTATCCGATTTGCCTGAAATTTTGTACGACGGATTCTCTCATGACCGTCAACATACGTGTTTATTATGGTCTGAATCGGTCTATAGCCCGATACAGCTCCCATATAAATCGATCTCTCTATTTTACTTCTTGAGCCCACAAAGGGCGCAATTCTTATTCGAATTGGCTGACATTTTACACAGGTCTCCAACATATAATTTAATTGTGGTCCAAACCAGACCATATCTTGATATCGCTCTAATAGCAGAGCAAATCTTTTCTTATATCCTTTTTTTGCCTAAGAAGAGATGCCGGGAAAGAACTCGACAAATGCGATCCATGGTGGAGGGTATATAAGATTCGGCCAGGCTGAACTTTAACTTGTTTGATACACTTTTACTTGTTTGAAGTCGGATGGGGGCGGACCCTCCCACAATATATTTAAGAGTAGAGCACGAAGCTTATGCTTACTTTAGGGGCCAAATGTCTGAGTAACCACCCCACCCCTGAAATACCCTTTAAACAGGAAATATTTACTAAAGTGGTAATATAGGTAAAGTGGTAATTGGAAGTAGAGTAAAAATTTGCCTATGAACCGAGTAGGCAAAGATCTCACACATCAACGAGTGCTTTCCGATTCAAGTTTAAACTTAATGATAATGGACCTTTTTATAGTCATGTCCGAACGACGTGCCGCAGTGCGACACCTATTTGGGAAGAATTTACATGACTATGCAGGATTTACATGACTATGCAGGCTTGGTACCCCAAATTTTGCCAGAATTAAGCGGATAACTACCGCTTTGATGTTCTCGCTATGATTCGAACGCTGGCGTTAAGCGTCATGGGTGGACATGGGCTACAGTGGCACGAATTCGATATCCACATTCAGTGGGAAGTGTCCACACCCTAAAAGGACATTAAAGAGTTAAAGAAGGCACAGCGGGCGGGCCCGGTTCGGCTACTCAATCAATAAAAATAAATATACAGCAAATGCCTCATTTGTTATTTAGAAGTTCAAGAACTTTTTATGGACTCATTCAAAAGTTTAAAAATGTTAATTTAATATCAGCGTAGAGTGTTTGCTGATATCAGCAGACTTATTCCTCTAGGTGTACCTTACCTAACCTAAATGTTTATATATTTTTGTATGTTTAAAAATTATTGTACCTATTCAGAAGCATACTTTCATGAAAGCGAAAATTTTAATGGAAAAATTGTAGGAAAAAATTGTTTCTGGATTTTTCAGAATAAAGTGTCCTTGAAAAATCATATATATAAAAATCAATTTGTGTTTGTTTGTATGTTTGTGTGTTCCTTATAGACTCAGAAACGACTGAACCGATTTTCTTGAAATTTTCACAGATGGTGCATAATGAATCCGTGGCGAAAAAAGGGTACTAAATTTTTTGATATCTGAAGGGGGGGCGGACCCTCCCCCTTACCCTAATTTTCAGAAACGCCAGATCTCGCAGATGGGTGGTGCGATTTAAAATTTTGTGTGCTCTCATACAGTACCCTAAAAATAAAAATTTGGTATCCAAACTTTGGATGGGGTACCTAGGGGGGCTGCCCTACCCTAAAACCTATCAAACATATATTTAAAGCAATCACGACAATATGGGACTCAAAAGAAAGGTATTTAGGATAAGAGAACGTATCTGATATCCATTTGTCGAACCAAGTGCTAGGGGGACCACCCCAACCCCCAAAACACCCCTAAATCGGACATATTTACCGACCATGGCAATATGGGACTCAAATGAAAGGTATTTGCGAGTAGAATACGAATTTGATACCCAAATGTGGAACCACGTTTCTGGGGGTCCATACCTTCCCCAAAACACCCCCCAAACAGGACTTATTACTGACCATGAGAATATGGGGTTTAAATAAAGGTATTTGAATGTACAATTAGAATCTGATATCCAAATATGGGACCAAGTGGTTGGGGGGCCGCCTCTCCCCAAAAGTTTACGACCATAGCTATATGGGCTCAAAATAAAGGCCTTTGGAGTAAAGCACGAATCTGATATCCATATTTGGAAAAAGTGTCTATGGCGCCACACACCCCCACAATACCACCCAAATAGTAAGTATTTGCTGACTTTTGCAATATGGGGTTCAAGTAAGGTGGTTCTTAGAATGTAACTCGAATCCGATACATATTTTCAAGGCCAACTCACTCAGTGGCCGCCCATCCCCAAAACACCCAAAGCCAGCCATGTTTGCCGACAATGGAAATATGAGGCTCAAATTAAAGGTATTTGGGAGTAGACCACATATCTGATATCAACATTAGGGACCAACTGTCTAGGGGACGTCCCACCAGCATAACAACTCCAAATAGGACGTATTTGCTCACCAAGACAATTTGGGTCGTAAAGAGAGTGGAACTAAATACAATATTTATAGTTTTTAAGGCCAATACCCCAAACCGCAACTGACTTTTGAAATAAGGAGTTTAAATGAGATTTGAAAAAAAATGTTGTATCCAAATTTGAGGCCAATGGCAATATGGGGTTCAAATAAATGATATATAGATATATAAGAATAGAGCACGTTGCTGATATATTTTCCGGGCTTAGTGTTTGGCGACCACCCCAATTCCCAAAACACCCCTAAATCGGCCATATTTATAGACCATGTCAATGTGGAGTTTATTGAAAGGTATTAGGGGGTTGACCAAGAACTGATACCCACTTTCGGGACCAATTTCCTGGTGGTCAACCCCTTTCCCAAAATACCCTACAAGCAGCAATTTTTTACTGACCATCGCAAAATGGGGCTCAAATAAAAGTATTTGGGAGTAGAATATGAATTTGATATCAAAATTTAGAACCATGTATTTAGGGCATCACCCCTTCCCCAAAACACCCCGCAAAGGGTAAACATTTTTCGACCATGCCAATATGTGGTATTTAAGATTAGAAAACGGATTTGACAACCTATTTTGGGCCATGTGGCGTCACCCAAGCCTCATCGTGTAAACTCCCTAAACCAATGGCAATATGTTTACATAAATGGTTTTTGAAAGAAGAACACGATGCTGATATTTTTTCAGGCCAAGTGCCTGGGGGACCACCTCACCCCTGAAAACACCCCTAAATCAGATATCATGAGAGTATGGAGCTGAAATAAAGTATTTTAAGAATGGAGTACACCTTACATTCAAACTTAGATTCGTGGACCAATAAATATCATATGGGTTTCGGACAAAAGCACTTATAGTGTTAAACCATTAGTCAAGCGATATACCATATTCGTAGCATGGTATTTCACTAAAAGCTCTTTAATTGTCGAAAGTAAATATTCCAAGGAAACTTTTGTTCCATATAAAATAAAATAAGGCGCAGCGGAGCGGGCCCGGGTCAGCTAGTAACATATAAATCCTGCACAATTTGTTTTACAAAAATACACAATTCGGACAAAGATTGATTCCAAATGGGCATATATTGTTATATTGGTTGAGAATAGAGCACATATGAGTTAAATACATATAAACCAGAATGTGCAGAGTACTTTGCGATTGGAGAACACGAAGGATTTTTCCATTTTAATAATAACAAGTAAGAGCGTGCTCAGTTCGGACGGGCCGAATCTTATATACCCTCCACCATGGCTCTCATTTGTCGAGTTCTATGCGCGGTATCTCGTTTTACGCAAACAAATAAGATTGAATAAGAACTGTTATGCTATTGGAGCTATATCAAGTTATAGTTCGATTTGGACTATAAATGAATGCTGCACACTGTAAAAGTCATTGTGTAATATTTCAGTTCATTCGGATAAGAATTGCGCTTTGTAGGGGCTCAAGAAGCAAAATCTAGAGATACATTATATGGGAGCTGCATCAAGCTATTGATCGATTCAGACCATATTAGACACGTATGTTGAAGGTCAGGAGAGAGGCCGTTGCACAAAATTTCTGCCAAATCGGAATCACATCGGCCCATAACCTATATCAGGTTATGGACCGATGTGAACCAAATTAGTATACACCCCATCCTATGGTGGAGGGTATAAAAATCGTATAGCAAAACCATAAACTATTCCGAATAAACCATGTACCTAAAATAAAATCGTAAGGGCGCGGAGCCTTCGACTTCAAATTTTTTTCCCGTTCTTTTGATATTCCATATTTGATATTCATTTGTTGTTCGATTATCATAAGATTTTGCGCAAGTCACTTTTTTGGTCCAAGGACGAACCCTATTGATTTTGAAATTTGTAAATCTGTGCCGATTTTGATAAAATTTTTAACACATGTTGGAACATTGCATAGAATGTCTTGTTCTACAATTTTAAATATAAAGTTCTTAATATAAAGCAAAATATCTTACACTAAAGGAAGTGTTTCATTAAGTTGGAAAATTGATTACTTTAATATTAAGTTCGCTTATCTTTGGCTGGAATATTTAAAATTAGGACAAACATTTTTTCAATCTATGCATCAACACTACCTAAAATATGGGTCAGCATAGGAACAACTCAAGGAGGTCTCCTCTACTTTGGAACACAACCATAATCAATATATTATTGTCTATGAAAGAAAAGGGTGTAAAAGTGGTCGCGTATGCTCTAGGTATATACTGCAGTTGTCAGCCCTATAATGCTCTATGGTGTTGTGGTCTGGTGGCCAGCGCTTCAAAAGTCCATCTACTGTTCAATACTCAGCCGGATCAAGGGATAGCTTGTTTATACATCACGGCCGTATTGAGGACGACACCATTTGATGAACTGAATTTAATGCCTCTGGACGTTGTGGCTAGACTAATTGCTAGCACCACTTCTGGGAGGCTGAATGAACTTTCTCTTTGTCCAGCAACGGACAGTGTGTTATTCTTGATACAATGCCCGATGGTTCAACCGTAGGATCGAGAAGTAGCATTTCTTCCTTTGGTATCACAACGGACGAAAATGTCTAAGTGAGTCTGCAGAAATGTGAGTCGCCAAAATGGTAAAAATGTTGCACCTTTATGCGAAAAAACATGTCACATATATGTCCCTTTCGTTCTCAAAAGTAAATATTTGGCTAGAAAAATGTTTCCGAATATTGCTTTGACTGCCGGAGATGAAAACATCATAAAAATAATTCAAGCGCGATTGGTTGTGGTGGGGTGGTGGGTCTGGTGGGGTATACAATGAGCGTCAAAGTGAAGTGTAGAAAATCATTTGCTTCAAAAAAAAATAAAAATAATGTCACTGCTATGGAGAAAAAGTGCAACATAAGAACCATACAACAGGTTCAGAGAACATGAGGACCACGCCCACTAAGGCACTGGATACTATTCTAGATATACGACCCATTGACATACAGATTAAGTGAGAGGCTATAAGACTTAAGGCGATGGGAAATGGATTGAGTATATAAGCGGTATAATCGAGGCGTCGATAGAGAATTGATAGGAAGAGAAGAGGTTTCCGATCGGATACATGAGATGAACCTTGAAGTCAAGTGTGAGGCACTACTGCCATCGGCACAGTCTTGGATTGACGGAATTCAGTATTGCCATCTGGAAGATCATGTTACAAGGATGGATCAAATCTAGAGAACAGAGTGGGGCTGGGGGTCTCCATTGAGAATCAACTGACTAAGATCTCTTTTAGACTGCCTGATTATAATACGGTCCTGCAGGCGGAGATCCGGACGATCACGGAATGCGTGAAGTGGTGTGGTGTTAACGCGAGGACCTCGAGTGTGAACATCTTTACCGACAGTAAAATTGTCATAAGGGCAATAACAACCAGGACGGTAAGGTCACAAACAGTCTTGCAGTGTAAGAAGGAGATTAACGCCTTCTCTGAGGATGGCAAAATCCGCATCGTTTGGGTGCCGGACCATAACGGAGTAAGGAGAAATGAAAGGGCAGACGATTTGGGGATGAAGCTCTGGCCTTCACCCCCAAATCGTCTGCCCTTTCATTTCTCCTTCCGTTTATTCCGTCAATAAACATGGTTTACCCGAAGCCTTTCGGGTCGACGCAGTCTGAGTTTAGGGAGTGGGCGACTAATGCGCATGCAACATTGTGGAACAGCGAAACGGTCAGTAGGACGACGAAAATCCTATGGGGGATCCAGATCTCGAGAAGACGAGGCTATTAGTTAAAGGAAGTAAGAATGAAGTCAGTATAGCTATTGGTATCATAACGGATCATATAGGATTACGAGCTCACTTATATAAAATCGGTGTGGCAAATGATAGCATGTGTAGGGCATGCGGGAAGATGATGAGATGTTGGAGGGTTACCTTAGTCATCGCCCGGTTTTCGCGTCTAACAGATACCGGTACTTAGGTGGAGACACCATACCAGACATGACCCAACTTAGGGGAGTGGTATTGAAAACAATTAAGGATTTTGTAAGTAGCACGGAATTTCTAAGTTAAAATTTTCTTTTTAGAGGTTACTTAATAGTTTTTAGAGCGCACAATAAGTCGATTACTGGCTTAGGTTTATGTTCACAGTTACATAGGGCAGATTAATATTTGCACCCTCTTTTCAAACTGATCTAATATCTAAATTTTGTTGTTTTTAATTAAACTATCATTTTTTACCATTCTTCCATAAGTTGCTACATTTACATTTTGCCGCAAGTGGGTTTTGAACACGGGTCCTCGTTCGCTAGTCAGATGGGCTACCAACTCAGCCAATCACTTCGCGATGCTAAAGGTAAACAAATACAATTAATCCATTTTTAGAACAAACGGCATCGTCTCTTGCTTCCGCTGGTACTTCTTATTTATTTATGTTCTTATACCCACCACCGAAGGATGAGGGTATATTAATTTTGTCATTCCGTTTGCAACACATCGAAATATCCATTTCCGACCCTATAAAGTATATATATTCTTGATCAGCGTAAAAATCTAATCTAAATCTAATATAGCCCCCATATAGACCGATCCTCCGATATGGGGTCTTAGGCCCATAAAATCCACATTTCTTATCCGATTTTGCTTAAATTTGGGACAGTGAGTTGTCTTAGGCCCTTCGACATCCTCGGTCAATTTGGTTCAGATCGGTCCAGATTTGGATATAGCTGCCATATTGACTGATCCGCCGATTTAGGGTCTTGGGCCCATAAAAGCCACATTTATTATCCGATTTTGCTGAAATTTGGAACAGTGAGTTAAGCCCCTTCACATACTTCTACATTATGGCACAGATCGGTCCAGATTTGGATATAGCTGCCATATAGACCGATCTCTTGATTAAATGTTTTGGGCCCATAAAAGGCGCATTTATTGTCCGATGTGGCAGAAATTTGGGACAGAGAGTTAGGTTAAGCCCCTTCACATATTTCTGCAATTTGGTCTAGATTGATCAAGATTTGCATATAGCTGCCATATAGACCAATATCTTCATTTAAAGTCTTGGCCCCAAAAAAGATGCATTTATAATCCGATTTAACTTAAATTTTGACGCATTGACTTATGTTGGGCTTTTCGACATCCATGTTGTATATGGTTCAGATCGGTTAATTTTTAGATATAGCTACTAAAAGACAAATATTTTGTTCTACATAATTGAACAATGACTTGTACTTATTAGTATTTGGTTCAAATCAGATCATATTTCGATAAAACTTCTATGGGACATAAGGTATGCAATTTTCACCGGATTTTGATTAAAGGTGGTTTATATATATACCCAAGGTGGGGGGTATCCAAAGTTCGGCCCGGCCGAACTTAACCCCTTTTTGCTTGTTTGCTTACTCTTGGAAAGTAGTTATGAAGTTGAGTTTCCTGTTACTTTTTGTGTTTGGGTTGCACTCCCACCCAATATATCGTTCATATGTAGAGCCCATGTAAGGAGCATTTTTTATCCGATTCCGTTGAAATTTGGAACAGTAAGATTTAACAAACCCCACAACTTTTGTTGAATTTGGTCCAGATCGGACCATATTTGGATATAGCTACCATATAGACCGATATCCCGAAATAGAGTGTTGATCCCATTAAAGGAGAAATTTTCATCCGATTTCGATGAAAATTTAAACAGTGAGTAAATCATCAGGCGCTTGTGTCCTTAATGGGCAACGTCATAATGAATCTCATAATGAATTTTCAGCAAAAATCATTCATGGGAAGAAAAAATTTGGACGAGAAACAATAAACAATCTGAAATTGGAGGAATGTAGAGATGCAATTAAAAATATTTTTAGTATTTTACAATCTGTAACCATATTACATTAAGATAATAAAACTCCCATATATCACATATTACCAATTGTTAATACCAACAATCACATGTTGATCCAATTAAAAAAAAAAAAGATCCAAGATCTTTTTTATACCCTCCACCATAAGATGGGGGGTATACTAATTTCGTCATTCTGTTTGTAACTTCTCGAAATATTCGTCTGAGACCCCATAAAGTATATATATTCTTGATCGTCGCGTCCGTCCGTCCGTCCGTCTGTCTGTCGAAAGCACGCTAACTTCCGAAGGAGTAAAGCTAGCCCCTTGAAATTTTGCACAAATACTTCTTATTAGTGTAGGTCAGTTGGTATTGTAAATGGGCCATATCGGTCCATGTTTTGATATAGCTGCCATATAAACCGATCTTAGGTCTTGACTTCTTAGGCCTCTAGAGTGCGCAGTTCTTATCCGATTGAAATGAAATTTAGCACGACGTGTTTTGTTATTATATCCAACAACTGTTCCAAGTATGGTTCAAATCGGTCCATAACCTGATATAGCTGCCATATAAACCGATCTTGGGTCTTGACTTCTTGAGCCTCTAGAGGGCGCAATTATTATCCCATTGGAGTGGAATTTCGTACGGCGTGTTTTGTTTCGATACCCAACAACTGTGCCAAGTATGGTTCAAATCGGTTTATAACCTGATATAGCTGCCATATAAACCGATCTTGGGTCTTGATTTCTTGAGCCTCTAGAGGGCACAATTCTTATCCGATTTGAATGAGTTTTCGCACGAAGTATTTCGTCATGATATCCAACAACTGTGTCAAGTATGGTTTAAATCGGTCCATAACCTTATATAGCTGTCATATAAACAGATCTGGGGATTTGACTTCTTGAGCTTCTAGAGGGCGCAATTCCTACCCGATTTGGCTGAAATTTTGCATGATGTATTTTATTTTTAGTTTCAACAACTGTGTCAAATAAGGTTCAAATCGGTTCATAACTTGATATAGCTGCCATATAAACCGGATCTTGACTTCTTGACCCCTAGAGGTCGCAATTATTATCCGATATGCCTGAAATTTTTACGACGGATCCTCTCATGACCATCAACAAACGTGTTTATTATGTTCTGAATCGGTCTATAGCCCGATACAGCTCCCATATAAATCGTTCTCTCTATTTTACTTCGTGAGCCCCAATGGGCGCAATTCTTATTCGAATTGGCTGAAATTTCACACAGGTCTCCAACATATAATTTAATTGTGGTCCGAACCATACCATATCTTGATATCGTTTTAATAGCAGAGCAACTCTTTTCTTATATCCTTTTTAGGATATCCGATCCATGGTTTAAGGTATATAAGATTCGGCCCGGCCGAACTTAGCACGCTTTTACTTGTTTTATATTCAGCTATACCAGATTATGAACCGATTTGAATCATACTTAGCACAGTTGTTGAAAGTAATAGCAAAACACTACGCGCAAAATTTTAGTTAAATCGTACGATAATTGCGCCCTCTAGAGGCTCAAGAAGTCAAGACCCAAGATCGGTTTATATGCCAGCTATATCAGGTTATGAACCGATTTAAACCGTACTTGGCACAATTGTTGGATATCGTAACAAAATATGTCGTGCAGAATTTCATTCCAATCGGATAAGATTTGCGCACTTTAGAGTTTCAAGAAGTCAAGACCCAAGATCGGTTTATATGGCAGCTAGATCAGGTTATGGACCGATTTAAACCATACTTGGCACAATTATTGGATATCATAACAAAGTACAACGTGCAAAATTTCATTCAAATCGGATAAGAATAGCGCACTCTAGAGGCTCAAGAAGTCAAGACCCAAGATCGGTTTATATGGCAGCTATATCAAAACATGGACCGATATGGCCCATTTACAATACCAACCGACCTACACTAATAAGAAGTATTTGTGCAAAATTTCAAGCGGCTAGCTTTACTCCTTCGGAAGTTAGCGTGCTTTCGACAGACAGACGGACGGACGGACAGACGGAAGGACATTGTTAGATCGACATATAATTTCGTGACGATCAAGAATATATATACTTTATGGGGTCTCAGACGAATATTTCGAGTAGTTACGAACAGAATGACGAAATTAGTATAACCCCCATCCTATGGTGGAGGGTATAATTAAATAGACAAAGAACTATGTAATAATAAAAGTGAAAGAGGTGGAGCTAGTACCGGTCGTTCCATTTAGTGAGTTGTTCATTGGTACTAGTTCGGTCCGGAACGACAAAAGACTAACCGCAATACTGACTGCTTAGTAACTGACCATCACTCAATGCAAAAAACTAAAGTAAGACGTTTGAGCGTAAGCCTCTTTATGCTCCCGCACTCACACTCTCTGCTAAACGGAAGACACAATAGATAAACAAAGAAAACGAATCATCTTAAAATGGGTCAAAACATCTTTTGCTGTTAACTAATCATTTTGGCTGAATAGAATTTTTGAATTTTCGGGCAAAAATTCATCATTTACGAAATGGACTTTACATCAAAAAGCGGTAAACTAGCAATTATTATTCAACAGAGAGGTTAATGTTGTAAAGTTAGTACTTTAGTACCCAATAAAACAGAGTTGTTGCTCGCTTATACATATATTCCAAACGTCAACTTATTAGTGTACACAGATAAAAATAATTTTGAAAAACAACAACTTAAGTCGAAACAAGTAAAAGCTTGCTAAGTTCGGCCGGGCCGAATCTTAGGCAAAAAAAAAGGATATAAGAAAAGATTTGCTCTTCTATTAGAGCGATATCAAGATATGGTCCGGTTTGGACCACAATTAAATTATATGTTGGAGACCTGTGTAAAATGTCAGCCAATTCGAATAAGAATTGCGCCCTTTGTGGCCTCAAGAAGTAAAATAGAGAGATCGATTTATATGGGAGCTGTATCGGGCTATAAACCGATTCAGACTATAATAAACACGTATGTTAATGGTCATGAGAGAATCCGTCGTATAAAATTTCAGGCAAATCGGATAATAATTGCAACCTCTAGAGGCTCAAGAAGTCAAGATCCCAGATCGGTTTATATGGCAGCTATATCAGGTTAGGAACCGATTTGAACCATATTTGGCACAGTTTTTGGATATAATAACAAAATACTACGTGCCAAAATTCATTCAAATTGGATAAGAATTGCGCCCTCTAGAGGCTGAAGAAGTCAAGACCCAAGCTCGGTTTATATGGCAGCTATATCAGGTTATGGGCCGATTTAAACCATAATTGGCACAGTTGTTGGATATACTAACAAAACACGTCGTGCACAATTTCATTCTGATCGGATAAGAATTGCGCACGCTAGAGGCTCAAGAAGTCAAGACCCAAGATCGGTTTATATGACAGCTATATCAGGTTATGGATCGATTTGAACCATACTTTGCACAGTTGTTGGATATCGTAACAAAACACGTCGTGCAAAATTTTATTCCGCACTCTAGAGGCTCAAGAAGTCAAGACCCAAGATCGGTTTATATGGCAGCTATATCAGGTTATAGACCGATTTAAACCATACTTGGCACAATTGTTGGATATTATAACGAAAAACGTCGTGCAAAATTTCATTCCAATCGGATAAGAATTGCGCACTCTAGAGGCTCAAGAAGTCAAGACCCAAGATCGGTTTATATGGCAGCTATATCAGGTTATAAACCGATTTGAACCATACTTGGCACAGTTGTTGGATATCATAACAAAACACGTCGTGCAAAATTTCATTCCAATCGGATAAGAATTGCGCACTCTAGAGGCTCAAGAAGTCAAGACCCAAGATCGGTTTATATGGCAGCTATATCAAAACATAAACCGATATGGCCCATTTACAATACCAACCGACCTACACTAAAAAGAAGTATTTGTGCAAAATTTCAAGCGGCTAGCTTTACTTCTTCGGAAGTTAGCGTGCTTTCGACAGACAGACGGACGGACGGACAGACGGACGGACGGACGGACAGACGGACGGACGGACGGACGGACAGATCGGCATAAAATTTCACGACGATCAAGAATATATATACTTTATGGGGTCTCACACGAATATTTCGAGTAGTTACAATCAGAATGACGAAATTAGTATACCCCCCATCTTATGGTGGAGGGTATAAAAACGACTGCGAAAGTTGTTAATTTTCCTGCAACAATTTATTTTGAATCTCAACGAGCCAAAGTACAAATTTGTTGTTGAAAGGCACTATTTACAACCCAACATATAACAACATCTTTTTTATGATGAAATAAATCTTCTTTATGTTGAATTAAATCAATAAGTACTGCTGCACAGTAATAAGTTTCTCAATCAATCAAATTAAAACAAGTAAAAGCGTGCAAAATTCGGCCGGGCCGAATCTTATATACCCTCCACCATGGATCGCATTTGTCGAGTTCTTTTCCCGGCATCTCTTTTAAGGCAAAACAAGTGAAAGCGTGCTAAGTTCGGCCGGGCCGAATCTTATATACCCTCCACCATGGATCGCATTTGTCGAGTTCTTTTCCCGGCATCTCTTCTTAGGCAAAAAAGGATATAAGAAAAGAGTTGCTCTGCTATTAAAACGATATCAAGATATGGTCCGGTTCGGACCACAATTAAATTATATGTTGGAGAACTGTGTAAAATTTCAGCCAATTCGTATAAGAATTGCGCCAATTGGGGCTCACGAAGTAAAATAGAGAGAACGATTTATATGGGATCTATATCGGACTATAGACCGATTCAGACCATAATAAACACGTTTCTTGATGGTCATGAAAGGATCCATCGTACAAAATTTCAGGCATATCGGATAATAATTGCGACCTCTAGGGGTCAAGAAGTCAAGATCCCAGATCGGTTTATATGGCAGCTATATCAGGTTATGAACCGATTTGAACCTTATTTGACACAGTTGTTGGATATAATAAAAAAACACGTCGTGCAAAATTTCATTTCAATCGGATAAGAATTGCGCACTCTAGAGGCTCAAGAAGTCAAGACCCAAGATCGGTTTATATGGCAGCTATATCAGGTTATGAACCGATTTGAACCATACTTGGCACAGGTATTGGATATCATAACAAAACACGTCGTGCAAAATTTCATTGTGATCGGATAAGAATTGCGCTCTCTAGAGGCTCAAGAAATCAAGACCCAAGATCGGTTTATATGGCAGCTATATCAAAACATGGACCGATATGCCCCATTTACAATACCAACCGACCTACACTAATAAGAAGTATTTGTGCAAAATTTCAAGCGGCTAGCTTTACTCCTTCGGAAGTTAGCGTGCTTTCGACAGACAGACGGACGGACGGACGGACGGACATGGCTAGATCGACATAAAATGCCACGACGATCAAGAATATATATGCTTTATGGGGTCTCAGACGAATATTTCGAGTAGTTACAAACAGAATGACCAAATTAGTATACCCCCCATCTTATGGTGGAGGGTATAAAAATGAAATTAGAAAAGATTTGCTCTGCTATTAGAGCGATATCAAGATATAGTCCGGTTTGGACCACAATTAAATTATATGTTGGAGACCTGTGTAAAGTGTCAGCCAATTTAGATTTACGGACAGACGGACGGACATGGCTAGATCGACATGTAATTTCACGACGATTAAGAATATATATACTTTATGGGGTCTCAGACGAATATTTCGAGTAGTTACAATCAGAATGACGAAATTAGTATACCCCCCATCTTATGGTGGAGGGTATAATAAGAATATATATACTTTATGGGGTCTCAGACGAATATTTCGAGTAGTTACAATTAGAATGACGAAATTAGTATACCCCCGATCTTATGGTGGAGGGTATAAAAAGGTAAAAACCACTCTAAAAAATTTTTTCTGAATACGAATTTCATATTTTTTATGCCGAATTTTCTAAAATAACTAATGAAAAAAAAATATTTATTTTTTTGACCGACCGGGGGACTCGAACCTCGGTTTGTAAGTCAAGAATGTCACGGGAGTTTTGTGCTCCATATGGTAGTTCGCCTATTTTAGCAACTACCTAAACTAAAGAATTTGTTGAGAGTCAACAAAATTTTATAATTTTGTCTGTCAAGTCTCTTGTAGAGACTTACTAACATACTTCAACAAATAATATCTTCTATTCAATGCTAAAATTCGTTGTGAATTTAAAGTTTCACATACAAATTTGGTAGTTGGTTTTTCTAAGTGTTATTTTTTTCTGTGTATGGTCTTTTAATCCATGTGTATCTTCACCATTGCAAATTTGCCCATTAACATTCCATTAATGAACAGGACCAAACTTCTCACATATCAATGAGTGCTGTCCGATTCAAGTTAAAGCTCAATGATAAGGGGCCTCCTTTTCATAGCTTAGTCCGAACGGCGTGCCGCGGTGCGATACTTTTATAGGTAGAAGCTTTTACATGGCATATTACCTCACAAATCTGGCGACATTTGTGGGAGGCAATAGCCACATAAATATCGGGTTGCCCAAAAAGTAATTGCGGACTTTTTAAAAGAAAGTAAATGCATTTTTAATAAAACTTAGACTTTTTTCTAAAGCAAGCTAAAAGTAACAGCTGATAACTGACAGAAGAAAGAATGCAATTACAGAGTCACAAGCTGTGAAAAAATTTGTCAACGCCGACTATATGAAAAATCCGTAATTACTTTTTGGGCAACCCAATATAAAGGAGGTTCTCCATGTTCCTTCTTGAGATGTTCAGCTAATATGTCTTCATCATAGTCTTGAAGAAAATGAACTGACTTTTGTGTAAAAAGAGAATGATCTCTCTGGTAAAGATGCATATATACCCTCGTCGCTATTTTACATTTATCTAATACAATTTAAGTTGTCCAATTATTTAGCGATGTTTGTCCTCCCATGAAAATACACTTGCACCACTTGTTTAATATTTTAGAGGGCACAAAAATTGTTGGAGCACATCTCAACACATGATCAAACATCTTCATACTTATAAACTAATTGTAAATTCAAGGAGAAAAGATTGTAAACTTTTTTCATTAGCTACATTTACAAAGTTCTAACAGGAAGTTTCCATCTCCATGAAATAGAAAGAACAACAAAATCCTTCACGAAACAAAAACTTTCTTATATGAAAAAATTCAACAGCGGATATTATGCAACAATCGCAAACACTAACACATGTATACATAAACACATATTAAAACGCGTATCATGGAAATACAAACAGAACTTTACAGAGACAGTGGAAGTCAACATAAATCAATTGCTGGCATATGAAATTATTTGGATACAGATACTGCGGCACGAAAAACACGTCCATTTTAAAAATATGCGACATTTAGCAGGTATAAGTAGCATAGATAGGCATTTCCGTTGTAACTTTAAAGTGACTCGTTTAAATACATATAAACATTAAATAAATAGCTAGGTTAGGTTAGGTTTAGGTGGTAGTCTGCCATCAGATTCACTTAGAAGATTTCGTCCATTGTGATGCCACAGGAACAGGAGAAACAAGATGCCTTCTAGTTTCTACCGTTGACCTATCCATGTCGCTTTAAAAAGCCCAACAACTTGTGACTGTCCACATCCGCTAAATTAAACAAGTTCTCAAAGAAATGAGGACCTAATGTGGAACTCCTTCTGACTGCCAGTGCAGGACACACATGCAGCCAATGTTCGATAGTCTTTTCTTTGACGACGCCTTCATATTTTCTGCAGAAGTCATTACTTGCAACCTTCAGTCTGTCAGTATGTTTTCCCGTCAGCCAGTGACCTGTCCTAATGGACACAATGACTGAGACCTCTGTTCAAGTCTAGATAAGGCAACATCATTTTGGAGTGTTCACCATCCTCCCTTTGTGACCATCTATTGCCTTTCAGGCCTGATCCTTAGGCCCCGGCTTAAATATGAGGTAGGTATGCCCCTGTAATATGTATGATAATTCCTAGTGTCGCAAGCTCGTCAGCTTTACAATTCCCTGGGATATCTCTTTGCCTCAGCACTCAGATCAGGTGAATTTTAAACTGTTCAGCCATCTGCATGTGTAATTCACACTGCCTGGAACATCGGGCATTGTATCAAGGATAACACCGTGTCCGTATTCGTCAAATGGCTATTGTCCGTCCGTCTGTCTGCTGAAATACAGTCTTCAAAAATCAAGACATTGAGCTGAAATTTTGCACAGATTACTTTTTGTCCATAGGCATGATGAAGGTGGGCTACATCGGACTATATATCTTAATATAGCCTAGATATAGACCGGTCTCTTGACTTAGAGCCTTAGGCTCGTATTTATTACCCTTATTGGCTAAAATTTGGCACAATAATTTGTGTAACGATATCCGACTTCCGTGGCGAGTATGGTCCCAATCGGACCAGTTTATAGACCGAATTTCCTATTTAAGGTTTAAGGCTCTTATAAGCTGCATTTATTACATAATTAGGGTGCATGGAGGTCATTAACTCTTGAATAACGTATTTATTGCTCGATTTGGTGAAATTGAGTACAGTGAGCTACGTTAAACTCCTATATATATTATCTCCCAATTGTATGCAGATCGAATGATATTTGTATATAGCTGCAATATATCGAACTTGCGAATAACTTTGATGAACATATTAATTACCTGATTTTCCTATTCTTACTTACTAACTTACAGTAAGAATAGGAAAGAATCTCTCCAAACCATTTAATACCAAACGAGGTTTCAGACAAGGAGACGGCCTATCGTGTTATCTCTTTAATATCCAGTTGGAGTAGATTATACGAGATGTGAATTGACATGGCACATTAGTCACAAGAGAACACATGCTACTCGCCTATGCCGACGACATCGATATCAAAGGTCGGTCACCGGAAGTAGTAACTGCAGCCTTTGAAATAATCGAAAGAGAGTCAGTGAAAATGGGTCTTGCAGTAAATGGAGATAAGACAAAATGGATGGTTTCAACTCCCAAAAATCCTTGAAGAACCGAGCAGATAAAGAAAATGGAGAAAGTTGGGAACCACAACTTTGAGACAGTCAGTAACTTTATCTACCTCAGCACCGCCGTTACCTAAAAGAATGACACCTGTTTTGAGATTAAGCGAAGAATAATACTGGCAAACAGATGCTACTTTGGACTAAGTAAGCAGTTTAGAAACAAGGCCACCTCTCGACAGACGAAAATTACACTATACAAAACACTGATACTACCCAAAGCAGATGAGGCAGTGCATGGAATATTTGAGAGAAAGATTCTTCGTAAAATATATGGACCAGTTTTCGATAATAGAGAATATATATGACATATGAACCACGAGCTGTATGAGCTGTATGAAGACGATACCATAGTTACACGCATCAAAATACAACGGCTGCGTTGGCTAGGTCATGTTGTCAGAACAAAGAAGACTTTTGAAGACAAACTCGGTGGTACACGCAAACCGGGAAGACGAAAAGCCCGATGGAAAGATCAAGTGGTGGGGGATACCTCGAAACTTGGTGTCAGAGATTTTCGAATGAGCGCAGAATATCGAGGCGCTTGGAACGCTATTCTACGATCGGCTAGTGCAACAAATATTTTGTCAGAGCCAATTAAAGTAAAGTAAGTAAGAATTTACCTGATTTTGTTGAAATTTGAAACAGCGAATTGTGGCAAATTTGGTCCAAATCGGACCAAATGTCGATTTAGCTGCGTATGTTCTTAATTGCACATTTTTCACCGGCTGTTGTTGCGGCACGCCGTTCAGACTCGACTTTAAAAAGGAGGCTCCCTACCATTGAGATTAAAACTTGGACCGGATTGCACTTATTGATATGTGAGAAGTTTACCCCTGTTCCTTAATGAAATGTTCATGGGCAAAATTTGGAATTAGCATTTGTATATAGAAATAACGATCCTCGTCAAGCTCTGAAGGTGAACAAAACCATTCAGCTCCATAGGACCGATCGCCGAGGAATATTATGGCCATTGGTTATTTATAGGCGCAAATTACTTGCAGTGTCATATCGAGAATCGTAGGCACTCAATATTTAAGCAACAATCCATGCAGCGACTCCCACTGAGACTCTCCATTCGATATCGATGATTGTACAATTGGTAGATATCCAAAATTCGGCTCGGTAGAACTTAATGCCTTTCTTGTTTGTTTTATTTTTTTGTTGTTATTATGTTTTTTGGTTTGGCTGTAGCACCCCTTATGCTGAAGGTCGAGCTAAACCAATGACCAAAGCGCTGTCCACTAGACTTCAACACCATATAGCATTATAGCTCTAACAACTGCAATCTACACCTAGTGCATGGTACGCAGTTTAAAACCCCAGTTTCTGCCAATGGCTCCTTGCAGGTGTGTAGGGCAAGAGTTGCCTTTCTTGCCCTTTCGAAAATGTTTGACTTGAAGTTCAATTTCCTGTTCAGCAAAACACCCACTTATTCTGCGCTTTTAGCAAATGGAACATTGTCTCCTCCATAGAGACAGTTGCCACTTGTATCTCCTGCTTAATGGAGGAGTATATCTCTTATAGTGCTGGGAAACTTTCCCATAACCTTAATGGCAACGTCATCAGCAGACGCTACAACTTTTTCTTCTAGAGACAATAATAAATATATTGTTAATGGCCATGTTTCATAGCAGTGCAGACAGAAGTCCTCAGTGAGTCAGTTATTAATAAACTTTCTTACGGCAGTGTTGACGCTAGAAACTCCAGCTGCTTTATGACTGACCTCGGTTTTACATTATTGAAAACAAGTTAAAGCGTGCTAAGTTCGGCCGGGGCGAATCTTATATACCCTCCACCATGGGTCGCATTTGTCGAGTTCTTTTCCCGGCATCTCCTCTTAGGCAAAACAGGATATAAGAAAAGATTTGCTCTGCTATTAGAGCGATATCAAGATATGGTCCGGTTTGCACAACAATTAAATTATATGTTGGAGACCTTTGTAAAATGTCAGCCAATTCGAATAAGAATTGCGCCCTTTGGGGGCTCAAGAAGTAAAATAGAGAGATCGATTTATATGGGAGCTGTATCGGGCTATAGACCGATTCAGACCATAATAAACACGTATGTTGACGGTCATGAGAGAATCCGTCGTACAAAATTTCAGGCAAATCGGATAATAATTGCGACCTCTACAGGCTCAAGAAGTCAAGATCCCAGATCGGTTTATATGACAGCTATATCAGGTTATGAACCGATTTGAACCATACTTGGCACAGTTGTTGGATATCATAACAAAACACGTCGTGCAAAATTTCATTCCAATCGGATAAGAATTGCGCCCTCTAGAGGCTCAAGAAGTCAAGACCCAAGATCGGTTTATATGACAGCTATATCAGGTTATAAACCGATTTGAGCCATACTTGGCACAGTTGTTGGATATCATAACGAAACACGTCCTGCGAAATTCCATTCCAATCGAATAAGAATTGCGCCCTCTAGAGGCTCAAGAAGTCAAGACCCAAGATCGGTTTATATGGCAGCTATATCAGGTTATGGACCGATTTGAACCATACTTGGCACAGTTGTTGGATATCATAACGAAACACATAACAAATCGGATAAGAATTGCGCCCTCTAGAGGCTCAAGAAATCAAGACCCAAGATCGGTTAAATGACAGTTATATCAAAACATGGACCGATATGCCCCATTTACAATACCAACTGAGCTACACTAATAAGAAGTATTTGTGCAAAATTTCAAGTGGCTAGCTTTACTCCTTCGGAAGTTAGCGTGCTTTCGACAGACAGACGGACGGACGGACAGACGGACGGACATGGCTAGATCGACATAAAATGTCAAGACGATCAAGAATATATATACTTTATGGGGTCTCAGACGAATATTTCGAGTAGTTAAAAACAGAATGACGAAATTAGTATACCCCCCATCTTATAAAGGGTGATTTTTTTGAGGTTAGGATTTTCATGCATTAGTATTTGAAAGATCACGTGGGATTTCAGACATGGTGTCAAAGAGAAAGATGCTCAGTATGCTTTGACATTTCATCATGAATAGACTTACTAACGAGCAACGCTTGCAAATCATTGAATTTTATTACCAAAATCAGTGTTCGGTTCGAAATGTATTCATTCACCGTAACGTTGCGTCCAACAGCATCTTTGAAAAAATACGGTCCAATGATTCCACCAGCGTACAAACCACACCAAACAGTGCATTTTTCGGGATGCATGGGCAGTTCTTGAACGGCTTCTGGTTGCTCTTCACTCCAAATGCGGCAATTCTGCTTATTTACGTAGCCATTCAACCTGAAATGAGCCTCATCGCTGAACGGTGAATGAACACATTTCGAACCGAACACTGATTTTGGTAATAAAATTCAATGATTTGCAAGCGTTGCTCGTTAGTAAGTCTATTCATGATGAAATGTCAAAGCATACTGAGCATCTTTCTCTTTGACACCATGTCTGAAATCCCACGTGATCTGTCAAATACTGATGCATGAAAATCCTAACCTCAAAAAAATCACCCTTTAGTGGAGGGTATGTTTGTACGACGGATCCTCTCATGACCATCAACAAACGTGTTTATTATGTTCTTAATCGGTCTATAGTCCGATACAGATCCCATATAAATCGTTCTCTCTATTTTACTTCGTGAGCCCCAATGGGCGCAATTCTTATACGAATTGGCTGAAATTTTACACAGTTCTCCAACATATAATTTAATTGTGGTCCGAACCGGACCATATCTTGATATCGTTTTAATAGCAGAGCAACTCTTTTCTTATATCCTTTTTAGCCTAAGAAGAGATGCCGGGAAAACAACTCGACAAATGCGATCCATGGTGGAGGGTATATAAGATTCGGCCCGGCCGAACTTAACACGCTTTTACTTGTTATTTTTAAAATTTTCGCAAACAAACTGAGATCATTAGGCAATAACAATTGTTAAATATTTCAAAAAAATAAAAGTTAACCAATTTTTACGCAGAGTCATCCGGTAGCAAAAAATAAAACGTTTGGAATATCATTGCGACAAACAAATCTGTTTCATTGGAAGTACTATTTTAAAAACTATTTTAAAAATAACTGAGCAACATTTCCCTCCACTGTTAAACGTTATTAGTGAATTTACCACATTTTGATACTAAAGTTACTACAGGTAAAACTTCTTTTAATTGGGCAAAACTCAATCTGTCGCAGGAAAATCGTTACTTTAGGTGGAAATGTTCGTATTTACAATACAACCAACAAAAACGAATTCTTCCAATTTTATCGTAAACAAAGTCCCAACATTTTTTCATGAAGAAGTTTATTTCTCGAAAAGTCAGTTTTTGGCTGATAAATTATTTTTTGAGTGTATATTCTGCTTAGATGATGTCAATAAATTCTCTTACGAACTTTATTAAAATCAATTTTGATGCAAAAGATGTAAAATTACAATTTTATCCAAGTATTGCCATATATGATTATAATATGCATTATGTCTTTTTAAGTCCTAAAGATTTCCTTATTTATTTAAGTACACGTAAAAAAGCGTTAAGTTCGGCCGGGCCGAACTTTGGATACCCACCACCTCGGGTATATATGTAAACCACCTTTCATCAAAATCCGGTGTAAATTGCATACCTTATGTCCCATAGCAGTTTTATCGAAATATGTTCCGATTTGGACCAAATACTAATCGGTACAAGTCATTGTACAATTGTGTATAACAAAATATTGGTCTTTTTAGAATATATAACTAAAAATAAACCGATATGAACCATATGCAACACGGATGTCGAAAAGCCTAACACAACGAACTGTACCAAATCTCGGCGAAATCGGACAATAAATGCGCCTTTTATGGGCCCAAAAGCTTAAATCTAGAGATCGGTCTATATGGCAGCTATATTTAAATCAGCACCGATCGGGGCCAAATTAAATAAGAACGTCGACGAGCCTAACACAACGAACTGTCCCAAATCTCGGCGAAATCGGACAATAAATGCCCAAAACCTAAAACCGAGAGATCGGTCTATATGGCAGCTATATACAAATCTGAACCGATCTGAGCCTAACGCAACTGACTGTCTCATATTTCCGCAAAATCGACTTATATGCGCCTATTATGGCCCCGAAACCCTAAAGGGGAGGATCGGTCTATATGGCAGCTATATCCAAATCTGATACGATCTGGGCCAAATTAACGAAGGATGTCGAAGTGCCTAACACAACTCACTGTCCCAAATTTCAGCAAAATCGGATAACAAATGTGGCTTTTAAGGCCTAAGACCCTAAATCGGAAGATCGATCCAAATCTTAACCGTTCTGGGCCAAATTGAAGAGGGATGTCGGGGGGCCTACAACTCATTGTCCCAAAATTCAGCATAATCGGGTAATAAATGTGGCTTTTATTGGCCTAAATCGGAGGATCGGTCTATATGGCAGCTATACCCAAATCTGAACCGATCTCGACAAAACTATTGAAGGATGTCGAGGGGCCTAAGACAACTAACTCACTGTCCCAAAATTCAGCAAAATCGGATAATAAATGTGGCTTTTATGGGCCTAAAACTCTATATCGGAGGATCGGTCTATTTAGCAGCTATATCCAAATCTGAACCGATCTAAGCCAAATTGACGAAGGATGTCGAAGGGCCTAACATAACTCACTGTCCCAAATTTCATCAAAATCGGATAATAAATGTGGCTTTTATGGGCCTAAGACCCTAAATCGGCAGATCGGTCTATATGGGGGCTATATCAAGATATAGTCCGATATAGTCAATCTTCGAACTTTACCTGCTTATGGGCAAAAAAAGAATCTGTGCAAAATTTCAGCTCAATATCTCTATTTTTAAAGACTGTAGCGTGATTTCAACAGACAGACGGACGGACATATCTAGATCGTCTTAGATTTTTACGCTGATCAAGAATATGTATACTTTATAGGGTCGGAAATGGATATTTCGATGTGTTGCAAACGGAATGACAAAATGAATGTACCCCCATCCTTCGGTGGTGGGTATAATGAATGAAATGAAATAATACGGTGAAAAATGCATCATTTATGAACCCATAGGAGATGTCGATGAGCATAACACAATTCGCTATACCAAATTTCAACGAAATCGGATACTAAATACGCCTGTTATTGACCCAAGAAGCTCAATTGAGATATGGGTCTATATGGCAGTTATATCGAAATATAGACGGATCTTAACAAATTAAACAAGAATATCGAGGGGCTCAACATAACTCACTGTCCTGAATTTCAGACCCTTAATCGGCAGATCGGTCTATATGGCAACTGTATCTAAATATACTCCAGTTTGAAACATATTTGGGTCGGATTTCGGGAGACTTAAAGCAAATCACTGATTCAAATTTCAGCGAAATCGGGTAGTAAATAAAGTTTTTATGGGCTTCAGATCCTAAATCGGCAGATCGGTCTATATGGCAGCTACTATATCTAAATATGGTCCGTGTTCAAGATCTTAACCGTTCAATATCTTAACCAGCGTGCAGTAGACGTATCTGCGACACATTTCTGCTCAATATCTCAATTTTTTAAGACTGTTGAGTAATTACAACAGACGAACGGACAGACATACGGAGACCGTTAAATCGCCTTAAAATTCTACGACGATCCTTAATATACATACTTTGTAGGGTCGGAAATGGATATTTCAATGTGTTGCAAATGTAATGGCTAAATGAATATACCTCCTATCCTCCTACCTCCTGGTGGGAATAAAAAATTTAATTTAAATTTATATTATTTTAAATATTATTACTTCGGTGACAGGGCCATTGGTCCTTCTTGAGTGAACATTCATAAAGGTTTATCATAATTATTATTCAAATAGATGTATAATACGTATCTTCCTGAACCCCAAATGGCAAATCTTGATTTCGTACTCTAATCTCAATTCCCTTCATGTGAGTCCCGATCGGACTAATTGTCCGCATGGGCGTTTTGTTGGCTTTTCCCCTAAATCGTATATCATATTCAAACATTATTCTCAAAGTCCTCTCATTTAATTCTCATAGTGTTCCGGTCGGTTTGAATCAAAGACCTGTCATTTGAATTCAAATTGTCCCGGTCGACCTACATGCCCGTTTGCCGGTTTTTTTTCTGGTTTGTACGGCTCTCTAGATACTAATTCTCTAATATAGATAGCTGGTTTGGACTCTACTTCCAGTTACTTTTGATGTTAGTCGCATTGTATCTCAATCGATCTTCATATTCTCTTAAAGGTATTTTAATGGTGGAGCGTTTCCCCACACTTGGTCATGATTTAATATGCTAACTCTACGCCCAAATACCTTTTAATTGTGTCCCATGTTACCCGACATGAAATATTTTGTATCAAACTCATATTATAATTATATAGCTTTGATTTGAGTCCCACATTGTCCCCATCAGTATATATTTCGTCTTCTTCTTTCAAACACCTTTATTGGGTTGCCTAAAAAGTAATTGCGGATTTTTTAAAAGAAAGTAAATGCATTTTTAATAAAAGTTAGAATGAACTTTAATCAAATATATAATTGCCATTTTGTTCGATAACCTTTCGCCAACTTCTGGCCTTTATCTGCAAAAAACTGAACCAAGTGCGATTTTATAGCCTCATCATTGCCGAAAGTTTCACCATTTAAGGAGTTCTGCAAAGATCGAAATAAATGGTAGTCTGATGGTGCAAGGTCAGGGCTATATGGTGAATGCATCAAAAGTTCCCAGCCAAGCTCACTCAGTTTTTGGCGAGTGACCAAAGATGTGTGCGGTCTAGCGTTGTCCTGGTGGAATATGACACCTTTACGATTGACCAATTCTGGTCGCTTCTCCTTGATGGCTGTATTCAATTTGTCCAATTGTTGACAGTAAACATCCGAATTAATCGTTTGGTTCCTTGGAAGCAGCTCAAAATATACCACACCCTTCCAATCCCACCAAACAGACAGCATAACCTTCTTTTGGTGGATATCAGCCTTTGAAGTGGTTCACCATGCTTGGACCATAATCGTTTTCGACTAACGTTGTTGTAAACAATCCATTTTTCATCTCCAGTTATGATTCGTTTTAAAAACGGATCGAATTCATTGCGTTTAAGGTGCATATCACAAGCGTTGATTCGGTTTGTTAAATGAATTTCTTTTAATGCATGTGGTACCCATATTAAAAGTGACGCCAAACAAACAAATGTAAACGAAATTTCGCGCACTTTTTTTCTAAAGCAAGCTAAAAGTAACAGCTGATAACTGACAGAAGAAAGAATGCAATTACAGAGTCACAAGCCGTTGAAAAAATTTGTCAACGCCGACTATATTACTACTATATTACCAACAATTACTTTTTGGGCAACCAATTATTTCAAATCAACATTGCCTCGATCATTCCACTCTTCAGTTAGGTTGTTGCTTCTGGGGTAATGTGAGGGACCGGCCGTATTTTGATATCAAAAAATTATTATGCTTATTCTTTCCTCCAGACTATTCTTCACAAACTGCGAAATTTCGAGAAAATAAGTCGAGCTGTGTAAGAGTCCATGCGGAACACCAAACAATAATGTAATAAATGTTTTCATAATTTTGCAAAAAGGTGCGGTAAAATACAATAAAATGATTTTTCAAAAAGCATAAAAATATGTCTCCGCATGACAGCGACTTAATGAGAAAATTATAAAGTGTCAAATGAGTCATGAAAGTCTCCTTTTATTATTTTAAACATCTAGGCATTTTTATTCGTTGATATTCAACCAAATTTTTGTTCGTTTATGATATCAAGATAGCTTCGAATAAATAAAACAAGCTTGTGATTTGTAATTAATTCACGTTTAGATCGTTTAGGGAGTATGGATTATATCTTATGTGAATGGAGATGAATTCCAAATATTTTCTAAATTTTAATGGAATTTTGGAGATAAGTCAACCCAAAGTATGAACAAAGTGAAATAATAGATTTAGATGCAAATACTACCTGATATATTTGACATTTGTTTTTAAAATATTATTGCAAAACATTCGGAGTTAAGTTAAGGAATGTCTTTCGGACCTTTTAGAAATGATGAAGGAGTGTTTCTGTTATGCCTTCCATGAGAAGTATTGGCGGGTGGTGTTGTGAACCTTTAAAGGCCTTATATAACACATGATTTTTGGTACACTTCTCAACTTTCCCGCTGGGTTGATTGAGCTTCAGACCCTAAACCGATAGATCGGTCTACATGGCAGCTATATTTAAATATAGATCGATTTAGCTTATTCAAAAACTTAACTTGCGAATATTTCAATTTCTCAAATTTTGAATGCCGAATCGTGATAACAATAGACGGACGGACAGACACACGGATATCGTTAAATCGTCTTCGAATTTTACGATGATCCAGAATATGCATATATACTTTGTAGGGTCTGAAATGGATTTTTCGATCCAAACGAAATGATTAAATGAATAAACCGCCTAATCGTATGGTGGCGGGTATACAATTCCATGGAGTTTGTTGCTTGATCTTCTTTTGGTTTCTGCCTATAATGAGAAACAGTGCAAAGAATTCGACAAATGCGATGAATGGTGGATGGTATATAAGATTCGGCCCGACCGAACTTAGCACAGTTTTACTTGTTTTGACTTTAAGACGAAACCTTTTAAAATTGGTAGAAATCGGTTCACTAATATGTTCTCGATAACGATTTTACGAAAGTTAACTCTTAAGTTATCTTGTGTTAATTTAATAATTTTAAATTTTTGTTCCAATTCGCCGAAATAACAAGTTCGCTAACCAAAAAAATGTGTGTATGGAAACCGGTTCGCTCCCGCTACTCTCCGGGTTCTAAAAATAAAACTCGTGCTCCGGCAAAATTTGACATGCTCCGCACCGAATCCCTGGTTTGAACGTCTCCGGAGGAATTTAGCAATTGAGGTAAGCAATTTGCGAATTAAATAAAAAGGGAACGTAACACCTCTTATACGTGTATTGTACGTATTTGGAAAGGTATTTCAGAGGACTATTGCAATAGAAAGTGTGAGAGTAAAAATGAGGTTACTTAATAGTCTTCAAACCTTAGGAATCGGTGTTTTGCGATTTGGAGAAAAACATCTTTTTATAACCTCCACCATAAGATGGGGGGTATACTAATTTCGTCATTCTGATTGTAACTACTCGAAATATTCGTCTGAGACCCCATAAAGTATATATATTCTTGATTATAGCAACATTTTATGTCGATCTAGCCATGTCCGTCCGTCTGTCCGTCCGTCCGTCCGTCCGTCTGTCTGTCGAAAGCACGCTAACTTCCGAAGGAGTAAAGCTAGCCGCTTGAAATTTTGGACAAATACTTCTTGTCAGTGTAGGTCGGTTGGTATTGTAAATGGGCCATATCGGTCCATGTTTTGATATAGCTGCCATATAAACCGATCTTGGGTCTTGAATTCTTGAGCCTCTAGAGTGCGCAATTCTTATCCGATTGGGATGAAATTTTGCACGACGTGTTTTGTTATGACATCCAACAACTGTGCTAAGTATGGTTCAAATCGGTTCATAACCTTATATAGCTGTCATATAAACCGATCTTGGGTCTTGACTTCTTGAGCCTCTAGAGGGCGCAATTCTTATCCGATTGGAATGAAATTTTGCACGACGTGTTTTGTTACGATATCCAACAAGTGTGCTAAGTATGGTTCAAATCGGTCCATAACCTGATATAGCTGCCATATAAACCGATCTTGGGTCTTGACTTCTTGAGCCTCTAGAGAGCGCAATTCTTATCCAATTTGAATGAATTTTGGCACGTAGTATTTTGTTATGATATCCAACAACTGTGCTCAATATGGTTCAAATCGGTTCATAACCTGATATAGCTGCCATATAAACCGATCTGGGATCTTGACTTCTTGAGCCTCTAGATGTCGCAATTATTATCCGATATGCTTGAAATTTTGAACGACGGATTCTCTCATGACCATTAACATACGTGTTTATTATGGCCTGAATCGGTATATAGCCCGATACAGCTCCCATATAAATCGATCTCTCTATTTTACTTCTTGAGCCCACAAAGGGCGCAATTCTTATTCGAATTGGCTGAAATTTTACACAGGTCTCCAACATATAATTTAATTGTGGTCCAAACCAGACCATATCTTGATATCGCTCTAATAGCAGAGCAAATCTTTTCTTATATCCTTTTTTTGCCTAAGAAGAGATGCCGGGAAAAGAACTCGACAAATGCGATCCATGGTGGAGGGTATATAAGATTCGGCCCGGCCGAACTTAGCACCCTTTTTTTAAATTTAAATTTTGCGATGACCTTAACATATTTATTAGTTAATCATATCGGGACTGGTACATAATTAATAACATCTGAGTTCAATCCCTTCTAGAAACAAAAAAAAAATAATTCATAGCTTTAACTGGAAGGAAAAAAGCTATGAAGGAAATAATTTGGGTATTTTTTTTTTTGCAAAAAATGCAAAATTTTGTTTGTTTCGGAAATTTTAGGTTATAAAGCAGGTAAGAAAGTAGTAAGTGCAATATGCACCAACTTCGTTTGCAGGGTTTTAAGAGCTCTGTCTTTTAAAGAAATAATCAAGCCGATCGGCCAATAAATGACTGCAAGAAATTCAAAATTTGATATGCTCGAGCTGACTATCTTTAAACCCCATTGATTTTCTTGAAATTTTTACTGATGGTGCAAAATGACCCCGTGGTTAAAATAGGGTACTACATTTTTTGATATCTGAGGGGGGGCGGATCCTCCCCCTTACCATAAGTTTGAGAAACGCCAGATCTCGGTGATGGTTGGTGTGATTTAAGCGAAATGTGTGCTCTCTTATAGTAACCTAAAAATAAAAATTTGGAATCCAAATTTCGGACGGGGTACCCAGGGGGGCCGCCCACCCTAAAACCCACCAAATATATATTTAGACCAGGCACGACAATATGGAATTCAAATGAAAGGTATTAAGGATAAGAAAACGTATCTGATATCCAATTGTCGGACCAAGTGTTAGGGGGACCACCCCAACCCTCAAATCCCCCCTGAATCGCTTCTAGAATACGAATCTGATTTCCAAATGTGGGACCAAGTTTCTGGGGTCCACGCCTGCTACAAAACACTCACAAGCAAGACTTATTTTCTGACCATGGCAATATGGGCCTTAAATAAAAGGTATGTGATTGATTGTATCTAATATTGAAATGTGGGGGACCATATGTTTGGGGGGCCGCCCCTCCCAAAAATACCCTCCAAAGAGGACAAATTTACCACCATAGCAGTATGGGGCTCAAATTTAAGGTGTTTGAGAGTTAAGCATGAGTTTGATATCAATATACGGAAAAAAGTGCCCATTGAGCCACCCACCCCCAAAATACCATTCATATAGGACGTATTTGCTAACCATCCCAATATTGGGCTGTTATAAAAGGAATTTTAGAGCAGAACACGAATCTAATATATATTTTCAAGGCCAAATCACTGAACTGATACCCCATCCCCCAAAACACCCACCAAACCGGTCATGTTTGCCGACTAAATAAAAGGTATCTGGGAGTAGCCCACGTATGTGATATAAATATTTCGGACCAACTGTCTAAGAGACATCCCACCCATATAAGAACCCCCAAATAGGACGTATTTCCTCACCACGACAATATGGGTCTTCAAGAGAGTGGAGCTAGATATTGATTTTTTTATGGCCCATACCCCAAACCGGACATATTTGCTGATTTTTGCAATAAGGGGTTTAAATGAAAGATATTTGAGAATAGCAAACTTATTTGATATCAAATTTTGAGGCCAATGGCAATATGGGGTTCAAATAAATGATATTTGAGAGTAGAGCAATATGCTAATATATTTTCAGGACTAAGTGTTTGGGGCGACCACTCCACTCCCCAAAACACCCCTAAATCAGACATATTTACCGACCATGTCAAAGTGGGTCTCAAATGAGTAGAGCATGAAATTGAAACCCACTTTCGGGACCAATTTTCTGGGTGTCTACCCCTTCCCTAAAATACCCTATAAACAGCAATTATTTGCAGACCATCGCAATATGGGGCTCAAGTAAAGATATTTGGGAGTATAATACGAATCTGATATACAAATGTGGGACCATGTATTTGGGGCACCGTCCTTTCCCCAAAACACCCCCAAGAGTACAAAGTTTCCAACCATGTTAATATGCGGCCCAAACGAAAGATATTTGAGATTATAAAATAAATTTGATAACCAATTTTGGGGCCAAGTGTTTGGGGGATGCTTCATCACATAAATTCCCTTTAGACCAATGGCAATATGGGGTTTAAAAAATGGAATTTAAGAGTAGAGAACGGTGCTGAAATTTCTTTCTGGGCTCAGTGTCATATTTACCGATTACGACTATATGCGGCTCAAATGAAAGGTATTTGGGAGAAAACCACGAAATTCATACCCACTTTCGGGATCACGTCTTTGGGGGTCCCACCAACCACCACTCTGGGTCCATTCCCACTACCAAAATCCATACGGGCTAAAATAACGTCTTTTAAAAATGTTAAGCATCTAACATCCAAACTTAAATGACCTTAACCCTCCGAGCGAATTCATACCCCAATAAAATATGGGATTCAGATAAAGTCATTTATATTGTTATACTGTTAGTCAAACAATATACTCGTACTATTTTTGTACCCTACACCAATACTGTGATACAGGGTATTATAACTTAGTGAATTTGTTTGTAATATCCAAAAGGAAGAGGAATAGTATACGTACAGTATATGTATATGATAGTATATGATAAGTATACCGATCGACTCAGAATCACCTTCTGAATCGATTTAGCTATGTCCGTCTTTCTGCCTGTCTGTCCATGTTAATTTGTGTACAAAGTATAGGTCGCAATTTTCATTCGATCGTTTTCAAATTTGATGTTTTTCGGTCCAGAGACGAAGCCTATTGAAATTGGAAAAATCGGTTCAGATTTGGATATAACCCCCATATATATGTTCGTCTGATTTTCATTAATAATGCAATAAAATGGTCATTTGTTAACCGACTCTCCCGAAATTTGGCAGGAAGGATTTTTTTATGACTCTGGAGAATTTCATGAAAACCCAGATTTAGATATAGCTGTCGTATATGTTTATCGCTATTTTCACCCAAGAGCCACTACAAGCGCATTGTTTGACCAATCTTGCCAAAATTTCTCGACTACTACCACATTATCTGAGAAGGTTTCTTGAAATCGGTTCAGAATTAGATATAGCTCCCATATCAGATTTTGGATAATTTGCAATAATGTTGTAATTTTCCAACCGTAGTTATTACTGTTTGAACATAATTGCTCTAAATTTGATAGCTATTGTTTAATAACCCGTCTGAAAACATCAGCCAAGGTCCATCAAAATTGGTTACAGCTCCCACATTGTATTAATAGGTTCCCACATTGTACTTTAATATTTGAACAGTTTTTAGTGGCATATCAAAGTGATGATTATGATTATAACAGAGCAAACAAGTAAAAGTGTGCTAAGTTCGGCCGGGCCGAATCTTATATACCCTCCACCATGGATCGCATTTGTCGAGTTCTTTTCCGGGCATCTCTTCTTAGGCAAAAAAGGATATAAGAAAAGAGTTGCTCTGCTATTAAAACGATATCAAGATATGGTCCATTTCGGACCACAATTAAATTATATGTTGGAGACCTGTGTAAAATTTCAGCCAATTCGTATAAGAATTGCGCCCATTGGGGTTCACGAAGTAAACTAGAGAGAACGATTTATATGGGATCTGTATCGGGCTATAGACCGATTCAGACCATAATAAACACGTTTGTTGATGGTCATGAGAGGATCCGTCGTACAAAATTTCAGGCATATCAGTAATAATAATTGCGCCCTCTAGAGGTCAAGAAGTCAAGATCCCAGATCGGTTTATATGGCAGCTATATCAGGTTATGGACCGATTTGAACCTTATTTGACACAGTTGTTGAAAGTAAAAATAAAATACGTCATGCAAAATTTCATTTCAATCGGATAAGAATTGCGCACTCTAGAGGCTCAAGAAGTCAAGACCCAAGATCGGTTTATATGGCAGCTATATCAGGTTATGGACCGATTTGAACCATACTTGGCACAGTTGTTGGATATCATAACAAAACACGTCGTGCGAAATTCCATTTCAATCGGATAAGAATTGCGCCCTCTAGAGGCTCAAGAAGTCAAAACCCAAGATCGGTTTATATGGCAGCTATATCAGGTTATGGACCGATTTGAACCATGCTTTGCACAGTTGTTGGATATCATCGAATATATCGAATCGGATAAGAATTGCGCACTCTAGAGGCTCAAGAAGTCAAGACTCAAGATCGGTTTATATGGCAGCTATATCAAAACATGGACCGATATGGCCCATTTACAATACCAACCGACCTACACTAATAAGAAGTATTTGTGCAAAATTTCAAGCGGCTAGCTTTACTCCTTCGGAAGTTAGCGTGCTTTCGACAGACAGACGGACGGACGGACGGACGGACGGACGGACGGACGGACGGACGGACAGACGGACGGACGGACGGACAGACGGACGGACATGGCTAGATCGACATAAAATGTCACGACGATCAAGAATATATATACTTTATGGGGTCTCAGACGAATATTTCGAGTAGTTACAAACAGAATGACGAAATTAGTATACCCCCCATCTTATGGTGGAGGGTATAAAAAGGGTATATCGTAAAAGCTCAACTGGCGGACGAAGAAGGAATTTTTTTCATATATTTTTTAATGCGGTTTTGGTAGCTAGTAAAAGCTTTAATTGACGATTTCAACATCTAATGAATTGATCGTGTAGATCACGTTAAATTAGCGTTTAAGTTTCGATAATTTATCGATATGTATTCAGAGTTTTGCAATATCGCTTTAGAGATTCAGTACCTTTACCCCACAAGCCCCCTGACAAATTATACACCAAAATGTCGGCTGAGATCTACAGATTACAACTAAAAACATTTGATTTGCACAAACTAGCAGATGAATGTGTGGCATCATCTGCACGAAGTCAAACCCCAAGTAATGGGTTAAATACAAAGATAAAGTTCCTTGCATTCCCCAGATCCATGACAAACTATACATTAAAATATCGGTAAAGGTCTCAAGGAAGCACTTATATAGATGTTATCTGCAGAAGTTTGCAGATGAGTGAGTGGCATCATTTATTCTTAACCGGCACAAATTTAGAAATTCTCAAATGTATGTAGAATTTTAGAACCTTGTTCCCGCGAGGTTCCTGACAAACTATACACCAAAATGTCGGAAGAGTGTTTCTAGTACAACTAGAAACACTTAAGCTGTAGAAACTTACAGATGAATAAGTGGCGATATTTATACAAAATCAACCTTGATATAAATTTTGAATGTTTCAATATCCATTTACGGCCTTATTCACAAAACTTAATGTAAATGTGAAATAGGTTTTTTTTACAGTTCTATCAAGAATATCTGTCATGGAAACCTATTTAAAACCTATATTAAGTCTTGTGACTAAGGCCGTTAGAGTTTTAGTACCTTGTATATGGGAGCTATATCTAGGCTAGGTTAGGTTTAAGTGGCAGTTTGCCTTCAGACTCACATAGACGTTTTCGTCCATTGTGATACCACAGGAGCAGAAGAAGGAAGATGCCTCCTATTTCCTACCGTTGAACTATCCAGATCGATTTAAAAATCATATATAGGGAAGCCAGCCAGTAATGAGCCTTGTTTATTTCAAGGCTGGTTATTACTAGATCTTCAGTGCTTAGCGACGGAAGAAGAAAAACATTTAGACTGCTCTTTGGAAGAATACAGGCTCTGTGTCTTTCATTCGTTGTACCCTGGAGCAAACTCATACTAAAAATTTTAGGCAACCTTTTTCTATCAAAGTGCTGTGCGTGGACCACTATCTGGACCCACTAGTGTCGTGTTCATATCATTATCCGTTTAAAAGTTCTGGAACTATTTCCTAGAGTTTTCGATTTGGCAACACTTTGTGCCGTTTGGAATCGGCTGGTAATCAGTCAGCATACATTCACATGAATTTCTTTCTGTGTTATTCCTTTTTGTCATGTTAGTGAAAAGTTTTGAAATTCGTTTCTTTGTAATTAGGTAAATAAGATACGGCCTATGTACTTGTTAATGTTATATAATACATTCCCAGCCGAACTTTGAGAAATTCACGAAAACAACAGTACAAATTTCATATTTTCCAGTTTTATGTTGCAATCAAGTCGAGTGAACAGATGTTTAACAACGTCACTTATCTTAGCTAAATTTCCTAGTTATTTCATCACATTGTCTACAGAGCGTTACATTTTTCGTGTCGCCTGTCCAGTGATTTGTCATCTTGTCACTTCCACTGAAATGCGTTGTAAATTTTTTGGAGTTGTTGGAATTTGCAAAGCTTTTTGTTAAACATTAGAAATAATTTCATTACACCAACGAGGCAAGGAAAATTCCATATTGTATTTGAGCTACACGAAATATTATTAGTTGACCAATCTCCTCTGCACACTTATTGAAGAAACGAATTTTTTAAAACGATTTATGTGGCAAATGAAATTCATAGAATTATAGTAAATGTAAAATTGGTGTACGACGTCATTGAGACAAAAATTATACTACAAAAGGCGTGTGCATCGAATCAAAAAGTACGATTTATGGCCTTTTGAGATCCCCAAAAAAAAGTGTTAACGGACAGGATTTGCATTTGGATTTAGTTAAATCCAGATTTAAAAAATTTCAATGTAAACGCACTTTAATGATTTGGTTATAAACAGTGATATTTATATCACGTTATGAACCGATATGAACCATACTTTACATAGTTGTTGGAAGTGATATGAAAACACTCCATGCAAATTTTTAGTCAAATTGGACGAGAATTTCGCCCTCTAGAGGCTCAAGAAGTCAAGACCCAAGATCGGTTAATATGGCAGCAATATCAAAACTTGGACCGATGTGGTCCCACAATCCCAACTGACCTACAATAATTAAAAGCATTTGTGCAAAATTCCAAGCTGTGCTTCTTCGAAAGTTAGCACGCTTTCGACAGACAGATGGACGGACGGACGGACATAGCTAGATCGACTTAAAATGTCATAACGATCAAGAATATATATATTTTATGGGGTATTAGACGCATATTTCGAAATTTACACTCAGAAAGAATAAATTATTAGAAAGTTAACTTGGTACAAATAAAACTAACAAATCCTGAGTAAGATAAAATAGTTTATAATTCATGTGGTGGTAGTTTTGTTATTTAATACTTAAACTAATTTTTGTTGTTGGATTTATTTGTCCAGCTGAAACCAATATAGAATTTACTTTTGCTCATATTTGGAATAGAAAATAAAATAAAATCCCTTTTTAAAAAGTTTTCAAAGCTAACCAAGCTCCATCATCAGTCTGCTATGACCCCAAAAAGATGAAATGCTTCCATCACTCACTAAAATTAGCTGTGCATGGTAGAAGCATGCCAGTTTGAGACGAACATTGAAACATATCAGGGCAAATTTCTTCGAGCACAGTAAGAAAGGTAAAGCACCAACCGCCATTATTTCTAACTTAACAAGTAAAAGCGTACTAAGTTCGGCCGGGCCGAATCTTATATCCGGCATCCCTTCTTTAGCAAAAAAGGATATAAGAAAAGATTTGCTCTGCTATTAGAGCGATATCAAGATATGGTCCGGTTTGGACCACAATTAAATTATATGTTGGAGACCTATGTAAAATGTCATCCAATTCGAGTAAGAATTGCGCCCTTTGGGGGCTCAAGAAGTAAAATAGAGAGATCGATTTATATGGGATCTGTATCGGGCTATAGACCGATTCAGATCATAATAAACACGTATGTTGATGGTCAGAGAGGATCCGTCGTACATAATTTCAGGCAAATCGGATAATAATTGCGACCCCTAGAGGCTCAAGAAATCAAGATCCCAGATCGGTTTATATGGCAGCTATATCAGGTTGTGAACCGATTTGAACCTTATATGGCACAGTTGTTGAATAAAATAAGTCATGCAAAATTTCAGCCAAATCGGACAGGAATTGCGCCCTCTAGAAGCTCAAGAAGTCAAATCCCTAGATTTGGTTATATGACAGCTATATCAGATTATGAACCGATTTGAACCATACTTGGCAAAAATTCGTTCAAATCGGATAAGAATTGCGCCCTCTAGAGGCTCAAGAAGTCAAGACCCAAGATCGGTTTATATGACATCTATATCAGGTCATGGACCGATTTAAACCATACTTGGCACAGATGTTGATGTCATAAGTTCGAAGATGGGTTATATCGGACTATATCTTGATATAGCCCCCATATAGACCGATCCGGCGATTTAGGGTCTTAGGCCAATAAAAACCACATTTATTATCCGATTTTGCTGAAACTTAGCACAGTGTGTTGTGTTAGGCCCTTCGATTTGGCCCAGATCGGTCCAGGTTTGGATATAGCTGTCATATAGACCGATACTCCGATTTAGGGTCTTAGGCCCGTAAAAGCCTTATTTATTATCTGATATTGCTGAAATTTGGGACAATAAGTTATGTTATGCCCTTCTACATCCTACGTTAAGTTGGCTCAGATCGGTCTAGATTTGGATATAGCTGCCATATAGACCGATCCTCCGGTTTAGGGTCTTAGGCCCATAAAAGGCGCATTTATTGTCCGATGTCGCCGAAATTCGGGACAGTGAGTTTTGCTAGGCCCTTCGATATCCCTTTTCAATTTCACTTAGATCGGTCCAGATTTGGATATAGCTGCCATGTAGACCGATCTCTCGATTTAATGTTTTGGACCTATAAAAGGCGCATTTATTTTCCGATGTTGCAGAAATTTGGGACAGAGAATTAAGTTAAGCCCCTCCACATATTTCTGCAATTTGGTCTAGATTGATCAAGATTTGCATATTGCTGCCATGTAGACCGATATCTCGATTTAAAGTCTTGGCCCCAAAAAATGCGAATTTATAATCCAATTTAACTGAAATTTGACACATTGACTTATTTTAGGCTTTTCGACATCCATGTTGTAAAGGGTGATTTTTTTGAGGTTAGGATTTTCATGCATTAGTATTTGACAGATCACGTGGGATTTCAGACATGGTGTCAAAGAGAAAGATGCTCAGTATGCTTTGACATTTCATCATGAATAGACTTACTAACGAGCAACGCTTGCACATTGTTAAAAGCCCCCTCGATGTATACGTCTTGACATCGAAGGATTCCTCTATTTTATGCACAACCTCGTGCAGGGCAGTCTCCACCGATATTGCCTTGACATAGGCATGCTGTTTGTATTTAAACAGTTCGCTGGATGTCCTTCTCTTGAGTACAAAGGACGTAAGGCCTATAGGTCTGTAGGCCTTTGGTGTCGCACAATTTATCTTGCCGGGCTTGTGTATAAACAACACCCCTGCCTTCTGCCAGGCTTTCGGAGTATATGCAAGTTCTAGGCACGCTATGAAAATTTTGGCCAGATAAGGCGCCAGGTAGTATGCTTCTTTCTGTACTAACGCCGGAAATATTCCATCAGGTCCGGGTGTCTTAAATGGTTTGAGGCTCCTCAAGGACTCCTTCACCATAAATTCCGTAATTATAAACCTTCGATCAACGCCATTATTCCGAGATTCCGTTGCCTCCGTTAGTCCCTTCGTATCCTGTGGAAAATGGGTTTTTATCAAAAGCCTCAACATGTCCTCCGTTGTCTCTGCTCTCATTCCCATGTCGTCTACTAAAGTTTCAGTTTGGACATGGGTTTTTGAGAGAAACTTTTTATCTTGGCGGCGTCAATAACGCTATCGACCTGTTCGCAAAAGAGCTTCCAGGAGGCACGTTTTGCCGGCCTCGTAATCTTTTTGTATTCCTTGAGCCGTTTGTAATACACATCCCAATAAACTTCCTCTTTTTTACGACGTGCTTCCAGGGTTTTCTTGGGCTGATTTCCTTTCCCAAAGAGGACAACTATCTTCGAAGGACACCACCAGTGCAGTCGTAATCCTGTTGACATTGTCGTCAGTGTCTTCTATGCTTGCACAATCTAAATTATCTTCTTCTGAGTAGCCTTCCGCATTGTGTCCAGTTGGTTTTCAACTTATTCCGGAAGCTTACCGGATTCGGCGCTGGCCGTGCTATTCTCAACCTAATGTAGCGATGGTGTTCCATGGAGACCCTCCCATCTTGAACCTCATTGATTAGATTTTCCGAACATATCGTCACATCCTCGTCCCAAATCCTATTAACATAGGTAGCGGTGTTACCAATATTAAGTGTTATTATGTCGTTAGTATTCAATTAAGGCAATATGAATCTTGCCATTGCTGATTTTCTCCATCAGAGCGTGTGTAGCAGTCTCGTTCCGTTGGAGGGTTATCTGGATTAATCATTGGTCCTCCAGTAAATGGACATCTTGGGAGTAGGTGATGATCTCATCGTCTGCTCCCTGTTCTTTAGACTGCATTGACTTTCCTGTCGCTGCACTGCGTGATGACATCGTTTTCGGTTATTTGCCTAGACTGGTCTTTATAAAGTCGGTAATGGTTCCATCGTCGGGTCCCTGTTCGTTAAGCTGTATTGGGTTTACATTCCCAGTGCTGCCTGATGTTTCAATACTAGAATCTTTGCCTATCTAAGCCTTCCAAATCTTAAGTAAATGGGCTTCTTGGAAGTAGGTGATGGTTCCATCATCGGCTCTCTGTTCGTTGGGTTGCATTGAGACTCCTGTCGCTGTGCTGCCTAATGTTTCAACATTAGGATCTTTACCTATCCCAGTATTCCGAATCTTCAAGTCGGTGATGGGTCCGTCGTCGGGTTCCTGTTTGTTAGGCTGTGTTGTTTCTCTCGCCACTGCACTGCCTGATATTTTAATATTAGGATCTTTGCTTCTCCTAATCTTTCCAATATTGAGAGATGCCATGAATGTCTCGTCGGCAGCCCCCTGTTCGTTGGGCGGTATTTTATCGCCTACCACTGCACGGCTTGATGTCTCAATATGAGGATTTCTGCCTATCCTAGTTTTTCCAATCTTGAAAAAAACAGCGTTGCTCCCGTAGTTCGCCATGCCTTTAGTCTTAGCCAAACTCGTCACGGAGACTTGGGCATTGCCAACCACAAAGAGAGTTCTTTCCTCCTTCTCCCCCCTGTGGAAGACCTCCCGCTTCTCAGCGACCAAACTTTGGTTTTGCTTGCCCAAGAATCCCCACATGCGATCCGTCGCAAATTTCTGCCCCATTCCTTGATAAAGACCGTGGCCTTTGTGAGCTGGGAGATGTCCTTCTCTCTCACCAGGTTGAGCTTTGCGCCCTCCCAGGGAGTGTAGATACCTCAGACGAGCTGTTTGACGGTAACAATATATTCCGCCGAAGCTAAACGCAGCGTAAAGATGTCCCCTCTATACTCGCAGCTCATCATTTGTATGAGTGGACCCTCTACAGAGTCCCGCACATGTTCGAAAATCCTCTCGTTAACCAGATCTTCTACTTGGGACCAATGATCTGGTGGAATCCTACCGAATACGCAGCCGATATTGATGACAGCATAAGTCAGCTCATCTCTGTTATACTTCCTTGCCACTCCGGTGTAAAATGGCGGCCCCTAACCATTCTCACCGACCATTTTCCCCTTCCGTGATCACTGTGGCCTCCTTTTGGAAGTCACAGTCCTCCATGAAGACTCAGTAGCCGTGCGCGCTTCCTTCGTTCCTGTTCCGACTTTGCCTATCTCCACAGGACTCTGTCTGGTGTCTCCAGTACTTGAAAGCGGGGTACTTGAAAGCGGGGAGCTCTTTTTCAGCATTTTAGCAGTGTATGCCATTCGGGAGATCTGATTATGTTTCCAGCTTCCGAAAAAGTGCTTGGAACGTCAGTTTTATCCCTTCCAGCATGCTGCACTTTCGTCCGATTGCGCTGCCGATACATACTCCTCTGTCTCTTTCGTCGTCCCCCGGATAGCTTTCCCGGTCTGCTTGTGAGCTTAGCAAAGCAATCGCTCAATTCTGCCGTCATCCCGCTGCCCTCATCTTTCGATTCGGCTGCGATGACACAGTTACTGTCTGAATCCGAGTTGGAAATGCCACCGTAACTTTAAGGCTGGGGACGAAATGTGCATCCCTCTGGTTTATCCGTCACTTCCTCATTAATTAGTTTGACGACTTGCGCCTCAAGCATGACTCTCGACTACAGGTGGCAAAGCACCCACACCTACAGGACGGGGGGACAACAAGCTGCGTTCTGACGTCACCAACGTAGCTGTTGGGTCTTTGGAGTTCGTTTTGAGTCCCATCCAAAAAGGCTTTACAATTTTAAACTAAACTAGTTTCTTTCAAATAAGCATGTACTTTACTAAGCATGGGTAAAAGCATATTATCGTCGACAATACTTTTTTTGAAATTTTATAATGAGTTAATATGAAATGAGCTATTTAAAGAATTTTTGATTTTTAGTTTAATACAATATAACTTAAATGTCAGGCCTGCATACCTAGGAATAATTGGAGTGGGATAGTCATGGGACTGTCATCAGTATACTCTGGTGTCCTTGAGGAATTTCCTGGGTCTCCTCTAGTTTGTGACTATACCGACTGGTATCGGGGCCGATAAAGACTAATTGCCCTCAGAGATCAACGCTTAATTGAAATGTATCGTTGTACGTTGAAAAAGATTGGAGAGATCTGGCAAGGAGCAGCACTAGATTTGGCCGCTTCGGTGGCCTAAAAGGTTCTCCTGATGGCAGGGGGTTTGAAGTGGTTCTTATCCAGGAACCATGGGTGTGAAGAGCTGTGGTTCGTGGACTAAGAATACCGGAATTTAAACTACTCAAGGATACTGGGAATGGGAGACATTGAGCCTGCATTCTCGCAAAGAGTAGTCTAAATAGGTTTCTTCTTCCGTCGCTAAGCACTGAAGATTTATTAGTAGCCAGCCTTGAAATAAACAAGTCTTATTACTGGCTGGCTTTCCTATAAATGGCACACGATTCAGAGATACCGCCTTCAAACTTTAAGTCGCTGGTTGAAGCCGCTTCTGTAGGGAAAAAAGCCTCATTGTAGGGAGGGGTGCTAATGCAAATCACCGGGTATGGGGAAGTTCGCATGTCAACGAAAGGGTTGAGGTGCAACGAATATATTATAAGCTGCAATCTAGCGATTTGTAATAAAGGGTATAAACCGACTTTATTACCAGGAACAGACAGGAGATACTAGATATTACCTTTGTATCGGAAGATATAAGCGCAAGAATATGCGACTGGGAAGTGTTGGACAACTACAGCTTCTCTGATCATCGTTATATTAGTTTCAGCCTTGGAGAAAATACTGCAAAAGTGGTCCCTGGGTTAAACAGAAGAAAGACGGATTGGGATACATTGCGGCACAATTTCTGGACGTCTATCCGTTCTAGACCAGAAAAGGAAGTGCAAACAACGGAGGCCCCGAATGACTCGCTTGTATTAGAATGTCCTAGTGCCACGCCAAATGGCAAACAGCGACCCTCATTGTGGACCCCAGAGCTGGTTGGTCTATGGAAGAACTGCAGAAAACTCTTCAACAGGGGGAAAGCTACAAGGATGAGCTAAGTGCGAGATGAGAAAGGTTCAGAACAAATCCTTGGTGGAATTTTGCAGCTCCGTTAAGGATACATTTGAGAGTAAAAGCGGTCGCGATGCGGATGACGTGGCAGTTGCGTTTCGGGGAAAGTTTCCTAGCACTCTAAGAGATATACTTCAGGAAGCTCTTGGTGCAACAGATCTGCTGCGTTTGTCAGACCGGTATCAGATAAGGTGTTGTGGTCTGGTGGACGGCGTTTCAAAATACAGGGTGGCTGATGAAAGCCGCTACCAAAAAAAAATGTAATAACTTTTTTTCTATTTAATAATAATAATTTAATAATTAATTTAATTAATTAATTAATTAATTTAATTAATAATAATTTAATAATTAATTTAATAATTTAATTTAACATGAATAAAAGAAAAATGTATTCCATACACCGAAAAAAAAATGTAGCAATATTCATCATTGTAGCAATATTCATCAGCCACCCTGTATATCTAATGTTCAATAGTCAACCGGATCCAAAGGATGTCTTGTTTGTGCATCATAGCCGCTACGAGGACGACACCATGTGACGCACTGAATTTAATGCTACATCTAATGCCTCTGGACATTGTGGCTACCCAAATTGCTGCGACCACTGCCGTGAGACCAAGGGAGCTTTCTATTTGGTCATGTGGCGGCTACGGACACCGTGTTATCCTTGATACAATGTCCGATTTTCCATATACACTTCCTGAACCGCTCTTTGATAAAAAAGTACTGTACCATTATTCCTGATAGAACCGATTGGATCTACGATATCGCTGGTAACAACAGTTACATAGACTTCTATACGGATGGTTTGAAATTATACGATCAGATGGGGTTTGGGCTGTATTCTCAAGATCTAAAACTGGTCATATCGAAAAGGTTACCCAACCACTGCAGTGTGTATCAAGAATAGATCCTTGCAATTAAAGACGTGGTGGAATGTCTTAGATAAAATGTCATTACGACGATTGGTAGGCAGCCACAAAAACCGCCCTCAACCGTCGCAGATCTCTCAACGAGATGGTTTAACAGTTCAAAATTTACCTGTTCTGGGTGCAAGGTCATCGAGATATCCCAGGGAATTATACATCTGACGGGCTTGCGAGATTAGGCACTACCTTAAACATTCCAGAGAAACTGGAATCTGTCAGTATGCCTCTAACGACATGTAAGCTAAGTTTTCAGGATCAGGCCCGAAGGACAAGGAATGATAGATGGTCACAAAGAGGTGGCTGTGAGCATTCCAAAACTATGTGGCTTAATCTAGACTTGAAGAGGTCTACCGCTCTGCTGCTATTGGCTACAAAAGACGTTTCAGTCATTGTGTCCGTCATAACAGCTCACTGTCTAATCGGAAAACATGCCAGTAACGACTTTTACAGAATATGTAAGGACATCGAAGAAAAAGAGACTATAGACACCTTCTGTGTATGTGTCCAGCACTAGCAGTCAGAAGAACATCCACTTAAGGTTCACATTTCTTTGAGAAACTGTCTGATTTAGCGGAATATTCCCAAGTTATTGGGCTTTTAAAAGCGATCTGGGTGGTTGATCGGTAGAAACTAGAAGGCTTATTCCTTCTTCTATTCTTGTGGTATCACAATGGACGAAAATGTCTAAGTGAGTCTGATGACAGATTGCCACTTTAACCTAACCTAACTTAAAGCAGATAAAAAGTATTTGACAAAAATATACGTATGGCTTATAAAATTAGGCAAAATATTTGACTCATATCCGCTACATCTGTTTAAGTGTTATCAAGGCGATATAAAGTAAAGAAAATGAAAATAGCACGAAACCCGCACAAATTTACTACGACTTGTTATCGCAAATTTCTGTGAAAATCGGAACAGGTCTGAAGAAAAATGCAAATGAAATCCCAAGGCAATAAACGACAATATAGAAATGGGATTAATTGTGGATAAAGGAGAAGCTCACCTCCTGCCTCACGCAACTAATAATGAAATGTTGTCGTGTTTTCATACCCTCCAACCGATCTGGGATCTTGAATTCTTGAGCCTCTAGAGGGCGCAATTCTCGTTCGATTTGGCTGAAATTTTGCTTGAGGTGTTTTATTATGATATCCAACAACTGTGCTGAGTATGGTTCAAATCGGTTCATAACCTGATATATCTGCTATATAAACCGATCTGGGGTCCTGACTTCTTAAGCCTCTAGAGGACGCAATTATTATCCGATTTGGCTGAAATTATGCATGAGGTGTTTTGTTATGACTCCCAACAAGAATAGTTCAAATCGGTCCATAACCTGAAATAGCTGCCATATAAACCGATCTGGGGTCTTGAGCCTCTAGAGGACGCAAATATTATCCGATTTGGCTGAAATTTTGCATGAGGTGTTTTGTTACGACTTTCAACAACTGTGCTGAGAAAAGTTCAAATCAGTCCATAACCTGATATAGCTGCCATATAAACCGATCTGGGGTCTTGACTTCTTGACCCATTAGAGGGCGAAATTATTATCCGATTTAGCTGAAATTTTGTACAACGGCTTCTCTCATGACCTTTAACATACGTGTCGGTTTATATCCTTTAACATGGCATGAATCGGTTTATATCCTAATGTAGCTCCCCTATAAACCGATCTCCCTATTTCACTTCTTCAGCCCCTAAAATGCGCAATTCTTACTAGATTTGGCTGAAATTTTACGCAATGACTTCTACTATGGTCTCTAATATTCAGTTCAATGAACCATAGTTTGATATGAACCATAACTTGAAATTGTTCCATTAACATGGCTATTCTTTTCTTTTTTCCTTTGTTTGCCTAAATTGGGATACCGGGGCAAGAGCTCGACAAATGCGATCCATGGTGGAGGGTATATAAGATTCGGCCCGGCCGAACTTAGTACGCTTTTACTTGTTTTTTTAACCCCTCCACCATAGGATAGGGGTATACTAATTTCGCCATTCTGTTTGTAACTACTCGAAATATTCGTCTAAGACCCGAAAATGTATATATATTCTTGATCGTCGTGACATTTTATGTCGATCTAGCCATGTCCGTCCGTCTGGTCGTCCGTCCGTCCGTCTGTCTGTCGAAAGCATGCTAACTTCCGAATGTAAATGTGGCTTTCATTGGCCTCATTCCCTAAATCGGCGGATCGGTCTGTATGACAGCTATATCCAAATCTGGACCGATCTGAGCCAAATGGACGAAGGATTTTGAAGGGTCTTACACAACTCACTGTCACAAATTCTAGCAAAACCTGATAATAAATGTGGCTTTTATGGGCCTAAGACCCCAAAACGGCTGATCGGTCTATATGGGGCTATATCAAGATATAGTCCGATATAGCCCATCTTCGAACTTAAGCTGCTTATGGAAAAAAAAAGTCTGTGCAAAGTTTCAGCTCAATATCTTTATTTTTAAAGATTGTAGCGTGATTTCAACAGACAGAACCCCTTAAAATTGGTTTATTTGATGTTCATGACAATATGGGACTCACATGAAAGGTATTCAGTGGCTCTAGAAGTGAATACCTAGCGATATACATATATAGCAGCTTTATCTAACTCTGAACCGATTTCTATGTAATTCATCAGTAATATCGAGAGTCAAGAGAAAAATCATTGCTGTCAAATTTCGATAGAATCGGTCAACAAATGACCACATTATTGTAATATTAGTCGATATCGGACCAACATATATATGGGAGCTATATCTAAATCTGAATCGATTTTTCCAATTCCAACGGGCTTCGTCTTTTCACCAAAAAAAAAAAATATGTGCCAAGTTTGAAGAAGATCGGATTAAAATTGACCTGTTGTTTGTAGACAAAATAACATGGACGGATGGACATAGCTAAAAAGAATCAGACAATGATTCTGAGTTGATCGGTATACTTATCAATGGGTCTACCTTTCTTCCTTCTGGGTGTTACAACCAAATGCACTAAGTTATAAAAACGTTATTGAAATCATTTTTAGACATTTCTAACCCAAGGTCTAGCCCCGTCGTATACCAACGCCAAGACCCTTTCGGTCTTTCTGCATAGATGATACGGATCCCTACCTGTTTAGTATCATTACATCGTTTGCATAGCAGACGGTTTCAAATCCTTCCTCAGTCAATATCCGTAATAGGTTATATATGGTGATCTCACATACCAACGATATTAAGACGAAATTTGCGGTGTAAAAACTTTTGCAATTAAGCGATATTCGCCAACGAATTTTTCAGGTAGACCGTCTTTCTTTCATGGGTTTCATTGATTTGAACGCAGAAGAAACTTAAGCTTTATACCAAATTGCAGCCAAATCATATAAGAAATGCGACCTATAGAGTTTCAAGAAGTCCAAATCCGAGATCAGTCTATACAGCAGCATATTGACAGATGTGGCCCATTCACAATCCCAACCGACCAAAATCGACTTAGAATGTCAAGACTATGAAAAATATACATACTTTGTTGGGTCTAAGATCAATAATTCGATGTGTTACAAAAAGAACGACGAAATTAGAATACCCTTATCCTATGGGGAAAAGTATAATAGCAATTAGCTCCCTATTTTAATAGAGAGATCAGTCTACTACATATTGCGGCTATATCAAAAGAAAGTAAATAAAACAAGTAAAAGCGTGCTAAGTTCGGCCGGGCCGAATCTTATATACCCTCCACCATGGATCGCATTTGTCGAGTTCTTTTCCCGGCATCTCTTCTTAGGCAAAACAAGTAAAAGCGTGCTAAGTTCGGCCGGGCCGAATCTTATATACCCTCCACCATGGATCGCATTTGTCGAGTTCTTTTCCCGGCATCTCTTCTTAGGCAAAAAGAGGATATAAGAAAAGATTTGCTCTGCTATTAGAGCGATATCAAGATATGGTCTGGTTTGGACCACAATTAAATTATATGTTGGAGACCTGTGTAAAATGTCAGCCAATTCGAATAAGAATTGCGCCCTTTGTGGGCTCAAGAAGTAAAATAAAGAGATCGATTTATATGGGAGCTGTATCGGACCATAATAAACACGTATGGTCAAGAGAGAATCCGTCGTACAAAATTTCAGGCAAATCGGATAAGAATTGCGCACTCTAGAGGCTCAAGAAGTCAAGACCCAAGATCGGTTTAAATGGCAGCTATATCAGGTTATAAACCGATTTAAAACATTCTTGGCACAGTTGTTGGATATCATAACAAAACAGGTCGTGCAAAATTTCATTCCTCCACAATAAGATGGGGGGTATACTAATTTCGTCATTCTGATTGTAACTACTCGAAATATTCGTCTGAGACCCCATAAAGTATATATATTCTTGATCGTCTTGACATTTTATGTCGATCTAGCCATGTCCGTCCGTCTGTCCGTCCGTCCGTCTGTCTGTCGAAAGCACGCTAACTTCCGAAGGAGTAAAGCTAGCCGCTTGAAATTTTGCACAAATACTTCTTATTAGTGTAGGCCGGTTGGTATTGTAAATGGGCTATATCGGTCCTTGTTTTGATATAGCTGCCATATAAACCGATCTTGGGTCTTGACTTCTTGAGCCTCTAGAGTGCGCAATTCTTATCCGATTGGGATGAAATTTTTCACGACGTGTTCTGTTATGATATTCAACAACTGTGCCAAGTATGGTTCAAATCGGTGCAAAACCTGATATAGCTGCCATATAAACCGATCTTGGGTCTTGACTTCTTGAGCCTCTAGAAGGCGCAATTTTTATCCGATTTGAATGAAATTTTGCACGACATGTTTCGTTCTTATATCCAACAACTGTGCCAAGTATGGCTCAAATCGGTCTATAACCTGATATAGCTGCCATATAAACCGATCTGGGGTCTTGACTTCTTGAGCGTCTAGAGTGCGCAATTCTTATCCGATTGGAATAAAATTTTGAACGACGTGTTTTGTTATGATATCCAACAACTGTGCAAAGTATGGTTCAAATCGGTTAATAACCTGATATAGCTGTCATATAAACAGATCTGGGGACTTGACTACTTGAGCTTCTAGAGGGCGCAATTCCTATCCGATTTGGCTGAAATTTCGCAAGACGTTTTTTATTGTTACTTTCAACCACTATGTCAAATAAAATACAAGTCGGTTCATAACCTGATATAGCTGCCATATAAACCGATCTGGGATCTTGACTTCTTGAGCCTCTAGAGGTTGCAATTATTATCCGATTTGCCTGAAATTTTGTACGACGGATTCTTTCATGACCATCAACATACGTGTTTATTATGGTCTCAATCGGTCCATAGCCCGATACAGCTCCCATATAAATCGATCTCTCTATTTTGCTTTTTGAGCTCACAAAGAGCGCAATTCTTATTCGAATTGGCTGACATTTTACACAGGTCTCCAACATATAATTTAATTGTTGTCCAAACCGGACCATATCTTGATATCGCTCTAAAAGCAGAGCAAATCTTTTCTTATATCCTTTTTTGCCAAAGAAGAGATGCCGGGAAAAGAACTCGACAAATGCGATCCATGGTGGAGGGTATATAAGATTCGGCCCGGCCGAACTTAGCACGCTTTTACTTGTTCTAATTTCAATTGACACATACAGGGCGTATGAGTGCTTCAAATGCCCCGGAGGATAGCATCAAACGTGTTAATCTGACATTAGCTGCTACTCATCCGCCACTTGAGACTTAATTAATGTTTAGCTATCTTTTTGGTATTTTGCAGAAACATTATGAGCATGAGAGTGTGCAAGTTTTCACAAGTCTGTCAGTGTATTGGTGTCCATGATAGTTTAATCGCATTCAAGGATATCACTTTTGCTTCCACAAGACCCCAGGGGGACGGCAAACAGTATGTGGCATATTGTGTTTCTAAAACAATCATAACAGGCTGAGGAAAACGAAGTACGCCAAAGAGCTCGCACGTAAGTGAAGAACTCATAGAAGTCCTAACCAAATAGGATTTGGGGCAAAATTGAAATGGCAAATGGTTAACTGCATGAGATCTGCGGACAATCCAATTAAGAAAGAGGAAAATTGACAATTTCATTAAAGTAGTGCCTTAAACCGAAAATCCCCATTTCAATTTAAGTATCATTGGTAAATGACCAGTCCTTCAATTACATTTTAATATGCAGAATGGTTTAAGCTTATTAGCTTTTATGTCCGTAGTAGTATGCTAAAGCAAAGAGTGATTAATTTGAGAATAAGTCTTTTCATAAGTCTCCGTGCAAATCGTCTTTTATTATTTCAGCTCATTGCATAGTGGATTATCTTATATGGGATGGTGCTAAATGTAGAGGAGGCCACCGTAGCGCAGAGGTTGGCATGTCCGCCTATGACGCAGAAGGACTGGGTTCGAATCCTGACGAGACCATCAGAAATAATTTTTAGCTGTGGTTTTCCCCTCCCAATGCTGGCAACATTCGTGATGTACTATGCCGTGTAAAAACTTCTCTCCAAAGAGGTGTCGCACTGTGGCTCGCATTCCGACTCGGCTATAAAAAGTAGGGTCCTTATTGTTGAGCCCAAAACTTGAATCAGACTGCACTAATTTATGCGTGAGAAGTGTGCCCCTGTTCCCTAATGGAATGTTCATGGGCAAAAATTTGCAAATCTGCTCAATCTAAAAATGTTACCATAGGCTACTAGCGGGAAAAAAACACTGTTCCACATTAAGTTATTGTCCCGTCCGATAACGCGTAAATGGGTGTTTGGCGATTTCCTTTATTTTGAAAGGTTTATCTACAATTCTCATTGCCTATGCGCATTCAAGATCATTTGTTTGGTTCACAGTTACCGCAGGGATAACTATCAAAACCAATGGTTGATCAACTTATTTATTAGTTGGTTCGATTTTATTTATTTACTAGCCGAACCGGACCCGCTCCGCTGCGCCATCTTTAACTCTCTAATATCTTTTTAGGATGGGGACACTTCGCCCTGAATGGGGATATCGAATTCGTGGTATTGTAGCCTATGACGCTGAACGCGTTCGAATCCTGACGGGAATATCGGACAAAGCGGTGTTTATCCCCTCTTAATGTTGGCGGCATTTGCGAGGTACAATGCCATGCATGGTCACTTAAAAAATTTCCCCAAAGAGGTGTCGCATTGCTGGACGCCGTTCGGACTTGGCTATAAAAAAGGGTCCCCTATCATTAAGTTTAAACTTGAATCGAAAATCATTCATTGACATGTGAGAATTTGCCCCTTCGCGGTTCTTGGTGGTAATATTCTTCCTTAGGGTAACGTTCTCATTAGGGGAGGGATGTCACCTCAGACATTTCAACTCAAATATGGATATCAAATTCGTTCTTTATTCCCAACGGAAATTAAGTTCAGTTTAGGGGGTGCTTTAGGGTGTACCCCAAAACACTTGGCTCCAAAATTGGATATCAAATTGGTTTTCTGCTCTCAAATACCTTTCCATCCTTCCAGACAAATGTACACAATCTATGAAAATTTTAAGAAAATCGGTTCAGCCAAGTATCATATAGTCATAATAGGTCTAATGGCGTTATTGACCCCCATTACCTCGATCTGATTTTATATGCCAGATTCGAAATCTACTCCCAAATACCGTTCATTTGAGCCCCATATTGGGGTTGGGGTGGCCCGATGATACCCTCCTCTTACGCCCGTATTTGGCGTAAAAGGAGGGTCCCTTCCTATACCGAAAAATATACGAAAATTTTCTAGAAAATTGGTTCTGCCGTTTTTCAGTCTATACGGAACAAACAAACCGAGTCCAGATTCGTTATCTACTCCATGCTTTTCATTTGATACCCATATTGTATTGGACAGATACATTTTAGACTTTGGGGTGGCATTTTTGGGGTAACGGTGGAGGGTCCGCCCCCTTCCGACATCAATAAATTATAAAGCCTATTCCTACTTCCTCACCATATGCGTAATCTACTCCTGAATACCTTTCATTTGAGTCCCATATTGTCATGAACATCAAATAAACCTATTTTAAGGGGTTTTTGGGGCTGGGGCGGCCCCCAGGTACTTGGACCCAACTTTTATTAATTCTGCGTAATTGTAGTTGAAAATATATTCCATTTTAACTTTGGATTTTCTACACTCAAGTACCTCTTATTTAAACCCCACATTGCAATAGTCAGTAAAAGTCCTACTTTAGGTGTGGTGGACCCCCAGAGACTTGCCGTGGTCGTTAAATATGTCCGATTTGAGGGGTTTTATAGTGGTGGGGTGACCCACGAAACAATAAGTTCCGCAATAGGATATCAGATTCGTTTTCTACCCTCAAATACCTTTGATTTGAGTCCCTTATTGTAGGGGTTGGTCTATAAATCCGTTTGCCGGGTTTTGGTGGTGGGCGGCTCTCCTAGGCATCCCACACCGGAATTTGATACCAATTTTTTTGCTTTTAGATCCTTCCTATATTCCTTTATTTTATTTTTCTTTATTCAAAGGACCGATAGGTTGTCATAACAAGGATAAGTGCTGATGATTAATTTTTCATGTTGGCATGTTTTTAATTGGATCAACTTAATCCAATTGGATCAAACAATGACGCTAATTTAAATGTTAGTGCCACTCGCTTAGAGTGGATCATATGGTATGGTGGCTGTCTATGAATAGTTATTCATAGACAACCACTATACCATATGACTGCCTATTAAATAGTCATCATTTAGTATTTTTTATACCCACCACCTCGGGTATATAGGTTAACCATCTTTCATCAAAATTCGGTGAATATTTCATACCTCATGTCCCATAGCAGTTATATCAAAATATGTTGCGATTTGGATTAAATACTAATAAGTACAGTAGAAATATCTAAAAATAAACCGATCTGAACCATATTCGACACGGATGTCGAAAAGCCTAACAGAAGTCACTGTGTCAAATTTCAGTGAAATCGGATATAAATGCGCCATTTATGGGCCCAAAACCTTAAATCGAGAGATCGGTCTACATGGCAGCTATATCAAAATCTGGAACGATTTGGGCCAAGTTGCAGAAACATGTCAAAGAGCCTAACACAAAGCACTGTCACAAATTTCAGCGACATCGGACAATAAATGCGTCTTTTATGGCCCCTAAACCTAAAACCTAGCTATCGGTGTATATGGCAGCTATATCTAAATCTGGACCGATCTGTGTGATATTGCATAAGTATGTCATGGGGCTTAACTTAACACACTGTCACGAATTTCGGCGACATCGGACAATAAATGAGCATTTTATGCGCCCAAAACCTTAAATCAAGAAATCGGTCTATATGGCAGCTATATTCAAATCTAAACCGATCTGGGCCAAATTGAAGAAAGATGTCAAAGGGCCTTAGGGAACTCACTGTCCCAAACTTTAGCAAAATTAGATAATAAAAGTGGATTTTATGGGCCTAAGACCCTAAATCGAAAGATCGGCCTATATGGCAGCTATATCTAAATCTGGACCGATCTGGGCCAAATTGACGATAAATGGCGCATTTATTGTCCGATGTCGCCGAAATTTGGGACAGTGAGTTAAGTTAAGACCCTTGACATACTTCTACAATATGGCACAGATCGGTCCAGATTTGGATATAGCTGCCATATAGACCGATATCTCGGTTTTTGGTTTTGGGTCTATAAAAGGCGCATTTATTGTCCGATGTCGCTGAAAGTTGAGACAGTGAATTTAGTTAGGCTCTTCGACGTCCTTATTCAATTTGGCCCATATCGGTCCAGATTTAAATATAGCTGCCATATGGATTGATTTCTCGATTTAAGGCTTTGGGCCCTTAAGAGGCGCATTTATTTTCCGATTTCGCCGAAATTTGGCACAGTGCTTTGTGTTCTCTTCGACATTTTTCTGCAACTCGGCCCAAATCGGTCCAGATTTGGATATAGCTGTCATGTAGACCGATATCTGGATTTAAAGCCTTGGTCCCATAAAAGGCTCGCTTATAATCCGATTTCACTGAAATTTGACACAGTGACTTATGTTAGGCTTTTCGATATCCGTGTCGTATATGGGTCAGATCGGTTTTTTTTTAGATATAGCTACTAAAAAGGTCACTATTTTATTATGTACAATTGAACATTGACCAGTAGTTATCAGTATTTGGTCCAAATCGGAACATATTTCGATATAACTGCTATGGATCATAAGGTATGAAATTTTGACCATATTTTATATACCCTTCACCATGTATCGCATTTGTCGAGTTCTTTTCCCGGCATCTCTTCTTAGGCAAAACAAGAAAGAGCGTGCTAAGTTCGGCCGGGCCGAATCTTATATACCCTCCACCATTGATCGCATTTGTCGAGTTCATGCGCGGTATCTGTTTTTAGACAAACATAGAACATTGAATAAGAACTGTTATGCTATCGGAGTTATATTAAGTTATAGTCCGATTCGGTCCATAAATGAATGCTGAACATTGTAGAAGACATTGTGTAATATTTCAGTTCATTCAGATATGAATTGCGCCTTGTAGGGGCTCAAGAAGCAAAATCGGGAGATAGGTTTATATGGGAGCTGTATCAAGCTATTGATCGATTCAGACCATATAAGACACGTATGTTGAAGGTCATGAGAAAAGCCGTTGTACAAAATTTCAGCTAATTTGGATGAGAATTGCGCCCTTTAGAGGTTCAAGAAGTCAAGATCCCAGATTGCTTCATATGGCAGCTATATCAGGTTATGAACGGATTTAGCACAGTTTATTGGAAGTCATTACAAAACACTACGTGCAAAATTTCAGTTAAATCGGGCGAGAATTGCGCACTCTAGAGGCTCAAGAAATCAAGACCCAAGATCGGTTTATATGGCACCTATATCAAAACATGGACCGATTTAAACCACACTTAGCGTAGTTGTTGGAAGTGATACCAAAACACTACGTGCAAAATTTCAATAAAATCGGAAAAGAATTGCACCCTCTAGAGGCCCAAAAAGTCAAGACCCAAGATCGGCTTATATGGCAGCTATATCAGACATGTACCGATTTGGCCCATTTACAACACCAACTGACCGACACTAATAGAAAGTATTTGTGCGAAATTTCAAGCGTCTAGCTTTACTCCTTCGAAAGTTTGCGTGCTTTCAACAGACAGACGGACGGACGGGCGGCAGACGGACGGACATGGCTAGATCGACTTAAAACATGACGATCAAGAATCTATATACTTTATGGGGTCTTAGACGCATATTTCGAGGTGTTACAAACAGAATGACGGAATTAGTATACCCCCATCCTATGGTGGAGGGTATAAAAACAAGTAAAAAGGTGGTAAGTTCGGCCGGGCCGAATCTTATATATCCTCCACCATGGATCGCATTTGTTGAGCTCTTGCCCCAGTATCCCATTTTAGGTAAACAAAGGAAAAAACAAGTAAAAGCGTGCTAAGTTCGGCCGGGCCGAATCTAATATACCCTCCACCATGGATCGCATTTGTCGAGAATTGGGCGCCCATTTCTGGAGAGGGAAGCATGCGGAGCTCAGAGCAGAAATAAGTTCATCTCTCGCCTTTAAAGCAGAAATTTAATTGTGACTGCCACTAATGATATCGTCAACACTCATCATTCCGGATGATGCGACTAGCTATTGGAAAATCATCCCTGCAATCATCGGCCAATTGATGAAGCGTCCGTATCGCCAAATATGAGCCGCATTCACTTCAAATGGTATATATATAAAAACCCATTTATGGGCTGGTGGCATCATTGGACCGTACTTCTTTAAAGATGATGCGAATCGTAACGTAACTGTGAATGGTGAGTGCTACCGTGAGATGATATCCAACTCTCTTTTGTCCAAAATGCAACAGCTTGACTTGTATGACATGTGGTTTCAACAAGACGGTCCCCCATGCCACACAAAATGCGTAGCAATGGACTTATTGAGAGGTGAGTTCGGTGAACATTTTATTTCACGTCCGGAACCGGTCATTTGGCCGCCGAGATAGTGCATTTTAACGCCTATATTCTGTGGAGCTTTGTTAAAGCTCTTGTCTAAACGGACAAACCCGCTTCAATTGACGCGTTGGACGATAACATTGAAGCATTTATTCGTGAGATACCGGCCGAAATGTTGGAAATTAGGTTAAGCGGATGGACCATTTTAGGCGCAGTCCTGGTCAACATTTGCATGAAATAATTTTCAAATATTAGATTATATGGATCGTACTATAGATTCAAATAAAGATATCATGCATTTTTTCTGAATTTTATGTATTTCTTTTTTGAAAAACCTTATTATGGCTTTCCTATATCTCCGAAACCAGTGGACCTATTGTAAACCTCAAGCGTTATTTTTGTAGAAATTTTTGAGCACTTTCCAGCAAAAAAATTTTAAATCGGAATACAAACAAAGATTTGGCAGCCCCAACAAATTTTCGAAATACCGAGGTGGCCAACTTTAGGCGACCGGACAACAACAACTCTGCACGCGAACTCAGCTGTAACCATTCCGAATTTCAAAGAGATATCTCTATCCATTCTCAAACGGCATATTTTTTACTAGTTTTTTTTTCAATTTTCTCCCACTGTGTGCAGCGTCGTTTGTAGTTTTTGGTAAACTAAAAAAACCACATTCCATATGAATAAAATAGGTATCACCTTCGCTGCTATAGCCTCCGCACTTATCATTGTGATTCATATCAATGACCGTGCACATTTAACGAATCCCGTATTTCTAAATTGTCACTTAAACCCTTCAAGCATTATTTTAGGGTCATAATAACTCCGAAAGTCAATTTCGGTGAACGTGATTTTTTCTTTCAAAACGACATTGTTTCTTGGTGTTGTTGTTGTCTTTTACGTTTAAGCTTGTTGGAAACGTACACTGGTATTGTCGTATGTGTACGTTTATTTGCTTTTTTCGCCTCAATTGACAATTTCAAAATGGCGCTGTACTATAACATCCGATTTTCTTATCAGCAATCACCTTGACAGCATTTTTGGTTACTTTGTTGTCACAAGAAACGCCTGGCATCTGCTTGGAGATGGGTAGATGCATCCTGTGCATCGTTGTCTGCGATGGATTGTTGCAAACGTGGCATGTGCAATGGCTTATTTTTGCCCTTCTTTATTTTATTGCTGTTTGTCCATTGAACACTCTGGTACTGGGCTTAAGTCACTACTAGAACTAGCACCAGCACAATGGAGGACGCGGGTGGATACAGTTTTCATGTCTTTGGGATTGTCATAAAGTTCCTAGGAGGAGACCAAACATATATATGTAGTTTGTTTGCTTAGCAGCAATCTTCTGTTTTTTTCTCCAATGTTGAACATTTCTTGTTTTGCACTTTGGGACATCCGAGTGGCAAGATTGGCTTTATTTAACTTTTTTCCATTGAAAATAGCGCTTTTATTGTTCTAGCAGTTCATGTGTTAAAATTGTTCACACCGAAAATGTTTACGTGTATCCCAGTACACAAAGCTTCCTTTAAATGCGGGTAAAAGTTTAATATTTGAATAGCCTTGTGCAATAAAATTCATTGTAAGCTGTAAATGTGAATTTTCACTTAAATCATATTTGCTGTTTAAATTTGAAAAAAAAAATGCGGAGTGTTGGAAATCTAAACTAGTTTAATTCTAACATTTCATTTCAAATTAGGTGCACCAATATTCTTGTAAGATATTTTAGTACTCGAGCGACTCAATAAAGGGGTTTTAAGGTCTGTTTAAAAAAAAAGGTTGCAATCTTTTTTTTAAGTAAACTTGGAGCTGATCGTAATATTCTACAAAATGTTCGCCATTAAATTTTGAATAGGCCAAAACCCAATACATAATCAAAGCGCCAGAAAGCGTATCAGTCAATTTGTAATCCACATTATCTAGAACATCGGGCATTGTATCAAAGATAATACAGTGTCCGTTGCCGCCGCATGACCAAAGAGAGCCATTTGTCTAACTAAAATGTCCAGAAGCGTTAGGTGTAACATTAAATTCAGTGCATCAGAGGATGTCGTATTCAGTGCGGCTGTGATGAACAACATTGAACTGTAGGAGTAGATTTGAAGCGCTGTCCACTAAATGTCAATACCATATAGCGTTATAGGTCAAAAGTTGCCTTCCTTGGCTTTTCCATAATATTTGATTTGAAATTCAATTTCTCGTCCAGGTAAACACCCAGGTAGGTGATAATGCATCAATTGATAGTCATGTTGATTTGAATAAAATAAATAAGAGTATCTAGAATATATTTTTTCCTGAACCAAAAGTACATTTCTATGACAGTGAATATAGTAGTATAGACAACAATAGTACCAACACCTCACTAGACCTGGGTTTCTCTCTTGAGCATTTTGAACAAAGCGATATCGTTTGCGCTGCAGAATCAATAAGGTCTAATGCCATTGGTTCTGTTTGCATTGATCCAAGCTTTTTATACCCTACACCACTACTGTGGTACAGGGTATTATAACTTAGTGAATTTGTTTGTAACACCTAAAGGAAAGAGTGATAGACCCATTGATAAGTATACCGATCGGCTCAGAATCACCTTCTGATTCGATTTAGCTATTTGATATGGGCATGTTTTTCGGCCTAGAGACAAAGCCTATTGAAATTGGAAAAAATCGGTTCAGATTTGGATGCAGCTCCCATATATATGTTCGTCCAATTTATAATATTTATAATTTATAATATTATATATATATATATATAATATTATATATACATATATATATATATATATATTATATATATATATATATATGTTGGTATTGCTTATATGATGAAGCCTATCGCTAGAAAAGTGCCATGCCAATTTCAAAACCATTTTTACGATCTTGTTCTGCGATATCTGCAGCCGTCGTATGTGCGTCTTCACTCAAATTTCCCATTAGGACATCAGCATCTTATTTCCATTACTAAGGCAGGAATTCCTGTTAATAACTGGATAAAGAATTTTCTTACACATTTCAACCTTCCTGGTTGTCTGAGATATGAGAGTATTAACAAGTAAAAAGGCGTTAAGTTCAGCCGGGCCGAACTTTGGTTACCCACCACCTCGGGTATATATGTAAACCATTTTTCATCAAAATTCGGTGAAAATTTCATACCTTATGTCCCATATCAGTTATATCAAAATAAGTTCCGATTTGGACCATATATTTATAAGTACCCTAGCTATATCTAAAAATAAACCGATCTGAACTATATACGACACCGATCTCGAAAAAGCTAACATAAGTTACTGTGTCAAATTTCAGTTAAATCGGATTATAAATGCGCCTTTTATGGGGCCAAGACTTTAAATCGAGATATCGGTCTACATGGCAGCTATATCAAAATCTGGACCGATTTAACCCAAGTTGCATAAAAATGTCGAAGAGCCTTACACAATTCACTGTTCCAAATTTCGGCGAAATCGGACAATAAATGCCACTTTTATGGTCCCAAAACGTTAAATCGAAAAATCGGTCTATATGGCAGCTATATTCAAATCTGGACCAATCTGGGCAAAATTGAAGATGGACTTCGAAGAGCCAAACCAAACTCACTGTCTCAAATTTCAGCGACATCGGAAAATAAATGCGATTTTATGGCCCCAAAACCTAAAACCTAGATATCGGTCTATATGGCAGATATATCCAAATCTAGACCGATCTGAGCCAAATTGAAAAAGGATGTCGATGGGCCTTACACAATTCACTGTCCCTAATTTCATAAAAATCGGATAATAAATGTGGCTTTTGTGGGCCTAAGACCCTAAACCGGAGGATCGGTCTATATGGCAGCTATATCCAAATCTGAATCGATCTGGACCAAATTAACGAAGAAAGTTGAAAGGCCTAACACAACTCACTGCCCCAAATTTCAGCAAAATCGGATAATAAATGAGGCTTTTATGGGCCTAAGAACCTAAATCGGCGGATTGGACTATATGGGGGCTATATCAAGATATAGTCCGATATAGCTCCTCTTCCAACTTAACCTGTCTATGGCCAAAAAAAGACTCTGTGCAACATTTTAGCTCAATATCTCTATTTTTGAAGATAGAAGCGTGATTTTAACAGACAGACGGACAGACGAACGGACATGTCTAGATCGTCTTAGATTTTTACGCAGATCAAGAAAATATGTACTTTATAGGGTCGGAAATGGATATTTCGATGTGTTGCAAATGACAGAATGACAAAATGAATATACCCCCATCCTCCGGTGGTGGGCATAAAAAGTTTATATATATATATATATATGTATATTTATATATATATATATATATATACATATATATATATATATATATATATATATATATATATATATATATATATGTCCCAAATTTCGACGACATCGGATAATAAATGCGCCTTTTATGGGCAAAAAACTGTAAATCGGAAGATCGGTCTATGTTGCAGCTATATCCAAATCTGAGCCAAATTGACGAAGTATGTCGAGGAGCCTAACATAACTCACTGTCCCAAATTTCAGCAAAATCCGATAATAAATGTGGCTTTTATGGGCCTAAGACCCTAAATCGCCGGATGGGTCTATATGGGGGCTATATCAAGATATAGTCCGATATAGCTCATCTTCGAACTTAGCCTGTTTATGGACAAAAAAGACTCTCTGCAACATTTCAGCTGAATATCTCTATTTTTGAAGATTGAAGCGTGATTTCAACAGACAGACGGACGGACATGTCTAGATCGTCTTAGATTTTTACGCTGATCAAGAATATATATACTTTATAGGGTCGGAAATGGATATTTCGATGTGTTGATAACGGAATGACAAAATTAATATACCCCCATCCTTCGGTGGTGGGTATAAAAATAAGCGTTATATCCAAGTAGATGCCAAGATATTTCACAAATCGGACCATCCAATGCCGTTTCCATCAAGTACAAGATTCGTACTCGGAATAACATGACTTTGTTCTCCAGGTAAAAAAAGATGACCTGTGTCTTTCCTGTGTTCAATTTTAGCTACCATCTAAAGTAATATGCATCCAAAAGATCGAGTTTGCTCTGAAATTGAGTTCATTTACATAGCGGACTGAGTTCATGCGCATACAAAATTCCGAGGTCTTCAGCATGTGCTGCGAATCTACATGGATTTATATTGGGCATGTCAGCACAAAAAATATTAAACAAAATAGGTTCTAACACCGAACCCTGTAGAACCCCCACAGGGGTCTACTTCTGGTCCGAAAAAGAATTCGACATAACGACAGTGAAATGCCTCTTTTTTGAGGAAACATTTTACCAGCTTCGTCAGGTATGGAGGAAAATTATTACCTATGAGTTTATAGACTAAACCCTCTTGCCACACCGAATTAAACATTTTATTGACAACGAGAAGAACTAATGCAGTCGATCTACCAATAGCAAAGTTCTCCTTAACATCATTACAAATTCTCTTGATCTGGTGGATCGTAGAATGCGAAGTTCTAAATCCAAATTGTTCACCAGGTAAAATATTGAGTCTGGAAAATATCCTCAATTCTCCTCTTCAATAATCTCTCCAATATTTTCCCAAGGCTACTCAATAAACCTATTGGCCTATAACTCTCCGTTCTATTGATGGGTTCACCTAGTTTCGGAATGTGCAAAACCTTTGCCGTCGAACCAAGATATCATCAGCAGAAGACGGAAGCTCCCTAATTATCTGGTTATTCATCTCATTAAGTCCGCAAGTCTTCATCTTGTGGGTATTTGCGATTATACCATCCAACTCAGAAGGAGAAATTACATCCATAGCCGGAGTTGCCACATCAAAGGAATCAAAACGTCCATTGACTTCCTTACCTTCATCGTCGTGCGATCCAAAACCCATATCCTCTAAAACTCTATGATTACGTCCATTAAAGAATGACACTGAGAGTTCTTCTCCCTAAACCTTTGTCACATTCCAAAAAGGCTTAGATCCCTTATCCACTTGTCTCAACCTATAATTTCATTTCCGGCTACGAAAAAACTAAATCTCATGTCGAATAAGAACAATAAACCTAGTCATTTCGGAATAAACGCATAGCCCACTATATCCATTCTCTAGAGAGACGACTTCTTAATCTAAAGAGATCAAGTATATAACTTGGGAGGCGGAAACTATTCGTTTTGGGGGGATACTTCGGATCTGGTTGCGTAGTAGCGTCCAGAAGAGAACTCGTAAAATCGTCGACCCGATTGTTTATATCATCTATGGATTAGATGTTATTAAAATCAACACAAGAATCCTGGAACCTTTAATTCAATACCTGCCTGTATCTCTTCCAATTAGCGTGATTAAAATTATAGCGAAAATTCTCTTTAAATGGCACAGACATCGAAAGTCCAAAAGCAGCAGGGAGGTGGTCGGAGCCCAGATTATCCATTGTGGTTGGATTCGACAAAAACTCATATATATATATTTGACAAAACAAGATCGAGAGTAGAGGGACTATTTCGTGCAGCCGCCGGTATGTATATTTTATATATTTTAACGTTAGATAAAGACATTATTTAATATTAGAATACATAATCTTAGACGCTAAATATGTGATAGGGTTAACTGATCTTCTTTTCTTTTACAACACCTAAGTCGGCAGATCATCCCCTTGAGAGTTCCATAAACTCTTGCTCAGAGAATAAAGCATTGTTATTAGTGTAGTCTTCATTGATGCTCAGTGGCAAATTACTTCGTTGATTGTTGTTGGGATAAAAATTGACATTGGCATTACTTTGAAGTTTCCCCCAATGGACCTCAGGAGACATATATCACTCAAATCTTTTTTCTGATGATCACGCAAAGATTCGAATTCATGTATTCAATGTCATAGACGGACATGCTAACCTTTAATAAAAAGTCATATTTAAGTTATTTAATAACTATTCGAAAACTATGCTTCAAAAAGAGCAGAATTTTCAAATTTCCAACTCAATTTGCTCTGCATATGTCTTGGACCTTCATCACGGGGCAAGCCTTCACATAAGACATCTGTATCAAAGAATAAAATAATTCTAAAAACAGTTTATTCAAATATCTGACACCCAAATGTAATGTTGGGACCATACACTCACACATCCATATAAACATATGCTAGCTCATTCAAGCAAAGACAGATAAGGATGTATGTTTTGGGAGCATTCATATTCGCATAAAAGGAATATCAAAGACAATAGTTGAATTTGTTTATATTTACATATAAATTAACTTATGGCAACAATTTTGAATTTGAGGAATCCTGTATTCAAGTGTCATCTCGTATGTTATAAACATTTCCATTATGAAAATGAATGAAAACGAAAAAAAACTTTCACGACCCAGCCTCTACGACACATCAAACACTACCCCACACACTGCTGAGCTAATTTGCATACGCATCTATACCTCTAGCAAAGTACATTAGGGAGAATTTGAAATCAACATGAAAATAGGCATGATTTAAATGATACTACTATCGTATTAAATTTTACGTTCACATTCGTCTTACCAATACCCAATACTTCGGTCTTATTTTTATACCCACCACCGAAGGATGGGGGTATATTCATTTTGTCATTCCGTTTGCAACACATCGAAATATCCATTTCCGACCCTATGAAGTATACATATATATTATTGATAAGCGTAAAAATCTAAGACGAAATAGACATGTCCGTCCGTCTGTCTGTTGAAATCACGCTAAAGTCTTTAAAAATAGAGATATCGAGCTGAAATTTTGCACAGATTCTCTTCTGTCCATAAGCAGGTTAAGTTCGAAGTTTGGTCCAGATCGGTCCAGATTTGGATATAGCTGCCATATAGACCGATCCTCCGATTTAGGGTCGTAGGCCCATAAAAGCCACATTTATTATCCGATTTTGCTGAAATTTGGGACAGTGAGTTATGTTAGACTTCTCGAAATATTTCGTCAATTTGGCCCAGATCGGTCTAGATTTGGATATAGCTGCCATATAGACCGAGACTCCGATTTAGGGTCGTAGGCCCATAAAAGCAACATTTATTATCCGATTTTACTGAAATTTAAGACAGTTAGTTGTGTTAGGCCCCTCGGCATCCTCCGTCAATTTGGTTCAGATCGGTCTAGATTTGGATATAGCTGCCATATAGACCGATCCTCCGATTTAGGGTTGCAGGCCCATAAAAGCCACATTTATTATCCGATTTTGCTGAAATTTGGGACAGTGAGTTGTGTTAGACCCTTCGACGTTATTCGTCAATTTCGCTCAGATCGGTACAGATTTGGATATAGCTGCCATATAGACCGATCCTCCGATTTAGGGTCTTAGGCCCATAAAAGCCACATTTATTATCCGATTTTACTGAAATTTAAGACAGTGAGTTGTGTTAAGCCCCTCGACATCCTTCGTCAATTTGGTCCAGATCGGTACAGATTTTTATATAGCTGCCATATAGACCGATCCTCCGATTTACGGTCGTAGGCCCATACAAGCCACATTTATTATCCGATTTTGCTGAAATTTGAGACATTGAGTTAGTTTTAACTCCTTGACATAGTTCTGCATTACGACACCAATCTCTCGGTTTTAGGTTTTGGGGCCAGAAAAAGCGCATTTATTGTCCGATGTCGCCGCAATTTGGAACAGTGAGTTGTGTTGGGCCCTTCGACATCCTCTTTCAATTTTACTCAGATCGATCAAGACGCATTTATAATCCGATTAAACTGAAATTTGACACATTGACTTATGTTAGGCTTTTCGACATCCATGTTGTATGTGGTTCAGATCAGTTTGTTTTTAGATATAACTACTAAAAAGACCAATTTTTTGTTATACATAATTAAACAATGACTTGTTCTTATTAGTATTTGCTCCAAATCGGATCATATTTCGATATAACTGCTATGGGACTTAAGGTATGCAATTTTCACTGGATTTTGTTGAAAGGTGGTTTACATATATACCCGAGGTGGTGGGTATCCAAAGTTCGGCCCGGCTGAACTTAACGCCTTTTTACTTGTTTTTATTTATTGAAATCCATTACAGGATATTGTCCGAATATAGACCTTTTCGTTCAATGCTTTCTATTCAAAGAATAGCACAGCAAAGAACTTTGAAAAGTAAGGCAGAATGTGATGTTGCAGAAAAGCATTTGGCCGGCTTTCTGTATCGCGATTTCTGATTCGCCAGAATCATCATCAGTAGAAATTTGTCAAATGGATCATGGTGTTTTGCATACCCACCCAACTAGAGTAGATTGCAAAGCTCACATCTGAATTGAACTGGGCTCTTTAAGACGACTTGATTCACAAGCTCAATAGAAAACAAGTAAAATCTTACTTCCCTTATCCAAATCCAAAAAAAAATTCTACATAGATTACCAGTACCCATCCACTTTAGACTTGTAGCGCTGAATCCCTTGGTTCATATTCTGGTCCTTACTTATAACCCTGGCGATATTTTCTCCACTAAATAGTGTCGTTCTATGGCTTTAAGCGAAGAAGGCCGCTGGGTGTGGGCTTGACATCTTCCAGAAAAGTTTTAGCCCCAATCCAGAATTTTAAAACTACATTGTGTTTGACAAAATTTGTAAAAACAAATCTAGGGTTGCAGAAAGATCGACTGGTTTCACTAATCTCTGCGGAACGCCGTCTGTACTCGGCTTGTCAAAATTTTTACTTGGAAACACGCTAAGCTGGTTCGACCCGAGTTTGGTCTGAACCGGTACAAATCCGCACTTAAAAAAATGTTTGTCCTAATTCCAAAGATTAGAGCCAAAAATTAGCAAACTTAATTTAACAAGTAAAAGCATGCTAAGTTCGGCCGGGCCGAATCTTATATACCCTCCACCATGGGTCGCATTTGTCGAGTTTTTTCCCGGCATCTCTTCTTAGGCAAAAAAAGGATAAAAAAAAATTTCTCTACCACTAGAGCAATATCAAAATATAGCCCGGTTTGGACCACAATTAAATTAAATGCTGGAGACCTGTGTAAAATGTCAGCCAATTCGAAAAAGAATTGCGCCCTTTGGTGGCTCAAGAAGTAAAAAAGAGATATCGATTTATATGGGAGCTGTATCGGGCTATAGACCTATTCAGACCATAATATACACGTATGTTGATGGTCAAGAGAGGATCCGTCGTACAAAATTTCAGGCAAATGGGATAATAATTGCGACCTCTAGAGGCTTAAGAAGATAAGATCCCAGATCGGTTTATATGGCAGCTATATCAGGTTATGAGCCGATTTGAACCTTATTTGACACAGTTGTTGAAAGTCATAATAAAATGCGTCATGCAAAATTTCAACCAAATCGGATAGGAATTGCGCCCTCTAGAAGCTCAAGAAGTCAAGTCCCCAGATCTGTTTTTATGACAGCTGCATCAGGTTATGAACCAATTTGAACCATACTTGGCAAAGTTGTTGGATATCATAACAAAACACGTCGTGCAAAATATCATTCCAATTGGATAAGAATTGCGCACTCTAGAGGCTCAAGAAGTCAAGACCCAAGATCGGTTTATATGACAGCTATATCAGGTTATGGACCGATTTAAACCAAACTTGGCGCAGTTGTTGGATATCATAGCAAAATACTTCGTGCAAAAATTCATTCAAATCGGATAAGAATTGCGCCCTCCAGAGGCTCAAGAAGTCAAGACCCAAGATCGGTTTATATGACAGCTATATCAGGTTATGGACCGATTTAAACCAAACTTGGCGCAGTTGTTGGATATCATAACAAAACACGTCGTGCAAAATTTCATTCCAATCGGATAAGAACTGTGCACTCTAGAGGCTCAAGAAGTCAAGACCCAAGATCGGTTTATATGGCAGCTATATCAAAACATGGACCGATATGGCCCATTTGCAATACCAACATAAAATAAAAATAACAATTAATCAGCTGTCAACATATCAGGCTAATGGTCTAGTACATTAGTAAATAGGAAATTAAATTTTAAGATAGTATCTTTATTTTTCAGTGCGTATGTAGATCGCATAGAACTAGATTCCCGATTTGATTTCTGGCGCATCTTGATAGCTTAATTTCGCTTTCATGTTTCGTGTGGAATTCTTACATGACACTTAAAATCTTTGCAGAGTTTGATCTAATTTTGTATTTAACTCTATATAGCTCCCGTATGACCCTTTTCCTATTTCCGTCTTAATTTCAGCCAAAAAACTATAAAGGCAATATATTCGGGCCAGCAATAGAACACAATTTTACTTGCTTGTTTAATTTTTTTATCATGCAAATTTGCCCATGAACATTCCATTGAGGACAAGTCACCTGTGATTGAAATTTAAAACTCTCCTTATCTTTTAGAGCAAGTAATCTCCATTGTGCTGTAATTTTGTAAAACATTTTTTTCCTCAAAACAAATGTTTCAGTAAGTGGGTCACTCGTGTTATTGGCAAACGACGTACACAAAATTCTTTGATAGGGCGAAGGTTAAGGATATATATATTGAAAACATCAAACATTCTTTTCCCTGAACAAACAAATAAGAGCGCACTCAGTTCGGCCAAGGTGAATTTAATATACCCTCCACCATTTATCAGGTTTGTTTAACGATTTTTCATAGGTTGAAAACTATATTAAATAAAGTAATAAACCGATTTTCACCATATTTGCCATGCATATTGGAAGTCATAGAGAAATACTATGTGAACTTTAAAATAAAGCACTGTAAGGTTTATATGGAAGCTAATACTAAACGTGGGTCATTTGGTCCATTTATAATCCCAACCCTTTTATACCCTCCACCATAGGATGTTATGATATCCAACAACTGTGCCAAGTATGGTTCAAATCGGTTCATAACCTGATATAGCTGTCATATAAACAGATCTGGGGACTTGACTTCTTGAGCTTCAAGAGGGGGCAACTCCTATCCGATTTGGATAGGTACGTCCAATGACAAATATCATTAGATCAATATGGAATTCTTTTAACATAACTGTGTATCATAACATCGAAATAAATACAAATATATTCTGGAAGAGTTTGAATTACCAACTAAGATCTGCTTATAGTTGGTAAAAATTTGAATTAGAATTGTGTTTCAACATAAAATTGAGCCTGGTAGCCTTTTCAATATGCATAATATATTTTGGCAAACAAAGAATAATAAAAAATCGTCATGCAATTGGAGCTATTGGGTTGCCTAAAAAGTAATTGCGGATTTTTTAAAAGAAAGTAAATGCATTTTTAATAAAACTTATGGTGATTTCGATTGTGAAAAAAAGTGCAGCATTTTTTCGACATGTTGCACTGAGATCGAAATTTTGTGTTCGATTCTCCAAAAAAGTGTAACCCCACCACCGGATAAATGTTCGTTTGTAATGGTGTTGCCCACTGAAAGTGAAAAAATGCTGCATTTTCTACACCGTGGCTAGGCTAGGATGGAGAATGCCGCACTTTAAATCAGCTGCTATCATCTCATGTGCATGCCACCGTTCAAGCAAATTTTGGTTGAAAAGAAGAAGAAGAAAACAATTTGTAGAATGTTTGGCAAAATATTAAAAAGAAATACATAAAAAAAGAAAAAAGTAATCGCGTTTTATTTAGCTAACGGCATATTAGATGCATTGCTACATTTTACAGCATTATTTGGTTGAAATTACAATATACGGGCATATTAACATGTTCGATTGAAAATGTAAAAAGTGTAAAACTATGAGAGGGATAAGGCAGCATTCCCAAAATGTTGTCCCGTATAAGTGCAATATTAGTGTAACATTTTTTTTCAGAATCGAAATCACCATTAGAATGACCCAATAGCTCCAATTGCATGACGATTTTTTATTATCCTTTGTTTGTCTATAAAAAGACTGGGCAAATAATTTGATAAACGCGCGCCTTTACTTGTTAATTTCAAAATATATTATGCATATTGTAAAGGCTACCAGGCTCAATTTTATGTTGAAACACAATTCTAATTCTGCAGAAAAAGGCCAGAAGTTCTCTGAGCGTGGAATACTAAATTTGCCAGGAAGATGGCAAAAGGTTATCGAACAAAATGGCAATTATATATTTGATTAAAGTTCATTCTAATTTTTATTAAAAATGCATTTACTTTCTTTTAAATAATCCGCAATTACTTTTTAGGCAACCCAATATTTCAGATGTTCAAGATATTGGAGACCTTTAGTAGAAGTCACTGTGCAAAATATCATCCAAATCTGATTCCGTGCTACTTACAAAATTCTTAATTGTTTTCAATACTACTCCCCCAAGTTGGTTCATGTCTGATATTGTGTCTACACCTAAGCGCCGGTATCTGTTGGACGCGAAAGCCGGGCAATCACAAAGGAAATGCTCCAACGTCTCATCATCTTCCCCGCATGCCTTACACATGCTATCACCACCCGCACCGATTTTACATAAGTGAGCTCGTAGTCCTATGTGTCCCGTTATGAAACCAATAGCTATACTGACCTCCATCTTGCTTCCTTTCAGTAATAGCCTAGTCTTCTCACGATCTGGATCCTCCCGTCGGATTTTCGCCGACCGTTGCGCTGTTCCACAATGTTGCATGTGCATTCGTCGCCCACTCCCTTAACTCAGACTGCGTCGATCCGAAAGGCCTTCACCGCAAAATCGTCTGCCCTTTTATTTCCCCTTACTCCGTTATAGCCCGGCACCCAAACAATGCGAATTTTCCCATCCTCAGAGAAGGCGTTAATCCCCTTCCTACACTCCAAAACTGTTCATGACCTTACCGTCCTGGTTGTTATTGCCCTTATGTTCACACTCGACACACCTCGCGTTAGCACCACACCACTTCACGCGTTCCGTGATCACCCGGATCCCCGCCTGTAGGAACGTATTACGTTCAGGCAGTCTAAAACAGATCCCAGTCCCTGGGTTATCAATGTAAACCCCCAGGCCCACTCTGTCCTCTAGCTTTGATCCATCCGTGCAACATGATCTTCCAGATGACAATACTAGGGTTCCGTCAATCCAAGACTGTGCCTCTGGCTGCAGTGCCTCGCACTCTACTTCAAGGTTCATCTCAGGTATCCAATCGGAAACTTCTTCCCTTCCTTCCAGGTTTCCTATCGCCGCCTTGATTATACCGCGATGGTATGCGCTGCTCCCATCCTCAATCCATTCTCCCATCCCCTTAAGTCTCATAGCCGCAGTGGCTGCCTCACACTTAATCTGTATGTCAATGGGTCGGATATCTTGAATAATCTCCAGTGCTATAGTAGGCGTGGTCCTTATCGCTCCGCCTATGCCAAGACAACATGTTCTCTGAACCTGTTGTATGGTCCTTATGTTGCACTTTTTTTCCATAGCACCAAAGTACTGAGGGGTAAGTAAATGCAAATGCAAATTTTGCCCATTAACATTCCTCTGAGGAACAGGGACAAACTTCTCACATATCAATGAGTGCAGTTCGATTCAAGTTTAAGCTCAATGATAAGGGACCCCCTTTTATAGCCGAGTCCGAACGGCGAGCCGCAGTGCGACACCTTTTTGGAGAGAAGTGCGTTTTGAGGAAAGCGTTTTGCAAAATTTTGGCAAGATGGATCAATAAATGCGCTTGCTGTGACTCTAGAAGCAAACAATGCGCTTGCAGTTGCTCTTGGGTTGAAAATCTGGCGAGGTACATATATGACAGCTATATCTAAATCTGGCCAATTTCTATGAAGTTCACCAGTAATATTGAGAGTCATAAGAAAATCCTTCCTGAAAAATTTCGACAGAATCGGCTAACAAATTATCACTTTTTTGCAATATTTCTCAAAATCGGATGCACATATATATGAGAGCTATATCTAAATCTGAACCGATTACGAGTAAGCTCCTCAGATACTGTGGCAGTCGTCGAGGAAAGCGTTTTGCAAAATTTTGGCAAGATGTATCAATAAATGCGCTTGCTGTGACTAGAAGCAAAAATCGGGCGACATATATATATGAGAGCTATATCCAGATCTGAACCGATATTTTCCAATTTAAATAGGCTTTGTCTCTAAGCCGAAAAACATGCCTGTACCAAATTTGAAGACGATCGGACGAAAACGACCTGTACACAAATTAACATGGACAGACGGACAGACAGACGGACATAGCTAAATCGAATTAGAAAGTGATTGGTATACTTATCAATGGGTCTATCTCTCTTCCTTTTCGGTGTTACAAACAAATTCACTAAGTTATAATACAATGTACCACAGTAGTGGTGTAGGGTATAATAAATCTTTATATGACGAAAAATGTCTTTCACCGAAGAAAATGTTTCCTTTGTTGAAAGAAACAGCCTCGAGCAGTTATTTTATGAAAACCAGATGTTTTGTTTCAATAAATAACGAAAGTGAGTTAAGGTTGTTTTTACTCTTCTAAGTTTTTCTTCATAAATTTTTGTTCTTACTTTCAAGATTTGATGACGAAGATCGTTTAAAGATACCCAATTATCCAAATATAGAGAATACATTTTCATCGATGAAAGAGGTTAAACTTGATATTTCGGAACTTTTATCTCAAATTACTGTAAACATTCACGGCTTTGTTCCTTAGTACCTTAATGTACATATTCTTAGATTAGGTTAGGTTAGGTTTAAGTGGCAGTCTCATCAGACTCACTTAAACGTTTTCGTCCATTGTGATACCACAGGAACAGAAGAAGGAAAATGTCTTCTAGTTCCTACTGTTAAACCATCCAAATGAGAACCTAAAGCAGAAATCCTTTTGACTGCTAGTGCGGGACACACACACAGAAGGTGTTCTATAGTCTCTACTTCTTCGATGTCCTCACAGCTTTCGCAAAAGTCGTTGCTGGCAACCTTCAGTCTGTCAGCATGTTTTCCGATTAGACAGTGACCTGTCATGACGGACACAATGATTGAGACGTCTGTTCTAGCCAATGGCAGCAAAGCAGTAGACCTCTTCAAGTCTAGATGAGGCCACATAGTTTTAGAATGCTCCCAGCCCCCGTCTTTGTGACCAATTATCATTCGTTGCCCTTCGGGCCTGGTCCTGAAAACTTAGCTTACATGTGGCGAGATGCTTACTCCCAGATTCCAGTTTCCCTGGAGTGTGTAAGGTAGTTCCTAGTCTCGCAAGCTCGTCTGCTTTAGAATTTCCTGGGATATCTCTGTGGCCCGGCACCCAGAACAGGTGAATTTTGAACTGTTCAGCAAGTTCATGAGAGATCTGTGATAAACGGGGGCGGTTTTTGTATTCAGAAATGCGTTCTCCGGGGATTTAATGACTGCTTGGCTGTCTAAGATGATATTTATGCCAATCGTCGTAATGACATTATATCTTACCCATTCCACCACTTCCTTAATTGCAAGGATCTCCGCTTGATACACACTGCAGTGGTCGGGTAAACTTTTCGATATGACCAGTTTCAGATCTTTAGACTACACCCAAAGCCCACCTGTTCGTTGAGTGTGGAACCATCCGTATAGAAGTCTATGGAACTTCTGTTACCAGGGATGTCGTAGTTCCAATCGGTTCTATCAGGAATATTGGCACAGTACTTTTGATCAAAAAGCGGCTCAGGTAGGGTGTATAGGGTGTAGGGTGTAATCCACACTGCCTGGAACATCGGGCATTGTATCAAGGATGACACAGTGTCCGTTACGGCCACATGACCAATGAGAAAGCTCCCTTAACCTCACGGCAGTGGTTGCTGCAATTTGGGTAGCCACAATGTCCAGAGGCATAGGATGTAGCATTATTATTCAGTGTATCAGATGGTGTCGTTTTTAGTGCGGCAGTGATTAAAATTTGGCTTTTAAAAAAGGAAGATATTTCAGGTCATCTTTTAAGTAAAACCAGAAACACCCTGCGATCAAAATTCGAAACGGTAGATTGTGTCCTTTAGCATTTGCCATTTAAATCTAAAGATGGTATCCTTGTTTTAATTTTTTTGTTTCCTTGGAAGTCGGAAACATTCGATCAAAGAAGAAATTTTAAATTGTTGTATTCGTTTGTGTGTTTAAACCTACCCAATCGCACCGATTTTTTCATATATTTGTTACCCTAATATACCTGTGAATGCACTTACACAGCAAGTGTGTAACACAATGTCATGTGTCAACTAAATGCTGACAAATAATTTGTCATATCTTATGTCAGAACTGACAAAGGTTTTGTTGCTATCTCACCTCAACATTTAGCAACCCACTCAACAAAGTATGCATTTAATATACACGAGCTGACGGCATTTGTATTAAATTTATATTCTGAGATTTAGACTGGAATCCAATCGCAAGGGTTCTTAGGTAGTAGTTTCAATAATTTAGACACTGGTGCACATATTTATTTGAATAAGTTCATTATTTATACTTTAAAAGCCACCTTAAGAGGCTTGAAGTTTACCGTTTGGTATTCATAAAAAACGAAAACGAATGGAAAAGGAATTTTGTCCTCTTTTGCAACATATTGGTAAATAATTTCTTTTTGGATGCACAAATGAGTTAATGCCATCTCATAAACTTACGAATAAAAAGGCATATAGTTCGGCCAAGCGAACTTTGAATACCCACCGCCTTAGATATATATAGTAACCACCTCTGGTTACTATATTATCCAGGTGGAGCATACCTGGAATCACTTTATCGCCCTTTCGACTCTCCGACACCGCCACCCACGCTGCAACGGCTGGTGAGGAAAGCAAAACAGACAGGAAACGAGGTACTAATAGGGTGCGATGCGATTCCCACTTCATTTCATGGGGTAGCACCAACACTAATAAGCGGGGCCAAGCCCAGGCTGAGTTCTCGATTACTAACGACCTAATAACACGTAATATTGGCAACACCTCTACTTTTGTTAATAGGATTAGGGAGGAGGTATTAGATGTGACGATATGTTCGGAAAATCTGATCGATGAGGTTCAGGATTGAAGGGTCTCCATGAAACACTCTTTCTCTGACCATTGATACATTAGGTTTAGAATAACACGGCCAGCGCCGAATCCAATAAACTTCCGGAATAAGTTAAAAACCAACTGGACAAAATTCGGATGGCTACTCAGAAGAAGACTTGGGCAAGATAATTTAGATTGTCCAAGCATTGAAGATATTGACGAAAATGACAACAGGATTACGACTGCACTGGTGGGATCCTTCGAAGATAGTTGTCCTCTTCGGGAAAGGAAATCAGCCCAAGAAAACCCCTGGATGACCGGGGTGATTCGCAATATTGGGAAAGAGGTCCGCAGACTTTTCAATAGAGCACGTCGTAAAAAAAACGGAGGCTTATTGGGATGTGTATTCCACGCGGCTCAAGGAATACAAAAAGATTACGAGTGCGGCAAAACGTGCCTCCTGGAAGCTTTTCTGCGAAAAGGTCGATAGCGTTAATGACGCCGCCAAGATAAGAAAGTTTCTCTCAAAAATCAATGTCCAAACTGGGAATGAGAGCAGAGACAATGGAGGACATGTTGAGGCTTTGATGAAAACCCATTTTCCACAGGATACGACGGGGCTCCCGGAGACACCGGAGTCTTGGAATAAAGACGTTGATCGAAGGTTTATAATAACGGAATTTATGGTGAAGGATTGCTTGAGGAGCTTCAAACCATTTAAGTCACCAGGACCTGATGGAATATTTCCGGCGTTACTGCAGAAAGAGGCAGACTATCTGGCGCCTCATCTGGCCAAAATTTTCACAGCGTGCTTAGGACTGGCATATACTCCGAAAGCCTGGCAGGAGGCAAGGGTGGTGTTTATACCCAAGTCCGGCAAGGCATGTAATGAGACTACAGACCCATAAGCCTTACATCCTTTTTACTCAAAACCATGGAACGTAATGTGTACACAATGATACAGGGTAGGACATCCAGTGAACTGCTCAAATACAAACAGCATGCCTATGTCAAGGGAAGGTCGGTGGAGACTGCCTTTTGTCGCCAATCCTATGGGTGACCACCATAAATGACCTTTTACGGATGCTGGCTGAGAAGAGATTTGAGCCCGTCTGCTACGCAGATGATGTTATAATACTTCTAAGGGGTAAGGATCCGAACCAGCTATGCAGAAGCGCCGAAAGGGTCTTGCATATGACATATGACTGGGCTAGACTCAGAGGTTTCAATGTTAACCCAGAGAAGAGTGAAATGTGCCAGTTCACGAAGAAGACGAAGGTGGGCCAATTTAACGCACCACTTTCCTCAATAGGACCATTTCGATATCTTACAAGGTCAAATACTTAGGTGTGATCTTGGACAGGAAACTGAATTGAAAGTGTCACATTTAGGAGCTAACTGAGAGGGCTCACCGATGTTGGGCACTATGTAGCCGGGCCGTAGGTTCAAAATGGGTCCTGAATCCGAGGATAGTCCACTAGCTCTACAGGAGCGTGTTTAGACCAGTACTTATTTACGCTTCATCAGTTTGGTGGACTGCTATGGAGTAAAAGTACAACATAAGGACCATACAACAGGTTCAGAGAACATGTTGTCTTGGCATAGGCGGAGAGATGAGGACCACGGCCACTAAAGCACTGGAGACTATTCTAGATATCCGACCCATTGACATACAGATTAAGTGTGAGGCAGCCGGCTATGAGACTTAAGGCGATGGGAGAATAGATTGAGGATGGGAGCAGCTCATACCATCGCGATATAATCGAGGCGACGATAGGAAACCTGGAAGGAAGGCAAGAGGTTTCCGATCGGATATCTGATATGAACCTTGGAGTCGAGTGTGAGGCACTGCTGCCAGAGGCACTGTCTTGGATTGACGGAACCCTAGGATTACCATCTGGAAGATCATGTTACACGGATGGATCAAAGCTAGAGGACAAAGTGGGCCTGGGGGTTTACATTGAGAACCCAGGGACTGAGATCTGTTTTAGACTGCCTGACCATAATACGGTACTGCAGGCGGAGATCCGGGCGATAACGGAATTCGTGAAGTGGTGTGGTGCTAACGCAAGTACGGCGAGTGTGAACATCTTTACCGACAGTGTAATTGCCATAAGGGCAATAACAACCAGGACGGTAAGGTAACATAACGTCTTGGAGTGTAGGAAGGAGATTAACGCCTTCTCTGAGGGTGGCAAAATTCACATCGTTTGGGTGCCTGGCCCTAACGGAGTAAGGTGGAATGAAAGGGTAGACGATTTGGTGGTATATGTATGGTAGATGACTGCCGTCAATAAACTTAGTTGACCCGAAGCCTTTCGTGTCAACTTGCGTTCACAAAGTGGTGGACTTTATTCTTACACATCCTCAAAATATATTGTCATAAGCTTCAGTAAAATATTTGCTAAAAATTTTTATTTCTGCACAATTCATTTTTATACCCTCCACCATAGAATGGGGTATACTAATTTCGTCATTCTGTTTGTAACTACTCGAAATATTCGTCTGAGACCCCATAAAGTATATATATTCTTGATCGTCGTATTTCGATATAGCCATGTCCGTCCGTCCGTCTATCTGTCGAAAGCATGGTAACTTTCGAAGGAGTAAAGCTAGCCGCTTGAAATTTTGCACAAATACTTCTTATTAGTGTAGGTCGGTTGGGATTGTAAATGGGCCAAATCGGTCCATGTTTTGATATGGCTGCTATATAAACCGATCTTGGGTCTTGACTTCTTGAGAATCTAGAGGGCGCAATTCTTATCCCATTGGAATGAAAATTTGCAACACGTGTTTTCTTTTGATATCCAACAACTGCGCCAAGTATGGTTTAAATCGGTTCATAACCTGATATAGCTGCCATATAAACCAATATTGGGTCTTGGCTTCTTGAGCCTCTAGAGGGCGCATTTCTCATCCGATTTGACTGAAATTTTGCAAGTAGTGTTTTGGTATTACTTTCAACAACCGCGCTTAGTATGGTTCAAATCGGTCTATGTTTTGATATAGCTGCCATATAAACCGATCTTGGTTCTTGATTTCTTGAGCCTTTAGAGAGAGCAATTCTCGTCCGATTTGACTTAAATTTTGCATGAGGTGTTTTTTTATGACTTCCAACAAAGTACGGCGCAAATCGGTATATAACCTGATATGGCTGCCATGTAAACCGATCTGGGATCTTGACTTCTTGAGCCTCTAGAGGGCGCAGTTCCCATCCGATTTGGAAGACATTTGGACAATGGCTTCTCTCATGACCTTCAACATACGTGTCTAATATGGTCTAAATCAATCAATAGCTTGCTACAGCTCCTATATAAAGCGATCTCCAGATTTTGTTTTTTGAGCCCCTACAAGGCGCAATTCTTATCCGAATGTACTGAATGAACACAATGTTTTCTACAATGTTCAGCATTCATTGTTGCTCCGAATCTTATTCAATATTTGTTGTTTGCCTAAAAAGAAATACCGCGCATAGAAGCAAGTTCTTGCATGTTTTTTTTTTTGGTATATCATAGATTACAATTTAGGATGTAATTTCCCTTCCGCAAGTATTTTTGAACGAGAATTTAAGATTTTTAAATTGGTTATAAAGAAAATTGTTTAGGAAATTTCCATACCCATTTTAGGTATATGAACTACATGCAATTTCTTTGAAAATAGGATATGTTACCATAGTTTGGCAAAATTTCATTACAAAAGAGAACATTTTCATAAAGCGTAAACAATTTTTGTACCAATTTTGTGTAAATTTTTTTCTTTATGATACGATACCCTTTTTTAGTGAATTGTGCGATAGGCCGAAAACTCCAAATCAGTAGAAGTCTTACAATATGATGAAATGTCAAAATACTTATGCCACCCAATATTTTATTATTATTTTATATTTTATATTATATTCTGTTCGTGAATAAAGTATTATTAGCAATTAAAAAGGCGTTAATTTCGGCTGGGCCGAACTTTGGATACCCACCACCTCGGGTATATATGAAACCCCCTAAAACCCTAAATCAAAATGCGGTGAAAATTGCATGTCCCATAGCAGTTATATCGAAATATGGTCCGATTTGGACCACATACTAATAAGTAAAAGTCACTGTTCAATTGTGTATAATAAAATATTGTGCTTTTTGGTAGATATGTATATCTAAAAATAAACCGATTTGAACCATATACAACATGGATGTCGAAAAGCCTAACATAAGTCAATTTAACAAATTAAATCGGATTATAATGCCCCTTTTTTGGGGCCAAGACTTTAAATTGAAATATCGCTATTTATGGCAGCAATATGCAAATCTTGATCGATCTAGACCAAATTGCAGAAATAAGTGGAGGGGACTAACTTAACTCTCTGTCCCAAATTTTTGCAACATCGGAAAATAAATTCGCCTTTTATGGGCCCAAAACATAAAATCGAGTGATCGGTCTGTATGGCTGTTATATCCAAATCTGGACCGATCTGAGTGAAATGGAAGAAGGATGTCGAAGGGCCTAACACAACTCACTGTCTCATATTGCGGCGACATCGGACAATAAATGCGTTTTTTATGGCCCCAAAACTTAAAACCGAGAGATCGGTCTATATGGCAGCTATATCCAAATCTAGACCGATTTGTGCCATAATGCAGAAGTATTTCAAGGGGCTTAACTTAACCCACTGTCCCAAATTTCGGCGACATCGGACAATAAATGCGCCTTTTATGGGCCTAAAACCCTAAATCGGAGGATCGGTCTATAAGGCAGCTATATCCAAATCTGGACCGATCTGAGCTAAATTGACGAAGGATGTCGGAGGGCCTAACACAACTTACTGTTCCAAATTTTAGCAATATCGGATAATATATGTGTCTTTTACGGGCCTAAGACCCTAAATCGGAGGATCGGTCTATATGGCAGCTATATCCAAATCTGGGCCAAATTTACGAAGGATGTCGGTGGATATTACACAACTCACTGTCCCAAATTTCAGCAAAATCGGATAACAAAAGTGGCTTTTATTGGCCTAAGACCCTAAATAGGCGGATCGGTCTATATAGAGACTATATCAAGATATAGTCCGATATAGCCCATCTTCGAGCTTAACTTGCTTATGAACAAAAAAAAGGAATCTGTGCAAAGTTTCAGCTCAATATAATTATTTCTAAAGACTGTAGCGTGATTTCAACAGACAGACGGACAGACATGTCTATATGGTCTTAGATTTTTACGCTGATCAAGAATATATATACTTTATAGGGTCGGAAATGGATATTTCGATGTGTTGCAAACGGAATGACAAAATGAATATATGTATGGTATAAAAATGAATATGAAGGTTTTAAATAAGCCCTTTTATAAAAACTTTTTGTCGTACTAGAAAATTTAAAATCTAATTCAAAAAATTCGGAACTAAACTGTTTTGAAATTAGTTTATCAAAATACTTTTCCCGATGACTCCATGTAAGATCTTGTCGGAAGTTTTAGAATTTTGTTCTTTTGGCTTTGTTGTTCAATGAACAACAAGAAGGTACGCTCATTTTCCGCTTTCCAAAATATAGATTTAAATATTCTGCGAAGAAATCGGGGATAATTTTAAGAATATATATAGTGTTTAGCGCAAGATTTGAACATCCATGTGTCAAATCTTGTGTCATCCATGTCTTAAGCTGGAGTGACATACCACGTAGCACTTATGCGTACTTAAGCAATCAAACGCTGCAAACGACTTTCTAAAAATCTGCTTATTTATTTAATTTCCATCGTTAATTACAATGAAAATTGTACGTAATGTTGTTTAATATGATTTTAATAAAAGACTTTTTCGAACTTACGAATTGCAAAACAATTTTTGAACAGTAAACAAATTCAAATCATGGCGCCCTGAAACGCGTTCAAAGGTGGTTGAAGGTGGTGGTACATACTATACACGCGCATTAAAAATGCAGCAAATTCCACAAAAGCGATGTGCAAAAGTTAAAGAATTTTTAACTTTGACGCCCATTAACACTACACAACACAGAATGTGTTCAATCGTCGAAAAATTAAAATCTTTACTTTTGCGCGTCGGTTTTGTGGGATTTGATTGCAGAGTTGCATTTTTAATGCGTTTTTAGTGCGCGCGAATGATATGTAACTCCACCTTAAGAGTTGGTTAACTTATTCCGTAAGACAAGCATGAATAAGTGCTGCGCGAGGTAAGTAACTCTACCTTAAAGAATGTCCACGATACATTTAATCAACATACGACCTTTGACATTTTGTGAACAGCTTTGTGACATTTCACCATTCAAAACTTTTCTTTACGTCCTACAACAATTCAATAAAGTATTTTGTTTAACGTTGTCTACCTAAAGGGTTAGCGACACCAAAAAGTGACTTTCTCCAACTGTATAAGCGAAGCCTTCCTCGTCCATAAAAGAAAGTTAATGGCATTGTGATTAAATAACGTTTATGGAAGTCAAAGTTATTAAATCTTTTACAGAGCAACCTTTAGGTACAATTCTCAACCACCCAAGCAGAAAGGTGAACTGCCACAAAAGTTGCTATTTTTCCTTGCGTGTGCCTTTAATGTTGGCGAAAAAGTGGGAAAAATAAGTTTTTGTTTCATTAAAAATCCTTTTAAAAGATTAACCGAAATCTAAATGACTGAAATTACCATAACCATGCTTCTTTTTCATTTTATCGTGCATGCTTTTATTGTGTCCCGTTGTCCGTCCATAAATACCCGTGCCTCCACCACTGAAGTGTATTTGTAACTCTGTCGACGACTTTTGAGATTCTTTTGGAAAAATTACTTTAATGTGTCCCAAACTAAAAACACAATTCCATTGAGCCATACGCAGGAAGATTTTCATACTTGTGATGATGACAATGATTTTATCAGACATGTTCGTGTATATGTATGAATGTGTATGTGTCTTTAAGACTCTGAACTCCTGCATGAGACAAAGTCATGAATCCAACGAATGCTTTTTAATATTTCCTAACAATGGCTACAATATGTTTGTGCATTTTGTAACTTCACAATGTTAGGGCTCTCAGCAATGCTTTCTGTGCCCTCTTGTTGGTGGCAAATATTTTCCTGAGAAGGTAGTTGCTTTATAGCCTCCAGTCAGGTCAAAATTGTTCTGCTTCTGATGGGGAAAACGATAAAAGCGAGTGTTTGTGGTTTACACGAATAAACAAACCGGAGCTTGTGGGTGTCAAGAAGATTTTCTTTTTTCGTACGGACGAATTCACATTAGCATGATTTCATATTCAGTAACGAATCTTTGCATCATAAAATTTAGTTTGCATAATTTAAGGTAACACCTTCTTTGGCATACCAAAAAAGATTTACGGATTTAATGCCTAAAACTTCAGAAATATGTTGATGAAAATTTCAAGGAAGAACAAAGAGTTGGCAGGCACCTTTTCGACTTTTAGGCTAAAACGGCCAAAAATGCTTTCAAAAGTTTCTATTTTAAAATTTATTTTAAAATATTTTGTGGTGCGATGACCTACATTTTTTTGTCTGCTCTTTTTGGTTATGGTGGTGCACTAAATTTTGAAAGAGCCAAAGCAAGCAATTTAAATTAAAATAGTGTGTGTACAATGAAAATTAAAGACTAAACTGAGATGAACTTTTCAAAATGGAATACAAAAACAAGTAAGGACTGGCTAAAGTCGGCCAAAGCCGATCATTTGATACCCTACACCACATTGGGAAATTTTTCTTTTCATAAATTCGATATGCAGAATTTCGGCCTAATTCCGTATATATTGTAGGAGTCATAGAGGAAATTGTTGTGCAAAATTTTGATAACATACACTCAACGCGATTTCGAAGCTAACCAAGCTTCATTGTCAGTCCATTCTGTCATAAAATGAGTACATGCTTCCACCTACTCACTAATTAGTGAGATGTGCAGTGGTAGACGCATGTCTTTTTGAGGCGAACATTGTATCAAATCAGGGTACTTTTCTTCGAGCGCAGTAAGAAAGTTACACCACCAACCGCCAATATCTATAACTCAACAATAACATCCAGCATCAGCAACACACATTTTGCCTAAAACGATAGATTATTAACACCATTATGACTTTGGATAATTTTGCTTTTTTTGGGAGGCAAAACATTATTAGGGAGATCGTTATGTTTGGCTATTATACACAAATATGGTTCGATTTAGAATGCATTTAGCATAAATGTGAATGCTCTAAGTCAACTCACTGCAAAAAATTTCAGCAAAAGCAGTTCATAGACACGCCTTTTATTGGCGTGTATGTATAAAAAAGTTTTACATAAAAAAAGAAATTTGTCTGTTTGCGCTTATATTTTTTGGTCCTAAAATCTTATTGAGATTTCATTGCAGGATATTGTCCGGCTTTAGACCATTGTTAAATGCTTTCTCTTCAAAAAATAGCATAGCAAAAAAAAAAATATATAAAAAAAAAAAAATATATAACAAGTAAAAGCGTGCTAAGTTCGGCCGGGCCGAATCTTATATACCCTCCACCATGGATCGCATTTGTCGAGTTCTTTTCCCGGCATCTCTTCTTAGGCAAAAAAGGATATAAGAAAAGATTTGCTCTGCTATTAAAACGATATCAAGATATGGTCCATTTCGGACCACAATTAAATTATATGTTGGAGACCTGTGTAAAATTTCAGCCAATTCGTATAAGAATTGCGCCCATTGGGGCTCACGAAGTAAAATAGAGAGAACGATTTATATGGGATCTGTATCGGGCTATAGACCGATTCAGACCATAATAAACACGTTTGTTGATGGTCATGAGAGGATCCGTCGTACAAAATTTCAGGCATATCGGTAATAATAATTGCGACTTCTAGGGGTCAAGAAGTCAAGATCCCAGATCGGTTTATATGGCAGCTATATCAGGTTATGGACCGATTTGAACCTTATTTGACACAGTTGTTGAAAGTAAAAATAAAATACGTCATGCAAAATTTCATTTCAATCGGATAAGAATTGCGCACTCTAGAGGCTCAAGAAGTCAAGACCCAAGATCGGTTTATATGGCAGCTATATCAGTTTATGGACCGATTTGAACCATACTTGGCACAGTTGTTGGATATCATAACAAAACACGTCGTGCGAAATTCCATTTCAATCGGATAAGAATTGCGCCCTCTAGAGGCTCAAGAAGTCAAAACCCAAGATCGGTTTATATGGCATCTATATCAGGTTATGGACCGATTTGAACCATGCTTTGCACAGTTGTTGGATATCATAACAAAACACGCCGTACACAATTTCATTCGAATCGGATAAGAATTGCGCACTCTAGAGGCTCAAGAAGTCAAGACCCAAGATCGGTTTATATGGCAGCTATATCAAAACATGGACCGATATGGCCCATTTACAATACCAACCGACCTACACTAATAAGAAGTATTTGTGCAAAATTTCAAGCGGCTAGCTTTACTCCTTCGGAAGTTAGCGTGCTTTCGACAGACGGACGGATGGACGGACGGACGGACAGACGGACGGACATGGCTAGATCGACATAAAATGTCACGACGATCAAGAATATATATACTTTATGGGGTCTCAGACGAATATTTCGAGTAGTTACAAACAGAATGACGAAATTAGTATACCCCCCATCTTATGGTGGAGGGTATAAAAATATAATATATAAAAAAATAATATATTATATATAACAAATAAAAGCGTGCTAAGTTCGGCCGGGCCGAATTTTATATACCCTCCACCATGGAGCGCATTTGTCGAGTTCTTTTCCCGGCATCTCCTCTTAGGCAAAAAATGATATAAGAAAAAATTTGCTCTGCTATTAGAGCGATATCAAGATATTATCCGGGTTAGACCACAATTAAATTATATGTTGGAGACCTGTGCAAAATGTCAGCCAATTCGAATAAGAATTGCGCACTTTGGGAGCTCATAAAGTAAAATAGAGAGATCGATTTATATGGGAGCTGTATCGGGCTATAGACCGATTCAGATCATAATAAACAAGTATGTTGATGGTCATGAGAGGATCCGTCGTCCAAAATTTCAGGCAAATCGGATAAGAATTGCGCTCTCTAGAGGCCCAAGAAATCAAAACCCAAGATCGGTTTATATGGCAGCTACATAAGGTTATGGACGTATTTGAACCATACTTGGCACTATTGTTGGATATCATAACAAAACACGTCGTGCAAAATTTCATTCTAATCGGATAAGAATTGCGCCCTCTAGAGGCTCAAGAAGTCAAGACCAAAGATCGATTTATATGACAGCTATACCAGGAAATGGTCCGAATTGAACCATACGTACCACAGTAGTTAGTAGTGATACTAAAACACTATGTGCAAAATTTCAGTCAAATCGGATGAGAATTGCGCCCTCTAGAGGCTCATGAAGTCAAGACCCAAGATCGGTTTATATGGCAGCTACATCAGGTTATAGACCAATTTGAACCATACTTGGCACAGTTATTGGATATCATAACAAAACATGTCGTGCAAAATTTCATTCCAATCGGATAAGAATTGCGCACTCTAGAGGCTCAAGAAGTCAAGACCCAAGATCGGTTTATATGACAGCTATATCAGGTTATGGACCACTTAGAACCATACTTGGCACAGTTATTGGATATCATAGCAAAACACGTCGTGCAAATTTCATACCAATCGGATAAGAATTGCGCACACTAGAGGCTCAAGAAGTCAAGACCCAAGATCGGTATATATGGCAGCTATATCAAAACATGGACCCATATGGCCCATTTACAATACCAACCGACCTACACTAATAAGCGGCTAGTTTTACTCCTTCGGCTAGCTTTACTCCTTCGGAAGTTAGCGTGCTTTCGACAGACAGACAGACGGACATGGCTAGATCGACATAAGATGTCGCGACGATCAAGAATATATATACTTTATGGGATCTCATACGAATATTTAGAGTAGTTACAAACAGAATGAGGAAATTAGTATACCCCCCTTCCTATGGTGGTGGGTATAAAAATCAATATGTGTATGTTTGTAGGTTTGATTGTTTGTGTGTTCCTTATAGACTCAGAAACGGCTGAGCCGATTTTCTTGAAATTTTCACAGATGGTGCATAATGGTGAAAATAGGGTACTACATTTATTGTTATCTGAAGGGGGGGCGGACCCTCCCCCTTACCCTAATTTTCAGAAACGTCAGATTTTGGAGATGGGTGGTGTGATTTAAACGAAATTTTGTGTGCTCTCATATAGTACCCTAAAAATAAAAATTTGGTATCCAAATTTCGGATGGGGTACCTAGGGGGGCCGCCCCACCCTAAAACCTACCATACAAATATTTAGACCTATCACGATTGTATGGGACTCAAATGAAAGGTATTTAGGATAAGAAATCGTATCTGATATCCAATTGTCGGACTAAGTGCTAGGAGGACCACCCCAAGCTCCAACACACCCCTAAATCGGACATATTTACCGACCATGGCAATATGGGACTCAAATGAAAGGTATTTGCGAGTAGAATACGAATCTGATATCCAAATGTGGAACCACGTGTCTGGGGGTCCACCCCTTCCCCAAAACACCCCCCAAACAGGACTTATTTATTGACCATGGGAATATGGGGCTTAAGTAAAAGGTATTTGAGTGTAGAATTGGAATCTGATATCCAAATATGAGATAAAGTGTTTGGGGGGCCCGCCTCTAACCAAAAACCTCCACCAAAGGGGACACATTTACGACCATAGCCACATGGGGCTCAAATGAAAGGTCTTTGGTAGTAAAGCACAAATCTGATATCAATATTCTGGAAAAATGTCTGCGGGGCCACCCCACCTCCACAACACCACCCAACCCCCAAAACACCCCTAAATCGGACATATTTACCGATCATGGCAATATGGGGCTCAAATGAAAGGTATTTGCGAGTAGAATACGAATCTGATATCCAAATGTGGACCACGTTTCTGGGGGTCCACCCCTCCCCCAAACACCCCCCCAAACAGGACTTATTTATTGACCATGGGAATATGGGGCTTAAATAAAAGGTATTTGAGTGTATAATTAAAATCTGATGGGACCAAGTGTTTGGGGGGCCTCCTCTCCCCAAAAACATGGGCCTCAAATGAAAGGTCATTGGGAGTAAAGCACGAATCTGATATCAATATTTGGGAAAAGTGTCTATGGGGCCACCCCATGGGGCCAATAGTAAGTATTCGCTGACTTTTGCAATATGAGGGTCTCAAATAAGAGGGGTTTTAGAGTATAACACGAATCCGATATATATTTTCATGGCCAATTCACTGAGTGGCCGCCCATCCCCAAAACACCCCAAAGCCGGCCATGTTTGCCGACTATGGAAATATGGGGCTCAAATTAAAGGTATTTGGAAGTAGACCACATATATGATATCAACATTAGGGACCAACTGTCTAGGGGACGTCCCACCACCATAACATCCCCCAAATAGGACGTATTTGCTCACCAAGACAATTTGGGTCGTAAAGAGAGTAGAACTAAATATTTATAGTTTTTAGGGCCAATACCCTTAACCGGACATATTTGCTTCTGCAATAAGGAGTTTAAATGAGATTTGAAAACGAATTTGATATCCAATTTTGAGGCCAATGGCAATATGGGGTTCAAAATAAATGATATATATGAGAATAGAGCACGCTGCTGACATATTTTCCGGGCTTAGTGTTGGGGGGACCACACCTATCCCCAAATTGGCCATATTTACCGACCATGACAAAGTGGAGATTAAATGAGAGGTACTGGGGGTAGAGCAAGAATTGATTTTCGGGACCAATTTTCTTGGGGTCTAACCCTTTCCCAAAATACCCCACAAGCAGCAACTTTTTAGTGACCATCGCAAAATGGGGCTTAAATAAAGGTATTTGGGAGTAGAATACGAAATTGATATCCAAATTTAGGACCATGTATTTAAGGAATCACCCCTTCCCCAAAACACCCCGCAAAGGGTACAAAATTTTCGACCATGCCAATATGTGGTATTTAAGATTGGAAAACGAATTTGGTAACCTATTTTGGGCCATGTGTTTGGGGGACGCCTCATCGTGTAAACTCCCCTAAACCAATGGCAATATGGGGTTTAAGTAAATGGTTGTTGAAAGAAGAGCACGATGCTGATATTTTTTCACGGCCAAGTGCCGGGGGGACCACCTCACCCCCGAAAACACCCCTATATCTGATATCTTGAGAGTAGCGGGCTGAAATAAAGTATTTTAAGAATGGAGTGCACCTTACATCCAAACTTAATTTGTAGACCAATAAAGATTTCACTAAAAGCTCTTTAATTGTCGAAAATAAATATTTCAAGGAAACTTTTGTTCCATATAAAGTAAAAGAATGCTCAGCGGAGCGGGCCCGTGTCAGATAGTATATTATAAGTAGCAATCTGGCGATTTGTAATAAAGGGGATAAACCGACCTTTATTACCAGAAACAGGCTGGAGGTAATAAATATTGCCATTGTATCGGATGATATCAGTGGAAGAATATGCTACTGGGAAGCGTTGGATGACCACAGCATCTCTGATCATCGTTATATTAGGTTTAGCGTTGGAGAAAATACTGGCGAGGGATCACTAGTCAAACAGAAGAAAGGCGGGTTGGGATAAATTTCGGCACAAATTCTGCACCATTATCCCTTCTAGAATAGAAAAGGAAGTGGAAACTACGGAAGATATAGACATAGTGGTCAAGTGGATCACGAAGGCCCTGAATGACTCGCTTGGGTCAGCATGCCCTAGTGCCAAGCCAAGGGGTAAACAGCGACCGCCATGGTGGACGCCAAAGCTGGTTGGAATAAGGAAGGACTGCAGAAAACTCTTCAACTGAGCAAAAGCCACAGGAGCACCACACGATTGGGACATCTATAAGGCTGAGCTAAGAAAATATAAGGGCGAACTTAGAAAGGGTTAGAAAAAATCCTGGGTATAATTCTGCAGCTCCATGAATGATACATCTGAGTCGTCAAGCCTAACGAAGATTCTGTCCTCAAGACCTATTACGGTGGGGTATATCCAGAAGTCAGAGAATGTAAGGTCACTGGCTAGTGAGGAAACACTAGAAAAAGGACAACGTGGCGCCAGAAGAGATTGTCACTGATATGCATTCGTTGGAGACCATAAGGGAAATTGTGTCTGAACCGAAAATCCTTTGGGCGATAAGAGGTTTCGACTCCTTTAAGTCGCCAGGCCCTGATAATGTAACCGGTTGAATTACAAGCTATATCTGATGGACTGGTTCCCTGGCTTACGGAGATATACTTTTCTTGTATCAGAATGTCATATATACCTGTGGGATGGAGGGACACGAAGGTCATTTTCATTCCGAAAGCAAAAAAACCCTACCACACGAAGACGAAAGATTTTCATCCTATTTGTCTGTCATACTTTATGCTGAAGACTCTTGAGAGGTTGATAGAAACATATCTTAGGGCAAAAATGCCTGGAGATCGCCTATCGCGGCAGTAGCATATATATAGTAAAGGCATATCCAAAGGCATGAAACAGCCCTTCACGACCTAGTCAGCTACATAGAGGTTTCTCCCGCTGTCAAGGAATATACAATGGTTGCATTTCTTAATATTGAACGTGCTTTCTATAATGTAAAACCGACGTCAATCATGAAAGAGTTGGAGTTTCTAGGCATCAACTCTATCGTAAGAAAGTTTATGAATAACTAACTTACTAAAAGATGCATTACGGCAGACTTAGAATCTGTGGATCTCAAAAGATGGGTCAGCAGAGGAACTCCTCAAGGAGGTGTCTCCTCTACTTTGAAATATAGCCATTAACAAGTTGTCGCGTATGCTGATGACGTGGCAATTGCGGTTAGAGGAAAGTTTTCCAGCACTCTAAGAGATTACCTTCAGGAAGCTCTACGTGCAACAGCAAAGTGGGCTACCGAAAGTGGTCTGGGTATAAATCCGTGCAAGACAGAAGTGGTTCTTATCAGCAGGAGAAACAAGTTGCAGTGGAACCTGTCTCCATGGGTGTAGAGAATGTTCCATTTACAGAAAGCGCAAAATACCTGGTTGTTTTGCTGGACGGGAAACCGAGATTCAAGTCCAACATTTTGGAAAGGGGATGAAAGGCCACTCTTGCCCTATACACCTGTAAGAGAGCCATTGGCAAGAGTTGGGGATTTAGACCGCGTGCAATGCATTGGGTACATAATGCAGTTGTAACCTATAATGTTTTATGGTGTTGTGGTCTGGTGGACGGCGCTTCAAATATTAACCTTCTACTTAACCGGATCCAAAGGATGACTTGTTTGTGCATCACAACTGCACTGAGGATGACATTGTGGCTACCCAAATTGCAGCGACCACTGCCGTGAGGTTAAGGGAGCTTTCTCATTGGTCATGTGGCGGCTACGGACATTGTGTTATATTTGATACAACCTACAACCCTACCTGAGCTGCTTTTTGATAAAAATTAATGTACCAATATTCCTGATATAGCCGATAGGAACTACGGTATTTCTGGTAACAGAAGTTACATAGACTTCTTAACGGATGGTTCCAAACTAATCGAACAGGTGAGCTTTGGGGTGTACTCTAAAGATGTAAAACTGGTCATATCGAAGAGGTTACCCGACCACTGCAGTGTGTTTCAAGCGGAGATCCTTGTAATTAAGAAAGTGGTGGAATGGCTAAGATATAATGTCATTACGACGATTGGCATAAATATCTTCTCAGACAGCCAAGCAGCAATTAAATCCACGGAGAACGCATTTCTGGATACAAAAACCGCCCCAGACTGTCAAAGATCTCTCATGAACTTGCTGAACAGTTCAAAATTCACCTGTTCTGGGTGCCGGGCCACAGAGATATCCCAGGAAATTCTAAAGCAGACGAGCTTGCGAAACTAGAAACTACTTTACACACTCCAGGGACTCTAGAATCTGTGAGTATGCCTTTAGCGACATGTAAGCTTAGTTTTCAGAACCAGGCCCGAAGGGCAACCAATGATTGATGGTCACAAAGAGGGGGCTGTGAGCATTCCAAAACTATGTGGCCTCATCTAGACTCGAAGAGGTCTACTGCTTTGCTGTCATTGGCTAGAACAGACGTCTCAATCATTGTGTTCGTCATGACAGGTCACAGTCTAATCGGAAAACGTGCTGACAGACTGAAGGTTGCCAGCAACGATTTTTGCAGAAGCTGTAGGGACATCGAGGAAGAAGAGACTAGTATTTTTTATTTCATTCATTGAATAATTTATAAATTTAATTTGGTTGCAATATATGTAAGTTAAGTTTTAAAGTAAAAAAAAATAAGAATATCATATTGATATTTGTTATGACATTGGCCTACGGCCGTTAGTCTACTGTTCAAATGCTATAAATCTGTGATAGATTTTCATAGTTTAGAAGTTGAACTCGTGTAACAATTGTTCTCTCTATTGGACACAGATTTTATAAAGTTAGCAAGGATTTCCAATCTATTTTGAAACCATTTAAAATGCAAATTAGATCATTCTCATCAAGCGAAACCTTTTGGAAGTATTGAATTCGGAATTCCCTTAAAGCGGGTCATTTACATAAAAAGTGTTGCAAACTTTCAATTTCGTTTGTATTACACATTGAACATCGATGATTTGAGTTTTGAGGGAAACGGGTTTCATTTAGTTTTATCATGTTGCTTCTGGCCTTAAATATCCACGTTATTTCGTCTTGGGTATAACAGTGGTTCAGGTATAATTGACCTACAGATGCATCAAGTTTACCATAGAACCTTCTCGTTTCATTTGCTTTCGCCCTATAGCCATCAATGTATTTTGATCGCAGGTTTTTTAGAAAACGCTCACTATTTTGAATCCAAGTATGACTTGGGTTGTAGTCAAGACGCTCCATATTGTTTTCCAACATAAGTTCATTTATTTCCTTGACCCAGAAGAGTTGACGCCAATGAATAAGTTTTGCAAGTTTATGTGGAAGCCTTTCTTCGTTGTATTCAAACATGGCTCGATGCAAATATTTTAGGTGTGTACCAAGGGTATGTACGTGTCCATTTTCTACACCGGTTTCGAGCATAAGAATATAAGTGGGTGTAAATGTTGGCAATTTAAGTATTTCTTGAAGAAATATAAACAGAGTTTGTCCACTTCTTCGAAATTAGAGAGCCCCCATACCTGGGACCCATATGTTTGAATTGCTCTACAAACTGCAAGAAAAAGTTTCCATTTCGCGGTAACTGATACATGAGAAGAGAAGAAGAGACTATAGAGCACCTTCTGTGTGTGTGTCCCGGACTAACACTTAGAAGGAGTTCCACTTTAGCATCTTATTTCTTTGAGAACCTGTCTGATTTAGCGGATGTGATCATTCGCAAGTTACTGGGCTTTTTAAAGCTATCTGGATGGTTCAACGGTAGGAACTAGAAGGCATCTTCCTTCTTCTGTTCCTGTGGTATCACAATAGACGAAAACGTCTAAGTGAGTCTGATTAAACCTAATCATATTCAGTAAGATCAAAAAGATAATAATATTTATTAAAATCTATTTAATAAATATTATCATCTTTTTATACCCTCCACCATAAGATGGGGGGTATACTAATATCGTCATTCTGTTTGTAACTACTCGAAATATTCGTCCGAGACCCCATAAAGTATATATATTCTTGATCGTCGCGACATTTTATGTCGATCTAGCCATGTCCGTCCGTCTGTCCGTCCGTCCGTCTGTCTGTTGAATGCACGCTAACTTCCGAAGGAGTAAAGCTAGCCGCTTGAAATTTTGCACAAATACTTCTTACACTACTTCTTACTTCTTTTAAATACTTCTTACTTCTTTGCACAAATACTTCGTAGGTCAGTTCGTATTGAAATTGGGCCATATCGGTCCATGTTTTGATATAGCTGCCATATAAACCGATCTTGGGTCTTGACTTCTTGAGCCTCTAGAGTGCGCAATTCTTATCCGATTAGGATGAAATTTGCACGACGTGTTTCGTTATGATATCCAACAACTGTGTCAAGTATGGTTCAAATCAGTTTATGGTCTGATATAGCTGCCATATAAACCGATCTTGCATCTTGACTTCTTGAGCCTCTAGAGTGCGCAATTCTTATCCGATTGGAATGAAATTTTGCACGACGTGTTTTGTTATGATATTCAACAACTGTGCCAAGTATGGTTCAAATTGGTTCATAACCTGATATAGCTGCCATATAAACCGATATGGGGTCTTGACTTCTTGAGTCTCTAGAGTGCGCAATTCTTACCCGATTGGAATGAAATTTCGCACGACGTGTTTTCTTATGATATCCAATAACTGTGCCAAGTATGGTTTAAATCGCTCCATAACCTGATTCAGCTGCCATATAAACCGATCTTGGCTCTTGACTTCTTGAGCCTCTAGAGGGCGCAATTCTTATCCAATTTGAATGAATTTTGGCACGTAGTATTTTGTTATGATACCCAACAACTGTGCCAAGTATGGTTCAAATGGGTTCATAACCTGATATAGCTGTCATATAAACAGATCTGGGGACTTGATTTCTTGAGTTTCTAGAGGGCGCAATTATTATCCGATTTGGCTGAAATTTTGCAAGACGTTTTGTATTGTTACTTTCAACAACTATGTGAAATAAGGTACAAGTCGGTTCATAACCTGATATAGCTGTCATATAAACCGATCTGGGACCTTGACTTCTTGAGCCTCTAGAGGTCGCAATTATTATCCGATTTGCCTGAAATTTTGTACGACGGATTCTCTCATGACCATTAACATACGCGTTTATTATGGTCTGAATCGGTCTATAGCCCGATACAGTTCCCATATAAATCAATCTCTCTATATTACTTCTTCAGGCCACAAAGGGCGCAATTCTTATTCGAATTGGCTGACATTTTACACAGGTCTCCAACCTATAAATTTAATTATGGTCCAAACCGGACCATATCTTGATATCGCTCTAATAGCAGAGCAAATCTTTTCTTATATCAATTTTATACCCTCCACCATAAGAAGGGGGGTATACTAATTTCGTCATTCTGATTGTAACTACTCGAAATATTCGTCTGAGACCCCATAAAGTATATATATTCTTGATCGTCGTGAAATTTTATGCCGATCTAGCCATGTCCGTCCGTCTCACCGTCCGTCCGTCCGTCTGTCTGTCGAAAGCACGCTAACTTCCGAAGGAGTAAAGCTAGCCGCTTGAAATTTTGCACAAATACTTCTTATTAGTGTAGGTCGGTTGGTATTGTAAATGGGCCATATCGGTCCATGTTTTGATATAGCTGCCATATAAACCGATCTTGGGTCTTGAATTCTTGAGCCTCTAGAGTGCGCAATTCTTATCCGATTGGAACGAAATTTTGCACGACGTGTTTCGTTATGACATCCAACAACTGTGCCTAGTATGGTTCAAATCGGTCTATAACCTTATATAGCTGCCATATAAACCGATCTCGGGTCTTGACTTCTTGAGCCTCTAGAGTGCGCAATTCTTATCCGCTTGGAATGAAATTTTGCACGACGTGTTTTTTTATAATATCCAACAACTGTGCCAAGTATGGTTCAAATCGGTCCATATCCTGATATAGCTGCCATACACACCGATCTGCGGTTTTGACTTCTTGAGCTTCTAGAGTGCGCAATTCTTATCCGATTGGAATGAAATTTTGTACGACGTGTTTTGTTACGATATCTAACAACTGTGCTAAGTATGGTTCAAATCGGTTCATAACCTGATATAGCTAACATGTAAACCGATCTTGGATCTTGACTTCTTGAGCCTCTAGAGGTTGCAATTATTATCCGATTTGCCTGAAATTTTGTACGACGGATTCTCTCATGACCACTAACATACGTGTTTATTATGGTCTGAATCGGTATATAGCCCGATACAGCTCCCATATAAATCTATCTTACTTCTTGAGCCCACAAAGGGCGCAATTCTTATTCGAATTGGGTGACATTTTACACAGGTCTCCAACATATAATTTAATTGTGGTCCAAACCGGACCATATCTTGATATCGCTCTAATAGCAGAGCAAATCTTTTCTTATATCCTTTTTTTGCCTTACTTATATCGATTTTAGCCTAAGAAGAGATGCCGGGAAAGAAGTCGACAAATGCGATCCATGGTGGAGGGTATATAAGATTCGGCCCGGCCGAACTTAGCACGCTTTTACTTGTTTTTGCCTAAAAAGAGATGCCGGGAAAAGACCTCGACAAATGCGATCCATGGTGGAGGGTATATAAGATTCGGCCCGGCCGAACTTAGCACGCTTTTACTTGTTGATCTTACTGAAGATATATACTCATTAACAAGTAAAAGCGTGCTATGTTCGGCCGGGCCGAATCTTATATACCCTCCACCATGGATCGCATTTGTCGAGTTGTTTTCCCGTCATCTCTTCTTAGGCTAAAATCGATATAAGAAAAGAGTTGCTCTGCTATTAAAACGATATCAAGATATTGTCCGGTTCGGACCTCAATTAAATTATATGTTGGAGACCTGTGTGAAATTTCAGCCAATTCGAATAAGAATTGAGCCCATTGGGGCTCACGAAGTAAAATAGAGAGAACGATTTATATGGGATCTGTATCGGGCTATAGACCGATTCAGAACATAATAAACACGTTTGTTGATGGTCATGAGAGGATCCGTCGTACAAAATTTCAGGCATATCGGATAATAATTGCGACCTCTAGGGGTCAAGAAGTCAAGATCCCTGATCGGTTTATATGGCAGCTATATTAGGTTATGAACCGATTTGAACCTTATTTGACACAGTTGTTGAAAGTAAAAATAAAATACGTCATGCAAAATTTCAGCCAAATCGGATAGGAATTGGGGCCTCTAGAAGCTCAAGAAGTCAAATCCCCAGATCTGTTTATATGACAGCTATATCAGGTTATGGACCGATTTCAACCATACTTAGCACAGTTGTTGGATATCATGACGAAATACTTCGTGCAAAAACTCATTCAAATCGGATAAGAATTGTGCCCTCTAGAGGCTCAAGAAGTCAAGACCCAAGATCGGTTTATATGGCAGCTATGTCAGGTTATGAACCGATTTGAACCATACTTGGCACAGTTGTTGGGTATCGAAACAAAACAGGCTGTATGAAATTCCACTCCAATCGGATAATAATTGCGCCCTCTAGAGGCTCAAGAATTCAAGACCCAAGGTCGGTTTATATGGCAGCTATATCAAAACATTGACCGATATGGCCCATTTACAATACCAACGGACCTACACTAATAAGAAGTATTTGTGCAAAATTTCAAGCGGCTAGCTTTACTCCTTCGGAAGTTAGCGTGCTTTCGACAGACAGACGGACGGACGGACAGACGGACGGGCATGGCTAGATCGACATAAAATGTCGCGACGATCAAGAATATATATACTTTATGGGTCTCAGGCGAATATTTCGAGTAGTTACAAACAGAATGACGAAATTAGTATACCCCCATCTTATGGTGGAGGGTATAAAAAGAAAAATTATACTATACTTAGATCCTAGTTAAATATCAATGTTGTTTGTATATATGTATTTTTATATTAGTCTGTGAGGATATATGTATCTATAGACTTAAGAATAAAAAAAATTACAATAAAAAAAATCCTTTCTTTACCAACTGCGAGTCCTAAAATTAAACAGTCGCTTCGCGTATCTTGCCGATATACATTCATTAAATTAAGGTTTTTGGGAAAGGAAGTTTATTTAGGATTCTTGTCAAATCCCCTCTCATCCAGTAATAATTTGCTAGGTTACACAAGTTCACATCTATTTGCTGTGCGTAAGCGTCTAAAAATATACCACCTCATATATGGAAACCATATATAACTATCCTGGTGAACACAGCCATTGATAATTAAAAACGTGCCATTTTGTTTGGTTAGTAAACCACACAGACAAGCCACCCATTCCCACATAAACATGTACAAATGGAGAAAATCCCTGTAAGTTTTAATAAAGATTTATCAAACAGGACTAATGAAGTTGTATTTGTCTCTGTTAATGTTATTTGATGAGAGTGTATGTGTGAGAGACTTTGGGCCATGGAGACGATAACCCACACATACAGTACTCACATACACTCCGATATGTGTAGACATTATTATTAATGTCGTCACAAAGAAAAGATTTAATAAGTGCAAAAGAGTTAACGACTAGATGAAAGTCGGGGTAATTAAACGTGAAACTGGATGTGGGAACGCAAGATGGAAATTAAAGTTGAGCTTTAGGCAAAAATAGAGAGATAATACAACGAAAAATGGTGTCAGTTTATTCTAGAATGAACCAGAATTGTATAGGTACAGTATAAATTGGAAATTTAAATGAGAATGTCTCTAATTATCGTTATGAAAATAAACAAGTAAAAGCGTGCTAAGTTCGGCCGGGCCGAATCTTATATACCCTCCACCATGGATCCCATTTGTCGAGTTCTTTTCCCGGCATCTCTTCTTAGGCAAAAAAGGATATAAGAAAAGAGTTGCTCTGCTATTAAAACGATATCAAGATATGGTCCGGTTCGGACCACAATTAAATTATGTGTTTGAGACCTGTGTAAAATTTCAGCCAATTCGTATAAGAATTGCACCCTTTGGGGGCTGAAATAAATAGAGAGATCGATTTATATGGAAGCTGTATTGGGCTATAGACCGATTCAGATCATAATAAACACGTATGTTGATGGTCATGAGAGGATCCGTCGTAAAAAATTTCAGGCATATCGGATAATAATTGCGACCTCTAGGGGTCAAGAAGTCAAGATCCCAGATCGGTGTATATGGCAGCTATATCAGGTTATGAACCGATTTGAACCTTATTTGACACAGTTGTTGAAAGTAAAAATAAAATACGTCATGCAAAATTTCAGCCAAATCGGATAGGAATTGCGCCCTCTAAAAGCTCAAGAAGTCAAATCCCCAAATCTGTTTATTTGACAGCTATATCAGGTTATGGACTGATTTGAACCATACTTGGCACAGTTGTTGGATATAATAACAAAACACTTCGTGCAAAATTTCATTCTGATCGGACTAGAATTGCGCAGGCTAGAGGCTCAAGAAGTCAAGACCCAAGATCGGTTTATATGGCAGCTATATCAGGTTATGAACCAATTTGAACCATACTTAGCACAGTTGTTGGATATAATAACAAAACACGTCGTGCAAAATTTCATTCTGATCGGATAAGAATTGCGCAAGCTAGAGGCTCAAGAAGTCAAGACACAAGATCGGTTTATATGGCAGCTATATCAAAACATGGACCGATATGGCCCATTTACAACACCAACCGACCTACACTAATAAGAAGTATTTGTGCAAAATTTCAAGCGGCTAGCATTACTCCTTCGGAAGTTAGCGTGCTTTCGACAGACAGACGGACGGACGGACGGACGGACGGACAGACGGACGGACATGGCTAGATCTACATAAAATGTCACGACGATCGAGAATATATATACTTTATGGGGTCTCAGACGAATATTTCGAGTAGTTACAAACAGAATGACGAAATTAGTATACCCCCATCTTATGGTGGAGGGTATAAAAAGTCATTTTATTTAATTTGATCACATTTTAAGAAGGTTACAATGGGCATATACTCAAAAGAAGTGATCCCATGAACTAATTCGAACGAACTAATTTTCAATAAAATTTAACTTTATTTAGCGCTAAAGTAATTTTTTATTCGATTTTAGCTTTCTTTGTTGTTGAATATAGCGAAATCACATGAACTTCTGGTTAGTTTTGCGACAACTTGATCAAATTAATTTATTCTTTATTTTGTACTTATGGTAAACAACCGTGTATGACAATTTCAAACCGTATAGAATTAATTGTTGGAATAAAATATTAGAAATGTTTACTAATAGTAAATTAAAATGACAAATATTTTGGTTTTATCTTTTGGCCAAACTAATTCAAAAGAAATAATTCGTTACTTTGAGCATATGACAAACAATCGCAAAATAACATTTTAATTTATTTGAAGCTAATTGGTGAATTGAAATAGTTTAAATTTTTACTGTAAATAAACCTTTAAAAACATATTGCAGAACCTGTGCCTTTACTTTATTTGTATATTGGCATTAAAATATTCAGTGCTTAATGTTTAGTTTGCTACAATCCTCATTGAATTTAGAACAAGTAAAAAGACGTTAAGTTCGGCCGGGCCAAACTTTGGATACCCGCCACCTCGGGTATATATGTAAACCACCTATTACCAAAATCCCATGAAAATTGCATACGTTATGTCCTATAGCAGTTATATCGAAATATGTTCCGATTTGGACCAAATACTAATAAGTACAACTCATTGCTCAATTGTGTATAACAAAATATTGGTCCTTTTAGTAGCTATATCTAAAAATAAACCGATCTGAACCATGCACAATATGGATGTCGAAAAGTCTAACATAAGTCACTGTGTCAAATTTCAGTGAAATCGGATTAAAAATGCGCATTTTATGGGGCCAAGACTTTAAATCGAGATATCGGTCTACATGGCAGCTATATCCAAATCTGGACCGATTTTGGTCAAGTTGAGGAAAAAAATCGAAGAGCCGAACACAACGCACTGTCCCAAATGTCGGCGAAATCGGACGAAAAGTGCTCCTTTTACGGCCCCAAAACTTAAAACCGAGAGATCAGTCTATATGGCAGCTATATCCAAATCAGAACCGATCAGGGCCAAATTGAAGAAAGACGTCGCAGGGCCGAAGACAACTCACTGTCTCAAATCTCAGCGATATCGGACAATAAATATGCCTTTTATGGCCTCAAAACCTAAAACCGAGCGATCGGTTTTATTGGGTTGCCCAAAAAGTAATTGCGGATTTTTCATATAGTCGGCATTGACAAATTTTTTCACAGCTTGTGACTCTGTAATTGTATTCTTTCTTCTTTCAGTTATCAGCTGTTACTTTTAGCTTGCTTTAGAAAAAAAGTGTAAAAAAAGTATATTTGATTAAAGTTCATTCTAAGTTTTATTAAAAATGCATTTACTTTCTTTTAAAAAATCCGCAGTTACTTTTTGGGCAACCCAATAGAATACGAATCTGATATCCTAATATGGGATATTCTATATTCAAATACCTTTTATTTAAGCCCCATATTCCCATGGTCAGTAAATAAGTCCAGTTGGGAGGGTGTTTTGGGGTAGGGGTGGACCCCCAGAAACGTGGTCACACATTTGGATATCAGGTTCGTATTCTACTCGCAAATACTTTTCATTTGAGTCTCATATTGCCATGGTCGATAAATATATCCGATTTAGGGGTGTTTTGGGGGTTGGGGTGGTCCCTCTAGCACTTGGTCCGACAATTGTGTATCAGATACGTTTTCTTTTCCTAAATACCTTTCATTTGAATCCCATATTGTCGTGATTGGTCTATATATATATATTTGATAGGTTTTAGGGTGGGGCGGCCCCCCTAGGTACCCCATCCCAAATTTGGATACCAAATTTTTATTTTTAGGGTACTATATGAGAACACACAAAATTTCGATTAAATCTCACCACCCATCTGCGAGATCTGGCGTTTCTGAAAATTAGGGTAAGGGGGAGATCCGCCCCCCTTCAGATATCAAAAAATGTAGTACCCTATTTTCACCACGGGGTCATTATGCACCATCTGTGAAAATCGGTTCAGCCGTTTCTGAGTCTATAAGGAAGACACAAACATACAAACCAACAAACAAACCTACAAACAAACACAAATTTATTTTTATACCCTCCACCATAAGATGGGGGGTATACTAATTTCGTCATTCTGTTTGTAACTACTCGAAATATTCGTCTGAGACCCCATAAAGTATATATATTCTTGATCGTCGTGACATTTTATGTCGATCTAGCCATGTCCGTCCGTCCGTCCGTCCGTCTGTCTGTCGAAAGCACGCTAACTTCCGAAGGAGTAAAGCTAGCCGCTTGAAATTTTGCACAAATACTTCTTATTAGTGTAGGTCGGTTGGTATTGTAAATGGGCCATATCGGTCCATGTTTTGATATAGCTGCCATATAAACCGATCTTGGGTCTTGACTTCTTGAGCCTCTAGAGTGCGCAATTCTTATCCGATTCAAATGAAATTGTGTACGACGTGTTTTGTTATGATATCCAACAACTGTGCAAAGCATGGTTCAAATCGGTCCATTACCTGATATAGCTGCCATATAAACCGATCTTGGGTTTTGACTTCTTGAGCCTCTAGAGGGCGCAATTCTTATCCGATTGAAATGGAATTTCGCACGACGTGTTTTGTTATGATATCCAACAACTGTGCAAAGCATGGTTCAAATCGGTCCATAACCTGATATAGCTGCCTTATAAACCGATCTTGGGTCTTGACTTCTTGAGCCTCTAGAGTGCGCAATTCTTATCCGATTGAAATGAAATTTTGCATGACGTATTTTATTTTTACTTTCAACAACTGTGTCAAATAAGGTTCAAATCGGTCCATAACCTGATATAGCTGCCATATAAACCGATCTGGGATCTTGACTTCTTGACCCCTAGAAGTCGCAATTATTATTACCGATATGCCTGAAATTTTGTACGACGGATCCTCTCATGACCATCAACAAACGTGTTTATTATGGTCTGAATCGGTCTATAGCCCGATACAGATCCCATATAAATCGTTCTCTCTATTTTACTTCGTGAGCCCCAATGGGCGCAATTCTTATACGAATTGGCTGAAATTTTACACAGGTCTCCAACATATAATTTAATTGTGGTCCGAAATGGACCATATCTTGATATCGTTTTAATAGCAGAGCAACTCTTTTCTTATATCCTTTTTTGCCTAAGAAGAGATGCCGGGAAAAGAACTCGACAAATGGGATCCATGGTGGAGGGTATATAAGATTCGGCCCGGCCGAACTTAGCACGCTTTTACTTGTTATATATAAGAAGATTTATGTTTGCCAATTAGGCCCGTCACGTGTTTTGATTGCTAATGACAATGAGAAGGATTTTTGATAAATTAAAAAATCCAATTAAAGTGGTTTTTAATACTATAAACCAATTTATTTGCAGGTTGCCCTTTATATATTGCTTAAAAAATATATATATTTTTGATGATCCCAGGCTTCGAAAACGGAAGAAAAAAATTATAAACAATCTAATTCATATTCATAATTAAAATGAATCATAATAAATACCAAACTTAGAATTTTGCGCTTAATATCCAGAAATCTAGGTCCACTTATGTTGTCTTCTGTCCTCAGTGCCGATTTCCAAGTCAATTTATTCTATATATAGATAATGTAAATGCAGTTTTAGCTACGAACATTCAGCCTCCTTATATAGCAACGCCGAAACCTGTCATCAGCTCATGGCTTTACCATAAAGATTCCGTCGCTTTCGTTAATCCTGTCGTATCCTGTGAAGAATGCGTTTTCATCATCTAATAACCTTTTAGTTTGGACATAAGTTTTTGAGAGACTCTTTTTTATCTAAGCAGCATCATTAACGCTATCGACGTGTTTGCAGAGAAGCTTCCAGGAGGCTAGTTTTGCCGCTTTGGTAATCTTAATATATTTTCCTTGAGTCGTGTATAATACACATCCCAATAATCTTCCGTTTTTTATGAATTGCGCTCTTGCAAAGTCTTCCTAATGTTGCGAATCTCCCCGGTCATCCCGGGTTTTTCATTGGCTGATTTTTTTTCTCATAGAGGGCAACTATCTTCGAAAGACCCCACCAGTGACACTGTTGTCAATGTGTTCTATGCTTGGACTGCCTAATGTTCCAATATTAGGATCTTTGCTTATCACAGTCTTTCAATGTTAAGAAAGTCGGTTATGGTCCGCCGTTGGCCCCCTGTTCGTTAGACGGTAATGAGTCACCTGCCACTGCAGGGCCTGATGTTTCAATGTGAGGATCATTGCCTATCTTAGTCTTCCCAATCTTAAAAAAGACAGCATTTTCCCCATAGATCGTCATGCGTTTGGTCTTATCCAAACTTGGTCTTATCCAAATCATGCCGTTGCGAATTGGCTGCCCCATCTCTTGATTACGACCGACGCTTCTGTGAGCTGGAGGATATGCACCCTTCTAGGTTGCGTGTAGATTTTGAACGAGGGTTTTTTACGGTATCAGAACATTCCACTGACGCAAAGCTCAGCGTCAAGAAGTCCCTTCTTAACTAGATCCTCCACTTGAGACCGATGATCTTGCGAAATCATACGGGATTCACTGCAGGACACTGTCTAGAGTCTCCATTGAGTGAGGACTGTCTTGATCTTCCCATACTACCTGAAAGCGGCAAGTTCTTTTCCAGCGTTTTAGCAGTGATATGCTCTTCGGGAGACTTGATTATCTTTTCAGTTCCGTAGAAGTGCTTCGAATTTCAGTTTTATCCCATCCAGCATCCTACACTTTCGTCCGATTGCGCTGACGGTGCATACTCCTGAATGCGCTGGATTGCTTTCTCGGTCTTTTTGTAAGCTTAGCAAAGTTTATCCTTCACTTCCTCATTTATTAGCCTGACGACTGGTTGTGCATTTGAAGCATTACTCTTGACAACAGGTGCCAAGACCCACACCTAATTATATTTTTATACCCTGCACCATAAGATGGGGGGTATACTAATTTCGTCATTCTGTTTGTAACTACTCGAAATATTCGTCTGAGACCCCATAAAGTATATATATTCTTGATCGTCGTGACATTTTATGTCGATCTAGCCATGTCCGTCCGTCTGTCCGTCCGTCCGTCCGTCTGTCTGTCGAAAGCACGCTAACTTCCGAAGGAGTAAAGCTAGCCGCTTGAAATTTTGCACAAATACTTCTTATTAGTGTAGGTCGGTTGGTATTGTAAATGGGCCATATCGGTCCATGTTTTGATATAGCTGCCATATAAACCGATCTTGGGTCTTGACTTCTTGAGCCTCTAGAGTGCGCAATTCTTATCCGATTCGAATGAAATTGTGTACGGCGTGTTTTGTTATGATATCCAACAACTGTGCAAAGCATGGTTCAAATCGGTCCATAACCTGATATAGCTGCCATATAAACCGATCTTGGGTTTTGACTTCTTGAGCCTCTAGAAGGCGCAATTCTTATCCGATTGAAATGAAATTTTGCACGACGTGTTTTGTTATGGTATCCAACAACTGTGCAAGTATGGTTCAAATCGGTCCATAACCTGATATAGCTGCCATATAAACCGATCTTGGGTCTTGACTTCTTGAGCCTCTAGAGTGCGCAATTCTTATCCGATTGAAATGAAATTTTGCATGACGTATTTTATTTTTACTTTCAACAACTGTGTCAAATAAGGTTCAAATCGGTCCATAACCTGATATAGCTGCCATATAAACCGATCTGGGATCTTGACTTCTTGACCCCTAGAAGTCGCAATTATTATTACCGATATGCCTGAAATTTTGTACGACGGATCCTCTCATGACCATCAACAAACGTGTTTATTATGGTCTGAATCGGTCTATAGCCCGATACAGATCCCATATAAATCGTTCTCTCTATTTTACTTCGTGAGCCCCAATGGGCGCAATTCTTATACGAATTGGCTGAAATTTTACACAGGTCTCCAACATATAATTTAATTGTGGTCCGAAATGGACCATATCTTGATATCGTTTTAATAAAGGGTGATTTTTTTGAGGTTAGGATTTTCATGCATTAGTATTTGACAGATCACGTGGGATTTCAGACATGGTGTCAAAGAGAAGATGCTCAGTATGCTTTGACATTTCATCATGAATAGATTTACTAACGAGCAACGCTTGCAAATCATTGAATTTTATTACCAAAATCAGTGTTCGGTTCGAAATGTGTTCAAATTTTGACAAATTTTGTTCAGCGATGAGGCTCATTTCTGGTTGAATGGCTACGTAAATAAGCAAAATTGCCGCATTTGGAGTGAGGAGCAACCAGAAGCCGTTCAAGAACTGCCCATGCATCCCGAAAAATGCACTGTTTGGTGTGGTTTGTACGCTGGTGGAATCATTGGACCGTATTTTTTCAAAGATGCTGTTGGACGCAACGTTACGGTGAATGAACACATTTCGAACCGAACACTGATTTTGGTAATAAAATTCAATGATTTGCAAGCGTTGCTCGTTAGTAAGTCTATTCATGATGAAATGTCAAAGCATACTGAGCATCTTTCTCTTTGACACCATGTCTGAAATCCCACGTGATCTGTCAAATACTAATGCATGAAATCCTAACCTCAAAAAATCACCCTTTAGCAGAGCAACTCTTTTCTTATATCCTTTTTTGCCTAAGAAGAGATGCCGGGAAAAGAACTCGACAAATGCGATCCATGGTGGAGGGTATATAAGATTCGGCCCGGCCGAACTTAGCACGCTTTTACTTGTTTATTTTTGTGTTTGCTCTCAGTGTTTTCTCTCCCACTCTCTCTCTCTCTCTACTTATTACTCCACTTAAACAATTTTATAAGTTTTGTCAGTGATCGACGAGGGGATTTGAACCAAAGAGCGTTAGAAAGAAGACGAGAGAGTTTCTGCTTTGTCTTCCCAATACCGTAAAATAACTCGCGTTAAAGACACAACCTTTTCAATGTATTCCAATTGGATTCACATTGAGGGTTGCAACATTTTCGGGTTATTCTGTTTTGATTCAGGCATTCGTTCGAGCATTTTTCGGTAGTTTGCTTTGTTTCTTTGCAACCGAAAGTTGGAATAAAGGAAAAACGAAATATCGTAAGCAATTCAAACATGTTGTGTCTTTAAACTTTGTCACCCGTCATCCCGAATAGGGCTCTAATGCCAGCTCTTCTTCTTTCTTACGCTCTTTGATTTGAACTCATCAGATTGTATTTGGCAGTCTTGCGCGCATCCTCTAGCCTACCAACATCACTTTGTTAATGATGGAGTAACGCAATAAGCATTACTACACAACAATAAGTTTGTCAAATAAATTAAATTTAAAAAAAAGTGTTAAAATGACAAAAAAAATTTAATGAGAAACACGTCAAAAATTACGCTGATTTTTCTAAAATTGGTTTAAAGAAAAAGAAAAAAACCAAACAAAAATTCGCGGCTGGGGATTCGAACCTGAGTTTGCGAATCTAGTACGTGAATTTTCTTAATTCCACGCAAGTTCGGTAAATAGTATTTGAAACTAATTTGGTAAATAGTACTGGAAACCCAAGTGCATAAATAACTAAAAAAATTTAAATTTTGCTCATAACCATTCCACTAAGGAACAGGGGCAAACTTCTCACATATCAATGAGTGCAGTCCGCTTCAAGTTTGAGCTCAATGATAAGGGGCCTCCTTTTTATAGACGAGTCCGAACGGCGTGCCGCTGTGCGACACCTCTTTGGAGAGAAGTTTTACATGGTATAGTACCTCACAAATGTATTTTTTCGTATTTTTTCAAAGATGCTGTTGGACGCAACGTTACGGTGAATGAACACATTTCGAACCGAACACTGATTTTGGTAATAAAATTCAATGATTTGCAAGCGTTGCTCGTTAGTAAGTCTATTCATGATGAAATGTCAAAGCATACTGAGCATCTTTCTCTTTGACACCATGTCTGAAATCCCACGTGATCTGTCAAATACTAATGCATGAAAATCCTAACCTCAAAAAAATCACCCTTTATGAGCACTACACAGGCTGGAATTTTAAGCTCCGATCTGTGTGGTGCTCATTGTTATCTCGAGAAGCTTAGCTGCGAGCTACCGGGCGTGTCCACTCGTTGGTGATACTGGAATGCTCCATAATTACAATCGTGGACAATCAGAGGTATCGAGCGGAGAGTCTCAGTGAGAGGTCGGGCGTCACCGGCTGTTGTATAAATACTGAGTGCATATAATGCTCGATATGACAAGGCGAGCTATTTGCGCATTTAAATGACCAATGGCCATTATATTCCCGCGGCGATCGGTCCTTTGGAACGAAACGAGTTTGCTCACCTATAGGAGTTAGACGAAGATCGCCACCTCCACATACAGACATGTGACTACAACAACAACAGCCACAAACTAAAACCAAATCGGGATGTGATTCCAAATCGATTCGCACACTCAATGGGTCTATTTCTCTACCTTATGGATGTTACAAACAATTGCACTATGTAATAATCAGTGTTGCCACTTAAGAAAATTATTTCCTACCAAAATTAAACAAAAATTCTACCAAGCCCGACCAAAACCTACCAAATGTTATATTAGCCAAATATGTGGAATGTGTTTCTATACACACCACCGAAGAGTTGGTAATTTTTAATATACTAGCTACCCCGGTGTGCTTCGCTACACACTTAAGTGTTTGTTGTCCCCTTTTAACATAGTCCGAATTTGAAAATAATTTATATTTAGTATTTAACTCACAAATATCTTTCTTTAGAATGCACTATTGTCCCGTTTGGAATACATGTCTATTTGGGTCATATTTTGAGTTGGGACGATCCCTGGCGTATTGACCCAAATGTTTGTATATGTTTCCTATTCTACTCTCAAATACCTTACGTTTGAGTTCATTTTCAAAATTTTTATATTGACATCGAAGGTGGTTTCAATAATGTAAATCATGAAGGAGTTGGAGTTTCTAGGCATTAATTCTACCGTAAGAAAGTTTATTAATAACTTACTAAAAGATGCATTACGGCGCGCTTGGGATCTGTGGATCTCAAAAGATGGGTCAGCAGAGGAACACCTCAAGAAGGTGAACTGTCTACTCTACTTTGGAATACAGCCACTAACAATATATTTTTGTCTCTGGAAGAAAAAGGTTTAAAAGTGTTCGCTCATGCTGATGACATGGCAATTGCGGTTAAGGGAAAGTTTCCCAGCACTCTTAGAAATATACTTCAGGAAGTCTCCGTGCAACAGCGAAGTGGGCTACCGATAGTGGTCTAGGACTAAGAGTTTTAGATACAAACTTCTCTTGTGTAAGTTTCAAGTCTATCTGAATCTTTATTTCAAATTTTCCTTAACGCTAGCTTAATAAATAAATGTTTACAATTAGCTGATGAATTCTTCATAGTATATGTTTTCATTATGGCTCGCTATGGGTGGTCAAATGATATTTGCATTGATCTCTGTTTCTCTGTGGCTGGTTGGGGTAAATGGATTTTGTATATACAAAATCCATTTGCGACAATTTCGTTGATCATGGATTTTTGCTAATGCTGCAAAAATCCATAGTCATAATGAATTAAAATTCTGCGGACAGCGTGGGTGGCCCTGTAACTCCCCCAACGCTTGTTTCGGGCTCCGTCCTCGGAGTCGATGATAGATTTAACTTAAATCTTTTTACACTTTGATATGAAATAAGTATAATTATAATTGATATTAACAAATACAGACATGTATAATGGTAATTTGACACTTTTTGATGTTTTTCAATTTTGTTTCTATTTTGGACATTTTTTGTGTCCAATATTTCCATAGTAAGTTCTTCTTTGGTTGTATTTGTAAATGGTATAGCTTTAATAAACTCAGGGTTTAAATAATGGTGTTTAATAGTGTTTTCGACATTTGTAAAAGATTGATTTTTAAGGTATAAAGTACAATTTTTGTATTTAATCCATTTTGTTCCTTCTACAAAAATATTATGACCACAAGTAGTTTTCATTTTGGTTTTATGAAATTTCTGTATTACAATAGAGCCTGGCGTTATAATTTTTATTGTTTCTTCTGCTTTTTTCTTAATTCTAATGCAATTTTTTATTATGGATTTTGTAAAAATATCGATAATACATTCATCATTTAATTTTACAAGATTGCTTGCTTTTTCCGATTTCTCATTAAATTCGTAAACAATACCGTCTTTTAACAATATTTCTTTGTGCTTAAAACTAATTGTTTCATTTTTATCATCCAAAATTTCAAAAAGACGATATTTTTCATATTTTTCTTTTCCGTATTTAGGAATTAATAGAGTAAATATAATAATATTATGCTTATATAGTAATGACACTAAATCAATATTTTTAAATTCTTCGTCAGATTCTATCAGTTTTGTTTCTTGGTCTGTCAAAATATTTCTTGTGAGGATACCTAATCGGCTGGTCAAAATAACGTCCTCTATTGTGTCGATAAAATGAAGTAAAGAATTAATGTCATTGTGTATTTGAAAACATACTTTCAAATAGTAATAATGTTCCCTAATCTGAGTATTTAATACAAGACTTTTTATTTGGCTGGAAATATATCTTTCAATATTCAAAATATTTTTGTTTAGAATTTCTATCTGTTCCTGTAATTCCTTGTTTATTTTAATTTGTTTGTTATTTTCATTAATAAGTTCGGTATTTTCTGTATCTAAATTATGTAATGCATTATAGATTGCTTTTTCATCCTCACTGTCCATGGTTCCTGCAATAACTTTTAATGTTTTCCCTAATAAGTCAATTAATCCTCTTTTATTTCTTATTTTTGGTGTTAAAGCTTTAAGTTTTGTATCCAGTTCCCTAAAATTCCTAAGCAACGTCCTATGTATATAGTCATTTTTTGTGTCACTTGGTAGCGTTTCATTTAACATCTTAATATTAACTTCTATTTGGTTTCTAGCAACTTCTAGTTCTGTTATATTAATTATGTGTAATACTTTCATATTATACTCAATAAGCCGCACTTCATCCACTTTGATTGGTAAATAACCATTGTTGTTGTCCAAATCGATTATTTCGATATTCTCCGCATGAATTCCATATATCAAAATTATTAGTACCAACAAAGTTGTCATTGTGATCTAATAGAATATAAGATCAAGGAAGACCAATTTAGACAATTATAATAATTATTTGTTATTTAGATATATATATATATATATATGTATAAAATTAATGCAGTAATCTTTAAAATTCGATTTTATGCTCCTGTATTGTTGCTACTAATTATTTCGTTTAACAGCATTACCCCTTCTAGTGGTTTGTTGCACTGGGAATCTTACGTTCTGTGCGTTTTGGAATTTCTTTTTCTTTTTAACATGTGTTTTATAATAAATTTGTTTTGAATTTTGGTCTTTTAAATGAGAGTCGTCAATTTTCCTTCCTTCTATTTTCCTGAATTTCTGATAATTTTTGCCTCCTCTAGTCTCTTTGATATAATTGATGCCGTCTTCTAGAATTTTTTCTCCTATCCTTGATTCATTCAGTTTATTAATTACTTGTTCCTTTTTCTTTAGCATCCTATCATATATATCCGGGTATTGAGATTCATTAATCTTCCCTTGAATAAAATCAATTGGTTTTATATTTGTTGTACTATGTATAGTATGGTTGTAGAAACCATTTATTTGAATCATCTGTTCTTCTATAGAAATGTCAATTTTGCTTTGCTTGAGAATTCTTAAATGTTCATTGATAGTATTATGTAGCCTTTCAATATCGCTATTGCTATTATGATTTAAACTTGATGTAAAGTTAATTTCAATATTCTTTTCTTTTAAGAACTCCATCATTCCATGTGATTTCATTCCGAGTTCGTTATCTGTTACAATTTTTTCAATATTTCCATAAGAGCTTAAATATCTTAAGATGCATTTCCTAAATTCGGGGTCTGATCTATTGGTAACACGAGTTATAAGTGCTACTTTACTAAATTTGTCTATCATGGTAACAAATATACTTTTATTTATGGAATAAAATACATCCATATGGATAATTTCATGTGGTCTTCTAGGGGTTTCAGATATTTTATAAGGAACTAGATCTGGATTCCTTTCGTATTTTGACAGCATACAAACTTCACAATTGTTTATAAATTCCGATACTTTCTTATACAAATATGGGTAATAATATTTATCTTTAATTTCTTTGTAGTTTTCATTGCATCCTCTATGGTTATTTTTCAAATGTTCATTAGAGATTATCTCTTCTAAATACTCCTCGTCGAGGATATCAATTAATTTCTTGAGACATCTGACAATTTTTAGATTACTATAATCTTTAAATAAGATTGATTTTAATTTATTAAATATGTCATCATCTACAAATAGTGCGTTTGTTTTTTCGTGATCAAAATGATTTTCTATAATTGTTTTCAGGAAATCATCGTCAAATTCCTTTGCCTTTATTACTTTTCTTTTGTGGTTATGTATGACTGAGTTTCTAATTGATACAGCGCCTGATATTATTTTTTGAAATATAACTTGATTGTCATAAATATTTATTGGTTTTTGCAATTCCTTAATTGAATTTAGATTTTCATTATTGTTAAAATTTTGATTTGATGATATGGTATTATTAATTTCAATTCTACTAAGACAGTCTGCCACCTTATTTAGGTGTCCTTCTTTATAGTTTATTTCATAATCATACTCTCCTATTTGAAGTCTCCACCGCATTAATTTCGAATTTGGCTCTTTTAAGTTATTTAACCATATTAGTGGTTTGTGGTCAGTAAAAAGTTTAATTTTCCTGCCATAGACATATGGCCTAAATTGTTTTAAACACCATACAATTCCAAGACATTCTTTCTCAATGGTGGAATAGTTTATTTCGTGTTCATTCAAAGTTCGAGATACGTATGCAATCGGTTTATCGTTCTGCGATAGAACTCCTCCAATAGCAACATTGCTCGCATCCGTAGTAATTTCAAAAGGTAAACTGAAGTCGGGATAAACTAATATTGGAGCATGAACCAACTTTTCCTTCAAAATGTTAAATGCATCGATGTAATTTATATCTTTTATATCTAAAATCGAGTCCTTTTTCAAGTATTTAGTCATGGGTTTAGTAATGTGTGCATAATTTTTTATGAATCTTCTATAATAGCCCGTCATTCCCAAGAATCTTTTTATTTCCTTTTCAGTTCTAGGAATTTGTAATTTTCTTATAACTTCAATTTTAGCTTGGTTCGGGGACACGCCTTCTTCATTTACTGTATGACCCAAAAATTCGACTTCTTTCCTGAAAAATTCACATTTATCTAATTGAATTTTGAGCCTTGCATTTCTTAATTTGTTAAGCACTGATTTCAAATTTTTTACATGTTCTTCTAGTCCATTGGAAAATACAATAATATCATCCATATAAACCATACACTCCCTTTTCGAAACATTTTCCCTTAAAATATTATCTACCAATCGTTGAAAAGTGCTCGGTGCATTTTTCAACCCGAATGGCATTCTATTAAATTCATAATGGCCGTTATCTACTGAAAATGCAGTTTTTTGTCTGTCCTTTTCATGGACTTCGATTTGGTGAAAACCGCTTTTGAGGTCAAGAATAGAAAAATAATTCGATTTTCCTAACTTGTCTAATATATCTGTTATATTTGGAATCGGATAATTATCCTCAATGGTTTTATCATTTAATTTTCGATAGTCAATGACTAATCTAAATTTCTTCATGCCCGATGCATCTGATTTCTTTGGTACAACCCAAACAGGACTGTTGTATGGACTACTGCTCGGTGCAATAATTCCATTACTTAACATTTCCAAAATCTGTTTTTGGATTTCATCTTTGTATATATAAGGGTACCGATAAATTTTACTTCTTATTGGTATTTCATCAGTGGTATCTATAGTATGCTTAATTTCGTGGGTAAAAGTCAATTTTCCATTATCAGAAAGTAAAACCTTAAAATCCCTAATTAGTTTCTCCAATTCTAATCTCTCCTTAGAATTAAGGTGTTCGGTTCTAATTTTCTTTAGAACTGAATCAACATCTATAATTTCGCTATTGATTTTTCCACTAATATCATTAATATTATGAATTTCCGAAATTTCTTCATACGTCAAAATCACTCCTGTATCCAAAACAATAGGTTTATTTGATTTATTATTAATCTTTACACACACTTCTCCATTTTCACATTTATAAAGACCTTCATTGAGAATTATTCCATTACCCTGCATAATATTATTAATTAATACGTCTCCATTTTCTAAAGGAAGACATATTTTACAATCTTGCTCTCCCGGTGGAATAGTTATCTTTACTTTCGTCGTTATTTTCTCAGAAAGTAATGGCAGTTTTGAACCATTTAGAAGTAAATACATCCCTTCGTAATTTATAATCGCTTTATTTTTCAATAAAATGTCGTTGCCTATTAATCCTTCAAAATTATTATTAAAATTGTAAACATAAAATTCAAACATTTGATTTGGCAAATTAAATTCCCTGAAAGCCTTCACCACGGCTTTATGTGTAACTATATGTGAATTTTTTAAAGCTAACATTTCCTTTGGTCCTTTTAATTGTACTATTTTACTTTGATGAAAAACATTTGGATTCACTAAGGAGTTTGTGGCTCCTGTATCAATCAAAAATTTGCACTTGTTAATTACTATGTAGGTGAGTTCATTGGAGCTGTCTGACAAAAATTTCCAATATCCATTGGTGTTGGTCTATCACTATCATTTATTGGCTGATTAGTTGAATCACTGCTAACGGTGTTATTTTGAAACGGGTTGTTTCGATTATTACTATCATTCTGTCTCGGAATATAATTTTGATATTGATCCTGATATCTGGTATAATTTTGATTCTGATGTTGATTTTGTCTGTGTCTTTGATTTTGATATTTATAGTTTTGATTTTTATTAAAGTTCGTATTTTGATTCACGCTTTTATTTCTATTGTCATGAGTAGAATTTGTTTCGTTTTTATTTGGAATTGGATTAGGATTATAGAAAGCATAATTCGTATCGTAAAGTATTTTCATCGCATTCTCGATATTATTTGGATTTCTACAAATTATAATGGAACGCATTGGTTCAATTAATTTGTTTTTAAATACGTCCAATGCTACCCTTTTATTAGCTGCAATGAGAGCATTGTAGCCCGCTTCGTTTTGATGTAATGATCGAGTTTTCATGTTAAGTCTTCTGAGATAAGTTATTATCTCGTCATAAAAATTCTTTGCATTAGTTTTAAATTTAACTGATCTTAATTTATCATATAACTGTTCATCTGTTAATCTATCGCCAAAGTTGTTAATAAGGGTTTCTTTTAGCTCTGTCCATCTTGTAAGGTGATTGTTTATTTCGGAAATGTCCTTAGCCGGTCCACTTAGTTTTGACTTAATTATGTCTAAAAATATTCCCTTCGACAAGTCATCATAGGTTTCTAAAATTTGCGTAATTCTGTCAACTAAGTCAATAAAGGTGTAGAGTTCGCTAAAACTACCGTTATAAACCGGTAATTTTGATAAATACTTTATAGGGTCAACCGTGACTGCGTTAAGTGCCATTTTACTATTATTTAAATTTTTTTTGTCTAAATTAAAACTTTTTTCTTTGCTGATTTTTTTTTTATCAGAAACAATTTTTTTTTTAGCGTAAAATTTTCACAATTTTTTTTCCACAATTTCTTAATATTCACTATTATTTTCTTATTAGTTACCATAAATTAGAGTTATCAGAAACAATTTTTTTTTTTAGCGTAAATTTGTCACAATTTTTTTTTTCACAATTTCTTAATATTCAATATTATTTTCTTATTAGTTACCATAAATTAGAGCTGGTATGTTTCTCCCTCTTTCTTCCTTTATCCGTCGTATGGTTTTTCCTGCTGCCCGGACAAAACCTTTTCCTGGATTCCGAAAGTAAATCCTTTTCGAGGATTTATGTTTTCATCCTTTTTCTTCCTTAATCCGTCGTATGGTTTTTCCTGTTGCCCGGACAAAACCTTTTCCTGGATTCCGAAAGTAAATCCTTTTCGAGGATTTATGTTTTCATCCTTTTCCTGGATGGTGTTGAGTCGTGGATACCTTGTAGGATCCTACCGACTGCGCCAGTTTTAGATACAAACTTCTCTTGTGTAAGTTTCAAGTCTATCTGAATCTTTATTTCAAATTTTCCTTAACGCTAGCTTAATAAATAAATGTTTACAATTAGCTGATGAATTCTTCATAGTATATGTTTTCATTATGGCTCGCTATGGGTGGTCAAATGATATTTGCATTGATCTCTGTTTCTCTGTGGCTGGTTGGGGTAAATGGATTTTGTATATACAAAATCCATTTGCGACAATTTCGTTGATCATGGATTTTTGCTAATGCTGCAAAAATCCATAGTCATAATGAATTAAAATTCTGCGGACAGCGTGGGTGGCCCTGTAACTACTAAGCCCGTGCAGGACAGAAGTAGGTATCTTCAGCAGGAGAAATACATTCAGTGGCACCTATCTTTTTAGTAGGAGAGAATGTTCCATTAACTGAAAGCGCAAAATACCTTGGTGTTGTGCTGGACAGAAATTGAACTTAAAATGCAACATTTTGAAAAGGGCAAGATAGCCAACTCTTGCCCTATATACCTGCAAGAGAGCCATTGGCAATACTGCAGTTGTCAGACCTATAATACTATATGGTGTTGTGGTCTGGTGGACGGCGCTTCAAAAATGCACCTTTTGCTCAATACTTGACCGGATCCAAAGGATGGCTTGTTTGGGCATCACAGCCGTACTGAGGACGACACCATCTGATGCACTGAATTTAATGCTAGATCTTATGCCTCTCGACATTGTGGCTACCCAAATTGCAACGACCTCTGACGCGAGGTAAAGGGAACTTTCTCATTGGTCATGTTGCGGCTACGGACACTGTGTTATCCTTGATACAATATCAGACGTTCCAGGCAGTGTGGATTACACCCTACCTGAGCCGCGTTTTTGATAAAATGTTCTGTACTACTATTCTTGATGGAATCGATTGGAACTGCGATATCCCTGGCAACAGAAGTTACGTAGAATTGTATACGGATGGTTCCAAACTAACTACCAGGTGGGCTTTGGGGTGTACTCTAAAGATCTAGAACTGGTCATATCGAAGAGGTTACCCGACCACTGCAATGTGTATCAAGCAAAGATCCTTGCAATTAAGGAAGTGGTGAAATGGCTAAGACATAATGTCATTATATCGAAGAGGTTACGCGACCACTACAATGTGTATCAAGCAAAGATCCTTGCAATTAAGGAAGTTGCCACCATCGACTTTCGCAGAAGCTGTGATGACATCGAAGAAGAAGAGACTACAGAACACCTTCTGTTTGTGTGTTCCGCACTAGCAGTCAGAAGGATTTCCACTTGAAGTTCTCTGATTAAGCGGATATGAACATTCTCAAATTGTATGGCTTTATAACGCCATCTGTATGGTTCAACGGTGGGAACTAGGAGGTATCTTCCTTCTTCTGTTCCTGTGAATCATAATGGACGAAAACATCTAAGTTAGTCTGATGACGGACTGCCACTTTAACCTAACTTTACTTAGCTAAGTCAATGCAAGCACTTTTCTCTTTAGGTTCAGGTATGTAACGCTCGTTACGGAAAAAGAACAAAATTTCTTTTTTCAAACGAACACTTTCATTTTTATACCCTCCACCATAAGATGGGGGGTATACTTATTTCGACGTTCTGATTGTAACTACTCGAAATATTCGTCTGAGACCCCATAAAGTATATATATTCTTGATCGTCGTGAAATTTAATGTCGATCTAGCCATGTCCGTCCGTCTGTCCGTCCGTCCGTCCGTCCTTCCATCCGTCCGTCCGTCCGTCCATCCGTCCGTCCGTCCGTCTGTCCGTCCGTCCGTCCGTCCGTCCGTCCGTCCGTCCGTCCATCCGTCCGTCTGTCGAAAGCACGCTAACTTCCGAAGGAGTAAAGCTAGCCGCTTGAAATTATGCACAAATACTTCTTATAAGTGTAGGTCGGTTGGTATTGTAAATGGGCCATATCGGTCCATGTTTTGATATAGCTGCCATATAAACCGATCTTGGGTCGTGATTTCTTGAGCCTCTAGAGTGCGAAACTCTTAACCGATCGGGATGAAATTTTGCACGACGTGTTTTGTTATGATATCCAACAACTGTGCCAAGTATGGTTCAAATCGGTTTATAACCTGATATAGCTGCCATATAAACCGTTCTTGGCTCTTGACTTCTTGAGCCTCTAGAGTGCGCAATTCTTATCCGATTGGAATGAAATTTTGCACGACGTGTTTTGTTATGATATCCAACAACTGTGCCAGGTATGGTTCAAATCGGTCCATAACCTTATATAGCTGCCATATAAACCGATCTTGGGTCTTGACTTTTTGAGCCTCTAGAGGGCGCAATTCTTATCCAATTTAAATGAATTTTGGCACGTAGTATTTTGTTATGATATCCAACAACTGTGCCAAGTATGGTTTAAATCGGTTTATAACCTGATATAGCTGCCATATAAACCGATCTTGGATCTTGACTTCTTGAGCCTCTAGAGGGCGCAATTCTTATCCAATTTAAATGAATTTTGGCACGTAGTATTTTGTTATGATATCCAACAACTGTGCCAAATATGGTTCACATCGGTTCATAACCTGGTATAGCTGTCATACAAACAGATCTGGGGACTGTCAAATAAAGTACAAGTCGGTTCACGACCTGATTTAGCTGCCATATAAACCGATCTGGGATCTTGACTTCTTGAGCCTCTAAAGATCGCAATTTTTATCCGATTTGCCTGAAATTTTGTACGACGTATTCTCTCATGACCATTAACATACGCGTTTATTATGGTCTGAATCGGCCTATAGCCCGACACAGCTCCCATATAAATCGATCTCTCTATTTTACTTCTTGAGCCCACAAAGAGCGCAATTCTTATTCGAATTGGCTGATATTTTACACAGGTCTCCAACATAAATATAATTTAATTGTGGTCCAAACCGGACCATATCTTAATATCGCTCTAGATTTGCTCTGCTATCTTTTCTTATATCCTTTTTATACCCTCCACCATAAGATGGGTGGTATACTAATTTCGTCATTCTGTTTGTAACTACTCGAAATATTCGTCCGAGACCCCATAAAGTATATATATTCTTGATCGTCGCGACATTTTATGTCGATCTAGCCATGTCCGTCCGTCTGTCCGTCCGTCCGTCCGTCTGTCTGTCTGTCGAAAGCACGCTAACTTCCGAAGGAGTAAAGCTAGCCGCTTGAAATTTTGCACAAATACTTCTTATTAGTGTAGGTCGGTTGGTATTGTAAATGGGCCATATCGGTCAATGTTTTGATATAGCTGCCATATAAACCGATCTTGGGTCTTGACTTCTTGAGCCTCTAGAGGGCGCAATTATTATCCGATTGGAGTAGAATTTCGTGCGGCGTGTTTTGTTTCGATACCCAACAACTGTGCCAAGTATGGTTCAAATCGGTTCATAACCTGATATAGCTGCAATATAAACCGATCTTGGGTCTTGATTTCTTGAGCCCCTAGAGGGCACAATTCTTATCCGATTTGAATGAATTTTTGCACGAAGTATTTCGTCATGATATCCAACAACTGTACCAAGTATGGTTGAAATCGGTCCATAACCTGATATAGCTGTCATATAAACAAATCTGGGGATTTGACTTCTTGAGCTTCTAGAGGGCGCAATTCCTATCCGATTTGGCTGAAGTTTTGCATGACGTATTTTATTTTTACTTTCAACAACTGTGTCAAATAAGGTTCAAATCGGTTCATAACCTGATATAGCTGCCATATAAACCGATCTTGGGTCTTGAATTCTTGAGCCTCTAGAGTGCGCAATTCTTATCCGATTGGGATGAAATTTTGCACGACGTGTTTTGTTATGACAATCAACAACTGTGCTAAGTATGGTTCAAATCAGTTTATAACCTGATATAGCTGCCATATAAACCGATCTTGGGTCTTGATTTTTTTAACCTCTAGAGTGCGCAATTCTTATCCGATTGAAATGAAATTTTGCACGACGTGTTAAGTTATTATATCCAACAACTGTGCCAAGTATGGTTCAAATCGGTCCATAACCGGATATAGCTGCCATATACACCGATCTAGGGTTTTGACTTCTTGAGCCTATAGAGTGCGCAATTCTTATCCGATTGGAATGAAATTTTGCACGACGTGTTTTGTTACAATATCCAACAACTGTGCCAAGTATGGTTCAAATCGGTCCATAACCTTATATAGCTGTCATATAAACCGATCTTGGGTCTTGACTTCTTGAGCCTCTAGAGAGCGCAATTCTTATCCAATTTGAATGAATTTTGGCACGTAGTATTTTGTTATGATATCCAACAACTGTGCCAAATATGGTTCAAATCGGTTCATAACCTGATAAGCTGCCATATAAACCGATCTGGGATCTTGACTTCTTGAGCCTCTAAAAGTCGCAATTATTATCCGATTTGCTTGAAATTTTGTACGACGGATTCTCTCATGACCATTGACATACGTGTTTATTATGACCTGAATCGGTATATAGCCCGATACAGCTCCCATATAAATCGATCTCTCTATTTTACTTCTTGAGCCCACAAAGGGCGCAATTCTTATTCGAATTGGCTGACATTTTACACAGGTCTCCAACATATAATATAATTGTGGTCCAAACCGGACCATATCTTGATATCGTTTTAATTGCAGAGCAACTCTTTTCTTATATCGTTTTTAGCCTTAGAAGAGATGCCGGGAAAACAACTCGACAAATGCGATCCATGGTGGAGGGTATATAAGATTCGGCCCGGCCGAACTTAGCACGCTTTTACTTGTTTTGCCTAAGAAGAGATGCAGAGTGCAGGGTATATAATATTCGGCCCGGCCGAATTTAGCATGCATTTACTTGTTTTTTTTTTTATAAATTTAAAGATTTTTTTGCATAAAATAAAAAAAATGCAGAAATTTATTCAGAAGATGATATATGGCTTTAAAAGGGCGTTATTGGCTAGTTGTTATATTTAAGTGGCAAAAGTTCTTTAAAATAAATAAATTTAAGCGAAATAAGGTAGAAACGGTATTTAGTGAAAATTTAGGGCGAAAATTTAATTTTAATTTTGCAATTTTTGTTTGATTCTCTTTCGAGATAAGCTCAATGATCGGAGATTTTTTTGCAATAGACCCATAATTTGAATATCGGATCATATGACAGCTATATCTAGATATAGTCTTTTACAAAGCATTGTACCAAATTTCGCCGTAGTCGGATAAACAATTCGCCTTTTATAAGGTCTAGATCGTTAATATGGAGATTGGTCTCCGCAGGGCAATATCAAGATATAGTCCAATAATATATATTTTTAAAAGGGTATGATTTAAATCAAGTTACATTGTGTTTACGAAAAAATAATGTTTAATCAAAATATGTCCCTTGTGATATAAGGATAAATATTTAACAATTAAGTGTAACGCCCGTTATTTTTTATAAGTTTATGGAATTGGTGGTAGAAAAATATATATCAGATGAAAGCAAATTCCATGTCAGAAATTAATAATTTTTCACATAAGAAAATTTAAAGCTATCAAAAGATTGGTGAAAGACCTGCAAATTTCGATAATATTTATAATTTGTTGATATCGGAAGGGGGCGGACCCTCCCCCGTTACCCGAAAAACACCGCCCAAATAAAAATTGGACCGATAAGCACAATATGGATTTCAAATAAAAGGTATTGAAGAGTAGAAGACGAACATGGTATTAACAAGTAAAAGCGTGCTAAGTTCGGCCGGGCCGAATCTTATATACCCTCCACCATGGATCGCATTTGTCGAGATCTTTTCCCGGCATCTCTTCTTAGGCAAAAAAGGATATAAGAAAAGAGTTGCTCTGCTATTAAAACGATATCAAGATATGGTCCGGTTCGGACCACAATTAAATTATATGTTGGAGACCTGTGTAAAATTTCAGCCAATTCCTATAAGAATTGCGCCCATTGGGGCTCACGAAGTAAAATAGAGAGAACGATTTATATGGGATCTGTATCGGGCTATAGGCCGATTCAGACCATAATAAACACGTTTGTTGATGGTCATGAGAGGATCCGTCGTACAAAATTTGAGGCATATCGGAAAATAATTGCGACCTCTAGGGGTCAAGAAGTCAAGATCCCAGATCGGTTTATATGGCAGCTATATCAGGTTATGAACCGATTTGAACCTTATTTGACACAGTTGTTGAAAGTAAAAATAAAATACGTCATGCAAAATTTCAGCCAAATCGGATAGGAATTGCGCCCTCTAAAAGCTCAAGAAGTCAAATCCCCAGATCTGTTTATATGACAGCTATATCAGGTTATTGACCGATTTCAACCATACTTGGCACAGTTGTTGGATATCATAACGAAATACTTCGTGCAAAAATTTATTCAAATCGGATAAGAATTGTGCCCTCTAGAGGCTCAAGAAATCAAGACCCAAGATCGGTTTATATGACAGCTATATCAGGTTATGGGCCGACTTAAACCATAATTGGCACAGTTGTTGGATATAATAACAAAACACGTCGTACACAATTTCATTCTGATCGGATAAGAATTGCGCACGCTAGAGGCTCAAGAAGTCAAGACCCAAGATCGGTTTATATGGCAGCTATATCAGGTTATGAACCGATTTGAACCATACTTGGCGCAGTTGTTGGATATCATAACAAAACACGTCGTGCAAAATTTCATTTCAATCGGATAAGAATTGCGCACTCTAGAGGCTCAAGAAGTCAAGACCTAAGATCGGTTTATATCGCAGCTATATCAGGTTATGGACCGATTTGAACCATACTTGGCACAGTTGTTGGATGTCATAACAAAACACGTCGTGCAAAATTTCATTCTGATCAGATAAGAATTGCGCACGCTAGAGGTTCAAGAAGTCAAGACCCAAGATCGTTTTATATGGCAGCTATATCAGGTTATGGACCGATTTGATCTATACTTGGCGCAGTTTTCGGATATTATAACAAAACACGTCGTGCAAAATTTCATTTCAATCGGATAAGAATTGCGCACTCTAGAGGCTCAAGAAGTCAAGACTCAAGATCGGTTTATATGGCAGCTATATCAGGTTATGGACCGATTTTAACCATACTTGGCACAGTTGTTGGATATAATAACAAAACACGTCGTGCAAAATTTCATTCCAATCGGATAAGAATTGCGCACTCTATAGGCTCAAGAAGTCAAGACCCAAGATCGGTTTATATGGCAGCTATATCAAAACATAAACCGATATGGCCCATTTACAATACCAACCGACCTACACTAATAAGAAGTATTTGTGCAAAATTTCAAGAGGCTAGCTTTATTCTTTCGGAAGTTAGCGTGCTTTCGACAGACAGACGGACGGACGGACATGGCTAGATCGACATAAAATGTCACGACGATCAAGAATATATATACTTTATGGGGTCTCAGACGAATATTTCGAGTAGTTACAAACAGAATGACGAAATTAGTATACCCCCCATCTTATTGTGGAGGGTATAAAAATTGGGTCTAAATATCCAGGAAGTCGCCCTTACCCTAAAACTTCCAAAAGCAGACAAATTGAGCGTCCATATTAATATGGGGCTTAAATGAAAGGTATTCGGGAGTAGATTATGAATCTGACATACAAATCCCGACCCCCCAAATACGCCCAAATGGGTGATGGGTCATAACCACTTTATGAGATGCGAACCGATTTTTATACCCACCACCGAAGGATGGGGGTATATTCATTTTGTCATGTAACACATCGAAATATCCATTTCCGACCTTATAAAGTATATATATTCTTGATCAGCGTAAAAATCTAAGACCATCCAGATATGTCCGTCCGTCTGTACGTTTGTCTGTTGAAATCACGCTACAGTCTTTAAAAAAAGAGATATTGAGCTGCAATTTTGCACAGATTCTTATTTTGTAGATAAGCAGATTAAGTTCGAAGATGGGCTATATCGGACTATATCTTGATATAGCCCCCATATAGACCGATCGGCCGATTTAGGGTCTTAGGCCCATAAAAGCCACATTTATTATCCGATTTTGCTGAAATTTGGGACAGTGAGTTGTGTTAGGCCCTTCGACATTCTTTGTTAATTTTGACCAGATCGGTTCAGATTTGGATATGGCTGCCATATAGACCGTTTTCTCGATTTAAGGTTTTTGGCCCAAAAAAAAGGCGCATTTAATGTACGATGTCGCAGAAATTTATGACAGTGAGTTAAGTTAAGCCCCTTGATATAATTCTGCAATATGGCACAGATCGGTCTAGATTTGGATATAACTGTCATATGGACCGATCTCTCGATTTTGAAATGTGTTAGGCTCTTCGACGTTCTTTTTCAATTTGGACCAGATAGGTCCAGATTTGAATATAGCTGCCATATAGACCGATCTCTCGATTTAAGGTTTTGGGTCCTTAAAAGGCGCATTTAGTGTCCGATTTCGCCGAAATTTAGGACAGTGCGTTGTGTTAGGCTCTTCGACGTTCTTTTTCAATTTGGCCCAAATCGGTCCAGATTTGAATATAGCTGCCATATAGACCGATCTCTCGATTTAAGGTTTTGGGGCCATAAAAGGAGCATTTATTGTCCGATGTCGCTGAAATTTGAGACAGTGAAATGTGTTAGGCTCTTCGACGTTCTTTTTCAATTTGGCCCAAATCGGTTCAGATTTGAATATAGCTGCCATGTAGACCTATATCTCGATTTAAAGTCTTGGCCCCATAAATGGCGCATATATAATCCGATTTCGCAGAAATTTGACACAGTGACATGTTAGGCTTTTCGACATCCGTGTCGTATATGGTTCAGATCGGTTTTTTTAGATATAGCTACTAAAAAGATCAATATTTTGTTAAACACAATTGAACAATGGCTCGTTCTTATTAGTATTTGGTCCAAATCGGATCATGTTTCGATATAGCTGCTATGGGACATAAGGTATGCAATTTTCACCGGATTTTGATGAAAGGTGGTTTACATAATACCTGAGGTGGTGGGTATCCAAAGTTCGGCCCGGCCGAACTTAACGCCTTTTTACTTCTTAGATATCGGTTGGTGGCTGAGTCTCGCCCTCCCTCCAAAAATGTCTCCCAAATTCAAAAATGGACTGATAGGCACAATGTGGGTATCAAAACGAATAACGTACCCAGCGGGACGCCCTAACGCCAAAACTCCTCTAAACAGATATAGTGAACATTCCTTTCAATATGGGACTCAAATGAAAACTATTCGGCAGTAGATTATATATATGGCATTAAAAATTAGGTCCAAGTAATGGGAGGTCACTCCACCCCCAAATACCCCCTAATGAGCATATCAGCTGACCATGGCTATATGGTATTTAAGTTAAAGATATTTGGAAGTAGATTAAGAATATGACATTAAAATTTGCGTTCAAGTCTAGGTGGCGCTTTTCCTCCTAAAAAAAGTGAAATAAATTAAATAAGCTTTTATGACAATATGGGACTCATATGAAGGCTATTTGATATCCAATTTTGCAGCCAAGTGTATGGAGGTACGCCCTAAATCACCCCCTAAACTGAACTTCATTTCCAACTTTAGCAATATGGAACTCAAATCAACAGTATTTGGGAGTAAAGAACGAATTTGATATTTATTTCAGAGCATAGTGCCGGTGGACGCCCCAGCCTCAAAACACCCTCCAAACGGTTCATACTTACCGACCATGGCAATATCGTGATCAATTTAAAGGCATTTGGGAGTGCAGTACGAATTTGATATCAATATTTGAGTCGATATGTCTCCCCTACAATGCTCTTCTCTTTTCCATAATTTTCAAAAATACCAGACCTCGGAGATTGGTAATGTGATTCGTTCGCAAGCCTCTAGAGGGCGCAATACTTATCCGATTTGAATGAATTTTGGCACGACGTGTTTCGTTACGATATCCAACAACTTTGCCAAGTATGGTTCAAATCGGTAAATAACCTGGTATAGCTGTCATATAAACCGATCTTGGGTCTTGACTTCTTGAGCCTCTAGAGTGTGCAATTATTTTCCGATTGGAATGAAATTTTGCACGACGTGTTTTGTTATGAAATCCTACAACCGTGCCAAGTATGGTTCAAATCGGTCTATAACCTGATATAGCTGCCATATAAACCGATCTTGGGACTTGACTTCTAGAGCCTCTAGAGTGCGCAATTCTTATCCGATTAGAATGAAATTTTGCACGGCGTGTTTTGTCATGATATCCAACAACTGTGCCAAGAATGGTTCAAATCGGTCTATAGCCTGATATAGCTGTCATATAAACCGATCTTGGGTCTTGACTTCTTCAGCCTCTAGAGGGCGCAATTCTTATCCGATTTGAATGAATTTTGGCACGACGTGTTATGTTATAACATCCAACAACCAACAACAACAAGTATGGTTCAAATTGGTTCAAAACCTGATATAGCTGTCATATAAACCGATCTGGGATATTAACTTCTTGAGCCTGTAGAGGTCGCAATTATTATCCGATTTGCCTGAAATTTTGTACGACGGATTCTCTCATGACCATTAACATACGTGTTTATTATGGTCTGAATCGGTCTATAGCCCGATACAGCTTCCATATAAATCGATCTATCTATTTTACTTCTTGAGCCCCCAAAGGGCGCAATTCTTATTCGAATTGGCTGACATTTTACACAGGTCTCCAACATATAATATAATTGTGGTCCAAACCGGAGCATGTCTTGATATCGCTCTAATAGCAGAGCAAATCTTTTCTTATATCCTGTTTTGCCTAAGAGATGCCGGGAAAAGAACTCGACAAATGCGATCCAAGATCCGGTATACAAGATTCGGCCCGGCCGAACTTAGCACGCTTTTACTTGTTTACTGTAATAGCTAAGTGAACAACTCCGAAATGCTCCCTTAAAAAAAATATTTACCAATACGGTTATATAGGACTCAAAGGAAAGGCATTTGTGACTAGAGTCAACATTTTCCCGGGAACCGAGCAGGGGAAACTTCTCACACATCAATGAGTGCTTTTCGATTCAAGTTGAGTTTACCAATGATAGGGGCGTGCCGCAGGCGACACCTCTTTGGGGAGAATATTTAACATGACCATGCATGGCATGGTACCTCGCAAATGTCGCCATCATTAAGAGGGGATAACCACCGCTTTCAATTTTGTCCGATGTTCTCACCAGGATTCGAACGCAGAAGTTCAGCGTCATAGGCGGATATGGGCTACAATGGCACGAATTCGATATCAACATTCAGGGCGAAGTGTCCTCACCCTAAAAAGGTATAAAATAGTTAAACAAGGCGCAGCGGAGCAAGCCAGGTTCGACTAGTTATCAGTTATCTCATCTAAAGATTATTAACACTAGATCTTGTAAAAAAAGGATATGTAAGGTAAACTAAGATTTCTTCAAATGAATTTACTTCAAAAGGGTTCACCCGGGTGGATATTGATAATCCACGTAGAATTTAAAACGTGTTAAAAACTAAATGTTAAATCCAAAATTTTTTCTTAAATTTTAAAGACTCACATAGTTTTTGCGCTAATGATCTTAACTATAAGTACAACGAACAACATGTTGCTAAACTGCTGGCCAATCAGACGGAGGGAATTACGATGTACTGTGGTATAAAAAAAAAAAACAAGTAAAAGAGTGCTAAGTTCGGCCGGGCCGAACCAAGGATCGCATTTGTCGAGTTCTTTTCCCGGCATCTCTTCTTAGGCTAAAAAGGATATAAGAAAAGAGTTGCTCTGCTATTAAAACGATATCAAGATATGGTCCGGTTCGGACCACAATTAAATTATATGTTAGAGACCTGTGTAAAATTTCAGTCAATTCGTATAAGAATTGCGCCCATTGGGGCTCACGAAGGAAAATAGAGAGAACGATTTATATGGGATCTGTATCGGGCTATAGACCGATTCAGACCACAATAAACACGTTTGTTGATGGTCATGAGAGGATCCATCGTACAAAATTTCAGGCATATCGGATAATAATTGCGACCTCTAGGGGTCAAGAAGTCAAGATCCCAGATCGGTTTATATGGCAGCTATATCAGGTTATGAACCGATTTGAACCTTATTTGACACAATTGTTGAAAGTAAAAATAAAATACGTCATGCAAAATTTCAGCCAAATCGGATAGGAATTGCGCCCTCTAAAAGCTCAAGAAGTCAAATCCCCAGATCTGTTTATATGACAACTATATCAGGTTATTGACCGATTTGAACCAAACTTGGCACAGTTGTTGGATATAATAACAAAACGTCGTGCAAAATTTCATTTCAATCGGATAAGAATTGCGCACTCTAGAGGCTCAAGAAGTCAAGACCCAAGATCGGTTTATATGGCAGCTATATCAGGTTATAAACCGATTTAAACCATACTTGGCACAGTTGTTGTATATAATAACAAAACACGTCGTGCAAAATTTCATTCAGATCGGATAAGAATTGCGCACGCTAGAGGCTCAAGAATTCAAGACCCAAGATCGGTTTATATGGCATCAGGTTATGAACCGATTTGAACCATACTTGGCACAGTTGTTGGATATCATAGCAAAACGCGTCGTGCAAAATTTCATTCCAATCGAATAAGAATTGCGCACTCTAGAGGCTCAAGAAGTCAAGACCCAAGATCGGTTTATATGGCAGCTATAGCCATTTACAATACCAACCGACCTACACTAATAAGAAGTATTTGTGCAAAATTTCAAGCGGCTAGCTTTACTCCTTCAGAAGTTAGCGTGCTTTCGACAGACAGACGGACGGACGGACGGACAGACGGACGGACAGACGGACGGACGGACGGACAGACGGACGGACAGACGGACGGACGTGGCTAGATCGACATAAAATGTCACGACGATCAAGAATATATATACTTTATGGGGTCTCAGACGAATATTTAGAGTATTTACAAACAGAATGACGAAATTAGTATACCCCCCATCTTATGGTGGAGGGTATAAAAAATTAGTAACAAATAGCCGTGTGAGAACGGGTACAGATATCTCTTTGAAATTTGTAATGCTAAGAGCTGAAGTGCTAGCGAGAGAATGTGCAAATTTCAAGGCTAGGTTTTCCGGGCGGCTCTTGCCACACGCCAAAAATTGGTCACCACGGCGTTTCAAAAAATTGTTCGGACTGCCAAATTTCGTTAACACCTCGGCTCCAACAATTTCAAATTTCAAAGAGATATCTCTTCCCGTTCTTACATAGTAAGCACTAACAAAATTTCAAAACTTTATGAAAATTTGTTCAGTGCATATCGGACCAAAATTGGCCAAGATATTAAACGGAAAGGGTCACCCTGGTGGAAAGGGTAAGGCAAAGCTCAAAGTTATGCCCCAAGACATAACTGAATGCCTATGTCCTCCTCCTGCACTAGAACGCTTTGTACTGAATAAATCAATAGATCAAGCGTTATGGTTTAATCTTAGCTTTTTTGCAATCAGGTCCATTGTAAGTTGTATTAAAAATTCGATTTTTGGCTATTTTCTTTTTTTATTGCCTCTTTCTTAGCATGTATATATGTATTTTGTATGTATTTTTTCCGAAAAATTCTAATAAACATACAAAATGAGCGAAATTGTGAAAATTTTTTCAAAAATGTACCGCTTTTTTGCTCCCACGGCTGGTAGACGCCTTTTGGCTATAATAGTCTTTAAACAAACCTAAAAACATAAAATATATATATGGAGAGTCCATGCCGCTAACAAAATAACAATTAACATTATGCACGCATCAACGCCGGCTGTTTTACTTTTTTATGAACGAATAAATTTTCAATTATTTTCCCTGCAACTCATGGATGAATTGAAGGTTCCTAAACAAAATCAATCAGAACATCCCATTTTTGCCAACAAAGAGGAAATAATCAGCCATGGTTTTGTGTGGCATGGCATTGATTGGTAAGCATGTGTTTATATTAACGATTTTCAAATTTGACTATTTGCTGGCAATATTCGCAATTAATTTCAATATAATCAAATACCCATCGAATCATTCATTTAAGCGAACGTACGTGCCCAGCTATACCATTCGTTGGCATGGCATGTGTGGACGGTAGTAGCATGGCTGCCTATGCATCCACATCCTTCCTTCTCATAATTATATAATTTTTTGTTTCGTAGAAAATTGTTGGAACCAATTTCATTGTAGAAAAAATCATTAAATGCAATTAAATCGCATTGAAATGAAATCAAAACGAACTCATACCATAAAGAGGCTATTAAAATCGCACCTGTGTTTAGTCGGAACACCAAAAGCTATAACAATAATTTACACTGTATATTTTAATAAAGTCTCTTATTTTCAAGATCACAAGTTTGTCAAAGATCGATTTGAACGGAACCATCTCACTACCATTTACTTTGAAATAGAATTAACATGTAAAAGAAGCTTATATCTTATATATAACAAGTAAAAGCGTGCTAAGTTCGGCCGGGCCGAATCCTATATACCCTCCACCATGGATCGCATTTGTCGAGTTCTTTTCCCGGCATCTCTTCTTAGGCAAAAAAAAAAGGATATAAGAAAAGATTTGCTCTTCTATTAGAGCGATATCAAGATATGGTCCGGTTTGGACCACAATTATATTATATGTTGGAGAACTGTGTAAAATGTCAGCCAATTCGAATAAGAATTGCGCTCTTTGTGGGCTCAAGAAGTAAAATAGAGAGATCGATTTATATGGGAGCTGTATCGGGCTATAAACCGATTCACACTATAATAAACACGTATGTTAATGGTCATGAGAGAATCCGTCATATAAAATTTCAGGCAAATCGGATAATAATTGCAACCTCTAGAGGCTCAAGAAGTCAAGATCCCAGATCGGTTTATATGGCAGCTATATCAGGTTATGAACCGATTTGAACCATATTTGGCACAGTTGTTGTATATAATAACAAAATACTACGTGCCAAAACTCATTCAAATTAGATAAGAATTGCGCCCTCTAGAGGCTGAAGAAGTCAAGACCCAAGATCGGTTTATATGACAGCTATATAAGGTTATGCACCGATTTAAACCATACTTTGCACAGTTGTTGGATATCGTAACAAAACACGTCGTGCAAAATTTTATTCCAATCGGATAAGAATTTCGCACTCTAGAGGCTCAAGAAGTCAAAACCCCAGATCGGTTTATATGGCAGCTATATCAGGTTAGGGACCGATTTGGACCATACTTGGCACAATTGTTGGATATTATAACAGAATATGTCGTGCAAAATTTCATTATAATCGGGTAAGAATTGCGCACTCTAGAGGCTCAAGAAGTCAAGACCCAAGATCGGTTTATATGGCAGCTATATCAGGTTATGAATCGATTTGAACCATACTTGGCACAGTTGTTGGATATCATAACAAAACACGTCGCACAAAATTTCATTCCAATCGGATAAGAATTGCGCACTCTAGAGGCTCAAGAAGTCAAGACCCCAGATCGGTTTATATGGCAGCTATATCAGGTTATGGACCGATTTGAACTATACTTGGCGCAGTTGTTGGATATCATAACAAAACACGTCGTGCAAAATTTCATTCCAATCGGATAAGAATTGCGCACGCTAGAGGCTTAAGAAGTCAAGACCCAAGATCCAACCGACCTACACTAATAAGAAGTATTTGTGCAAAATTTCAAGCGGCTAGCTTTACTCCTTCGGAAGTTAGCGTGCTTTCGACAGACAGACGGATGGACGGACAGACGGACGGACTTGGCTAGATCGACATAAAATTTCACGACGATCAAGAATATATATACTTTATGGGGTCTCACACGAATATTTCGAGTAGTTACAATCAGAATGACGAAATTAGTATACCCCCCATCTTATGGTGGAGGGTATAAAAATCAATTTGTGCTTGTTTGTTTGTATGTTTATGTGTTCCTTATAGACTCAGAAACGGCTGAACCGATTTTCTTGAAATTTTCACAGATTATGCATAATGATCCCGTGGTGAAAAGAGGGTACTAAATTTTTTGATATCTGAAGGGTGGCGGACCCTCCCCCTTACCCTAATTTTCAGAAACGCCAGATCTCGGAGATGGTTGCTGCGGTTTAATTAAATTTTCTGTGCTCCCATATAGTACCCTAAAAATAAAAATTTGGTATCCAAATTTCGGATGGGGTACCTAGGGGGCCGCCTCACCCTAAAACCTACCAAACATATATTTAGACCAATCACGACAATATGGAACTCAAATGAAAGGTATTTAGGATAAGAAAACATATCTGATATCCATTTGTCGAACCAAGTGCTGGGGGGACCACCCCAACACCCAAAACATCCCTAAATCGGACATATTTACCGACCACTGCACTATGGGACTCAAATGAAAGGTATTTGCGAGGAGAATACGAATCTGATATCCAAATGTGGGACCACGTTTCTGGGGGTTCACCCCTCCCCCAAAACACCCCCAAAATAGACTTATATACTTAACATGGCAATATGGGGCTTATATAAAAAGTATTTGAGTGTAGAATTAGAATCTGATATCAAAATATGAGACCAAGTGTTTGGGGGGCCGCCTCTCCCTAGAAACCTCCCCTAAAGGGGACACATTTACGGCAATAGCCATATGGGGCTCAAATGAAAGGTCTTTGGGAGTAAAGCACGAATTTGATGTCAATATTCGGGAAAAGTGTCCACCCCTACAACACCACCCAAATAATAGGTATTTGCTGACTTTTGCAATATGAGGCTCAAATAAGAGGGATTTTAGAGTGGAACACGAATCCGATATATATTTTCAAGGCCAACTCAATGAGTGGCCGCCCATCCCCCGAACCACCACCCAAGCCGGTCATGTTTGCCGACTATGGAAATATAGGGCTCAAATTGAAGGTATTTGGGAGTAGACCACGTATCTGATATCAATATTCGGGACCAACTGTCTAGGGGACGTCTCACCACCATAACAACCCCCAAATAGGACGTATTTCCTCACCAAGACTATTTGGGTTGTAAAGAGAGTGGAACTAAATATAGTTTTTAGGGCCAATAACCCAAACCGGAAATATCTGCTGACTTTTGCAATAAGGAGTTTAAATGAGATTTGAAAACGAATTTGATATCAAATTTTGAGGCCGATGGCAATATGGGGTTCAAATAAATGATAAATAGATATACCAGAATAGAGCACGTTGCTGATATATTTTCCGGGCTTTGTGTTTGGGCGACCATTCTAATCCCCAAAACACTCCTAAATCGGCCATATTAACCGACCAAGTCAATGTGGAGATTAAATGAAAAGTATTGGGGGTAGAGCAAGAAAAAGTATTGGGGGTAGAGAAAAGTATTGGGGGTAGAGCAAGAATTGATACCCACTTTCGGGACCAATTTTCTGGGGGTCAACCCCTTCCCAAAATACCCCACAAGCAGCAATTTTTTAGTGACCATCGCAAAATGGGGCTCAAATAAAGGTATTTGGGAGTAGAATACTTATTTGGTATACAAATTTAGGACCACGTATTAAGGGAATCTCCCCTTCCCGAAAACACCACAAAGGCTAAAAATTTTTCGACCATGCCAATATGTGGTATTTAAGATGGGGGACGCCTCATCGTGGAAACTCCCCTAAACCAATGGCAATATGGGGTATAAATAAATGGTTTTTGAAAGAAGAGCACGATGCTGATATTTTTTCAGGGCCAAGTGCATGGGGGAATACCTCACCCCCGAAAATACCCCTAAATCAGATATCATGAGAGTAGCGGGCTGAAATAAAGTATTTTAAGAATGGAGTACACCTTACATCCAAACTTAAATACGTAGACCAATAAAGATCATATGGGATTCGGACAAAGGCACTTATATTGTTAAATTGTTATTCAAGCGATATACTATTTTCGTAGCATGTTATTTCACTAAAAGCTCTTTAATTGTCGAAAATATATATTTCAAGGAAACTTTTGTTCCATATAAATTAAAAGAAGGCTCAGCGTAGCGGGCCCGGGTCAGCTAGTATAGATATATAAGCTTAGAAGCGTCGGGCGTCCCCTACTTCTCTGTCCTTGTGTGTTTCAGTCGAGGACATTTCTCGCTATATCATCGCGTGTTCGGCTTATTATATGACCCAACCAAGTCCATTTTCTCTTCTGGATTTCTATATCGACAGGGGAAGTGTTTGTTTTTATTTGCAATTCCTCATTTGAAATACGATTCGAAGTATTTGTCGCAGGCAGCGATTTATAAAAACTTGGATTTTGCGGGTAGTCGATTGCGTCAAGCTTCAAGTTGTATAGCCATACAGTAAAATAGATTTCACACTACTGTTGAAGTGTGTGGCTAAAAATAAACAAGTAAAAGCGTGCTAAGTTCGGCCGGGCCGTATCCTATATACCCTATACCATGGATCGCATTTGTCGAGTTCTTTTCCCGGTACTTCTTTTCAGGCAAATAAAGGATAACAGAAAGTTATTAGGGAGACTACAAATAGGGAGGTCGGTTTATATAGGAGACGTATCAGGCTATAGACCGCTTCAGATTATATTTGACGCATATGCCACGTTGAAGGTCATGGGCCGTTGTATAAAATTTCAGCCAAATTGGATAATAATTGCGCCCTCTAGAGGCTGAAGAAGTCAAGATCCCAGATCGGTTTGTATTAGAGGTTATGCACCGATTTGAACCATATTTAACACAGTTGTTGAAAGTCATAATAACCACGTAATGCCAAGCGGATAAAAATTGCGCTCTGTAGTGGCTCAAGAAGTCAAGATTCAAGAACGGTCTATATAGCAGTGATATCAACACATGGTCTGAATTGAACCATATTTAGCACAGTTGTTGGAGGTTATAACGAAACACGTCATGCAAAATTTTCGGCCAAATCGGATAGTAATTGCGCCCTCTAGAGGCTCAAGAAGTCAAGACCCCAGATTGGTTTATGTGACAGCTATATCATATTATAGACCGATTTCAACCATACTTTACACAATTGTTGGAAGTTACAGCGAAATACCTTATGCAAAATTTCAGCCAAATCGTATAGGAATTGCGCCAAGAAGTCAAGACCCCAGATCGGTTTATATGACAGCCATATCAGGTTATGGACCGATTGGAAAATGTCAGCTTAATAGTATAACAACTGTGCCTTTTAGGGGCTCTAGATGTCAAATTGGGCTAAAGGTTTATATGGGAGCTATAAAAGGTTATAGGACGATTCGTACTTGGCACGATTGGTGGCAATCGTAACGGAACACTATGTCGTAATCGTAACGGAACACTATAGTAGCCAAATCGGTTAATAATTGGAGCTTCTAGGCAGCTCCTAGAAGAATTCAAGTCGAAAGGCCACTTTTTACGGGATCTCTCGTGATTTTCAAAGACGGACGGACATGGCTAAATCGACTTAGATCAAGATTATATATACTTTATGTGGTCGCAGATCTATATTTCGAGGTGTTGCAAACGGAATGACTAGATTAGTATACCCTCATCCTATGGTGGTGGGTATAAAATCGATAATGGGAAGTCATCACTAAAAATCTCCATAATTTTTTTTACATATTTGGATAAGAACTGCATTCTGTAGGTGATCCAGATGTCAAATCGAGATATCGGGTTCTATGTGAGCTGTATCAGGGTATGGGCCGATTTTGACCACACTTGCTAATAGATATTGGATTTCATAGCAGAAATCGTCGTATAAAATTGAAGCCAAGCTAATTTGTAAAACCGTTAAGTGGAACGGATGTTTTGTTATTTCGCTCAGCAAGAATATTCTGTAACTCATAATATGTAGTTATTTGAAGAAAAGATGTTAAGTCACTCAAGGATACCTACAATAGTGTTATCCACTTGGCAATTGATGTTCTGTGTCTGTTTCCAGTGGAGCAGGAGATCTTAAGTAGAGGAGTCGGCCGTGGCATGTTGTCTTGTACTAACAGCTTTCCGTTTGGAGCGGCTGCATGCCTATAAGTTTTACCCATTAGGCGGTTGATGATCTACGTCTGATTCTGGGGAGTAGGCTTTATATTCGCATGCCTATAATTTGCCGGACCATCGGCTTCCTCTCTCAAACCAATACGCTCTTTAAGAGTTTGGAATAATACAGGGTGCGCCAGACAAACTTTCTTATTTGAAAGGTAAATAAAAACAAAAATATTTTAGTTATTGATTTAAAGAAATCGCACTGACTTAAATCTGGACAGCGTGATTTAAATCAAATCATCTCGCCTATGAGAGAGATGATTTGGTCGCAACGAAATTCATTGAGTATCATGCTGTGTGTTCTGTGGCTCCATCTTGGTTTGAAAGAAAAAATTCTTCGATTATGTTCTTGCAACGAGCTGCATTCACGGTAACTGTGTGTTTATTTTCTTCAAAAAATAAGGACCAATTACTCCGTTGAAGTTCATTTCTGGGTTTAGCGACACTTCCACACTCCTGAAATGAGTTAACAAACGACAGAATCGAAATACGGCATCAAGCCGATGGTTGAAGCCGATTCTGCGGGGAAAAAATGCCTCACTGTAGGAGTGATGCTAATGCACATCACCAGATATGAGAAAGTTCGGATATAAACTTTAGGAATGAGATTCTTATGAAATATATTATAAGTTGCAATCGGGCGATTTGTATTAAAGGGTGTAAACCGATCTTTCTTACCAGGAAAAGGCGGGATGTAGGTGATATTACCTTTGTATGGGGGATACAACCGGAAGGATATGCGACTGAGATTTTTTGGATGTCCACAGCTGTTGTGATCAACACTATATTAGTTTCAGCCTTGGAGAAAATACTCCAGATGTAGTGCCTCGGCTAAACCGAAGAAAGGCGGATTGATATTTTTCGGCACACATTCTGCACGACTACCCTTTCTAAACCACACTGAAGGTCTTTGGACATTCTAGCTAGACAAATTGATGCGACTAGTGCTGTTAGCCTAAGGGTGCTTTCTCTTTGGTCAAGCGGTGATTACGGCCACTTTAAAAAGAACTGTACAACTATTCCTGTGCGAGCCAATTGCAGCAGAAATGTCCCTGGCAATAGAATGGACATAGAAAAATCGTCTTACAAATGAACAACGCTTTCAAATTATTGAATTTTTATACCCTACAACACCACTGGGGTACAGGGTATTATAGATTTATGCATTTGTTTGCAACGCTAAAAAGGGGAAGAGCTGGACCCATTGATAAGTATACCGATGGACTCAGAATCACTTTCTGATTCGATTTCGTCATGTCCTTCTGTCCGTCCGTCCTTCCGTTTGTCTGTGAGTCCATGTATTCTTGTAA